>NC_051252.2:3319492-3628291 GCF_015237465.2 Chelonia mydas | reverse complement strand
AGACAGCTGTCGGGAGGCCTCTGTCCTGACCTTACAGCGCCCCCTTCTGGTTTAGGGCTGAGCTCCCCACGCAGCTCAGTCTTGGCTTGCAGTACCCCTGCTGTGAAAGCCCTGGGCCTCTCCAAGCAACCGCTCCTAACCATGCTATGTCTCTTGTGATGGGAGGGCAGAGGGGTATTTCCTGGGATTGACTCACGCAGGGACCTCCAGCCTCCCTGCGCTTGCGACCGGTGCCAAACTGAACAAGAGACCCATGCAAAGTGGTCTCGGAGCGGGAGTGTCCCTTCCTCTTCTCCCACTGGAGAGGACCTGGCCTACCATGTACATGGCTGTCTTCCATTCAGGCGGAGCCTGGGGAGGATTGGGAGAAGGGGGCACGTTTCAGGACTCTCCCTGGCCACTCACGGAGATCTTCATCTAGTTTCTCCTCTGCTCCACCAGCCCCAGGAGGGCTGCCAGGCTCCAGCTGCCCCCTGGTGAGTTAGGCTTGTGGTGGCTCTGTGGGGCTTAGCAGTGGAGCTAGTTTTATTTGCTGTTAGTGATTTTTTTTTTTAATCTCTTTCCTCCCCCATCCCTGCCCCCTTGCAATTCCAGGGCTTTGTCGCAGCAGCAGCAGCAGCTCCTCCAGCCGAGCAGCAGGGGAAGATTGCCAGGGGATTATTGAAAGGCCGCACAGCGGGGAAGGCTGGCTTCCGGAGAGCATGAGGGAGGCTGCAGCTGAATGCCAGCTGGGGGTTCCTGAGAGCCTGTCGAAGGGCTGAGCAGGAGCCATCGAGAGACCCCCACCGAGCTGCAGCTGTTCCCGGGCCTGCTACAGATGTGGAGCTCCTCAAGAGCTCAGCTGTCTCCCAGGCAACTAGAGCCGGGGAGGCCCCCTCAGCTGCGAGGAGACACTGATGGAAAGCAGCAGCCAGCCAGGCACGGGCAAGGCGCAGTGAGAACCTGGCTCTCTAGCCCCTTACACAGAGTTCCCCTGATATGCATTTTTCTTCCCCCTCCTGGACAGGGTCTTGCAGCAGGTGACCGGCAGACAAGGGGCTAGATCCTGGGTCTGCGCACACCCAGACTTGCTCCCTTCACTCCCCGGGCCAGCAGAGATTGCAGGGGATGAGAAGTACGGCTCCCCTTTGGGGCTCAAGGCAGAGGGGAGCTGTTTGCCCATGAGAGACCAGGGCTCCTGTTGCTTATTAATCCAGAGCTTGGGGACTCTGCGAAGAGCCACGGGGCCTGGCAGCCAGACTTCCAGCAGCTCCCTGGATCCCCGCCTTGGCTTGTAACGGAGCATCTGGGGCCCAGCTGGGCTCTGTGGCATCCAGAGAGCCGTGACTGCACCTGCGGTTACTAAAGAGCCCCCAGGGAGCCGGACGCATCCCTGTGCTGATCTCCAGTGTATTTCCCCCTGGCTTTGTGCGTCCCCCTAGCCTGCCCTATGCCCTTCTGCCACTGCCGCAGAGAGGGTGGCACAGGCTGGCTGGGACGTCAGCAGCCAACGCAGCGGACCCAGTGACCCCACCCCCGCCCCGGCAGGGTGGTCCTTTCTTCTCCCCCCTCCACCATGAAGTGCTCCCTGCGGTTCTGGTTCCTCTCGACCGCCTTCCTGCTGGTATTCGTCATGTCACTCCTCTTCACGTACTCGCACCCCAGCATGGCCTACCTGGACCCTGACAGCCCGGAAAGCTTCCACCGGGTCAGACTGGTGCCCGGCTACGCCGGCATGCAGCGCCTCAGCCAGACCAGGCGCCTCGGGGAGGGGTGCAACTGCCACAGGTGCACGGGGGACGCAGGGGCCTCGGAGTGGTTCACCAGCCACTATGACAGCAGCATCTCCCCGGTGTGGACCAAGGAGAACATGGAGCTCCCGCTGGATGTCCAGAGGTGGTGGATGGTGAGTGAGCCCCTGCCAGGAGGCCCTGGGTCAGTGGATCTCAAGCACTCGCGCTGGGAGGGAGTCCCCTTCTCTTCGTCCCCCCCACCTCCGGTCCATGCTCTACTCCAGAGCCGCCCTCACCCTGGCCCGCTTGCCACCCACTCCGCAGCTCGGGCTCTGGAAATAGTGCTCGGCCCCTGTTTCCCTGCAGTTTGTCTCATCCACCCAGAGGCCGCACTGCTGCTGGGCAGGCCGCGTTCCCTGGCCTGCTCGAATGACTGACCCGCTCCCCTCTAGGGGCCCAGAACCTGCTGGCAGCCTAGTTCTAATCTGTGACGTGTCTCTGTGCAAGTGGCCTGCAGGCTCCACTGGCTCTCGGGGCCTCCCGATCAAATGGGCCCTGGCCATCTGGCAACGAGATGAGCCCCTGCTGGTACTGAGCCCAACTGTGCTCCTCCTAGCTCATGCCGCCCTGAGGATGCACTCTCCCAGGCTGGGCGCTGCCTCCGACCCCTGTGCCGCCCCATTGCCTTCCCTGGGGCTGGGTGCGCTGAACAGAGGGCGGAGTTTGGGGAAGTAGGGGCGCTCCCATGTCTAGCCTGCGGGGAGCAGCGTGGTCTAGTGGTTAGTGCACACAGCACAGCCGGCAGTTGGACCTGACCCTCCATTGCCCGCCTGTCATCAATCCACTTCCACCAGGGAGCAGAGCTCTGCCGTTCTGCCCTGCCGGACAGGTGTAAAGTCACACCCCAGTGCATGCGGCAGCAGAGAATCGGGACCCCTGGGCTCCCATCCCAGATCTGCCATTGACATGCTCCCTAGCCTTGGGTGAGTCACTCTGCTGGCCTTTCTTTCCCCAGCTTAAAATGGGGTGAACCTCACCTCGCAGGGAGATGAATGTATCCATGGAGGGGAGGGGAGGTTTATTGCAGGATGGGTGGGTGAGATTCGGTGGCTTGCATTGTGCAGGAGGTCAGACTAGATGATCATAATGGTCCCTTCTGACCTTAATATCTATGAAACGTCAACTCGCATGGGCTGAAGGCTTCCCCCGCTCTCCCCACCCCAGTTCCTAGCGTGTGCTGTCGGGGATTGACCCCCTCTGCTCTGGAGACAGGCAAAAAGAATTTTCTGTAGTATCTGGCTGGTGAATCTTGCCCATATGCTCAGGGTTTAGCTGATCGCCATATTTGGGGTCGGGAAGGAATTTTCCTCCAGGGCAGATTGGAAGAGGCCCTGGAGGTTTTTCGCCTTCCTCTGTAGCATGGGGCACGGGTCACTTGCTGGAGGATTCTCTGCTTCTTGAAGTCTTTAAACCACGATTTGAGGACTTCAATAGCTCAGACGTAGGTGAGAGGTTTTTCGCAGGAGTGGGTGGGTGAGCGAGATTCTGTGGCTTGCGTTGTGCGGGAGGTCAGACTAGATGATCATAATGGTCCCTTCTGACCTTAGTATCTATGAATCCGGTCTCACGTGCTTTAACCGTGCAGCAAGTACAGATCCCATCTCCCTGTTACCCTGGCTAGAGAATCCTGGCACGTTCCTGGCGCAGACGGTCTTGGTGCTCATGCAGATGACAGGGGCTGTCGGAGCACCTGGCTAGGTGTGAGGCTGATGTCCTGAAACCCAATTAAGATGCCAGGGATTGCTGGGCATGCGGGGCAGTGAGGGGATCTCTGCTGCTGGTGTTGCCGCCTGTGCACAGAAAGATTTTTTTTTCCATGGGAAAGGCGATGCCAACGTGAAAGCATTGCTTTTTAGATCTTGCCCTGCTGCCAGCAGCCGCGCTGCTGCTGGGTGCCATGTGTCACAGGCAATTTGGGGACCACGACACAGAGACGCCTTGGTTCTGGGTTTCCAGCCAGCTGTCCAGCTTCCATTCGGGTTGCTCTTCTCCTTGCTCCATGTGCAACACTGGCCTGTACTGCGGGGACCTGTCCCGCCCCTCCTGTCGGGGCCATTAGCTGATGCTCCAGGATTAGTGGCCGAGAGGTGGCATGGAGGCAGTAGCCCCTTCTTTGCCCAGTGTCTGTCCATGGGCTCGCAGCCTTTGCTGCCTCTTGCTGTACAGCTCTGTGCGGAGATTGCCGGGGCTGTGTAACGGAGAGGCCGCTATTGCTTTGGCACAGCCTAGGCTGCCCCGCTGCTAGCGGAGGGGCTCAGGCTGCGCTAGCAGAAGGAGAGTCTTAGTCTGCTCTCATCCTTGGGATCTCCCACGTCCTTTCTGGGAGTCCACAAGAGCACCGGTGCTCCCACCCATCCCTGCTAGTGATTGTGCGTGGGCTCTCGGTACACCACAAGAGGCTCGTTCCGTTACCGGGGCTCTTCTTTTAGTTGAACCCGATGCTGGCTCCAGGCCCTGGGAGCCCGGCTCCCGTGGCTTAGTGGATAAACTAACCTAGGCTCCTAAATGAGAAGGGGGCAAACTCTGCCTCCCCACAGGGCCCCGCCTCCACCACTCTCCCTACGCTAGCCCTGGATTTGCGGTTGGCGAACGGGTAGGGCCGGGTGACGTTTTTCAGCTGAACGGGTTGTTTGCTGAAAAAGGCAGTTTGGGGCTGACCCAAAGTATTGGTGAATTCCTGCCGAGTTCCCTGAATCGCGTCCACCAAATGGGAGAAGTCGGAATGTCTCCTTTGGCTAAATGTTTCCTTTGACCCCCACATTTAGTTTCAACTTTCAGGCATTTTGCCAACAGCAAGCCAGGTTCCCAAAATGGCCAGGGTGGGCCCCACCCTTGTGAGCTTTAGCCCCGTGAGTAGGGGAGGATCTGGGTTCATGTCCCCCCGCCACTGCCTGATGTGGAGAAAGGCTTTGAGGTTGGCTCTTCTCCACTGCAGCAGGGAGCCCTGGCCACTGGGCTATGGGCTATTCTGGGATGGAGCTTTCTCAGGCTATCCCACTCTGTCTAACAGGTTTCAGAGTGGTAGCCATGTTAGTCTGTATCAGCAAAAACAGTGAGGAGTCCTTGTGGCACCAAAATTTGTTAGTCTCTAAGGTGCCACAAGGACTCCTCGTTGTTTCCACTTTGTCTAAATTACTCACTTTGGTGCCCACATCCAAGGTGAGTGCCCTAATCCCCTGGGCAATAGAGTGTTCCTCACTCTTTCTCTGGCACGGCTGGATTGTTCATTTGGAATTTCTGTTAGCACTGACCGTCTTCACTCCCGCCCATGTCTCCTGTGCTGCGGAGAGTGCCTCGGGAATGGTTATTTGCCCAGCACAGGAGCTTTACTGGCATGTTCCTGACTCTCAGCAATCCAGGGGAGCGCTGCTAACTGGGCATCAGAGCGGCATGCAGTGTCTCCCCTGCAGAACCTGCCTTGGACCCTGGCCGCTTCCACAGCACTGCGGCTGCCTGGCTGGGCACCCCTCGCGACTGGGGGCTGTCGCTGGAGGTGATGGCTGCCGACCACACAGCAGCTGCTGGAGTGGAATGGCCTAATTTCCCTCAGACAGCTGAGTCTAGCCATGGGAGCAGGAGCATTGGGCTGTTTAACTATTGATGATTGCTCTCATACTCCTAGACAGTCCCCACGCTGGGGTGGGGGGGGACAGGAACTGGGAGCTGCTCCACCGCAGTCGCTGGCTCCAGTGTGACCTAGCTGGTCCTGCAAACTCTTACCATCCGGGCGGTGTTCAGTGACTGGTGTAAAAGCCAGTGATGCTCTTGGGCCGGGCTGAGAGCTCAGGAGAGCATCCCTCTGCAGGGACGGGAGAGGTTCAGCTTTGACCATCGGCGGGCACAACAGCATGTTTCACGGCTGCCCTGGGGGGTGTGGCAGGGCCAGCGCGGTGTCTCGGAGCCAGCACCAGGCTGCCTTCTGCCTCCCTTTCTGTAGCCTGCTGCATTTGACTGCTGGGCAGAACAAGGCAGGTGCTTCATACGAGATGCTTTCAGGGCAACGTGGACCGAAATCGCCAGCTGGGACCTGTGAGGATTCCCATCCCTGCAGTACCTGAGCCCCACAAACACTGAGTTCCTCCTTAACACCCCAGTAAAGCGCTATCCCCGTTTTATAGATGGAAACCAGCGGCACAGGGAGAAATAAGAGACTTGGCCAGGGTCAGCCAGGGAATCTGTGGCAGAGCCAGGGAGCTGACCCCAGATCTGCAGAGTCCGAGCCTGATGCCCAGTCTGTTAGACCCTCCTGCCCTCCAGTGTGATTGTGTTTTTAAGCAGGGTGGGCCCGCGTCCACTTGTGTGTGGGTGTACCTCAAGAATAAGGAAGTGAGCGGAGTTAAGAACAGTGTGAGTGAGAATTGGGTCCCTCGTTGTCTCACTTGTCTCCGAAGCACCAGGCCTGCCGCTGGCATTGTGTGAACTGTCCTTTTCGACACTCTTCCATCTGGCTGGCGATGGGTTTCATTAGAACTTTCCCCTGCAGTGCTGGCAAACCAGCCTGCTGCCACGCTAGTGTGACAGAGTCTGGCTGGGCAGCGCATTGGAAAAGAGGGTGACTTCATTAGCTCAGTTCTGCTGTCCAAGCCGGGAGAAAACTGCAAGAAGATGGGCTTAGGGACCAGGAGGAGACCTCATGTGTAGGCAGATTATGCCTATCCTGGGGTCCCTGCAGTTGCTGGAGGAGGAACATTGATTAGATGGGCTTTGGGTGTGATCCAGCCTGGCAATTCTGTGTTCCTGTTTAATGGTGCCGAATAAAGAGCTTTCAAACATAAGAACACGGTCTGGAAGGGTCCTCTTGGGTGGTCAAGTCCAGCCCTGCTGTCACAGACAACCCCATAATACCATCTTGGTCGTAAGCTCCATCTTCAGAAGGAAAACCAGACAAAACCCCACCCTGCCTTCCCATGTTACTAAGCCAGAATAGTGTAGATGACACAGGGAAGGAAACAGCATAGTTAAAAATGCAAATAATTTGAAACCTGATGTTGCTGGTTCTCCGCTCCAAAATGCTTTTGTCTCAAAAGGATTCGGCTTAAATGCAAAGTCTTACAGTCCGTTCAAAGTATTTAAGAAACCCAAGCTGCACGTGGGGCATCATCTCAGCTAGGCACAGCTCACGCTGGCTTCCCAACCACCCAATTGCAAGAGAGACTCTGAACAGGCGTAGCAGTGGCTGATGTGCGGTAGCTGTGTGCCAACTGCTTTGGCTTGTTATCCAGCCGGGGGGTTGAACCCAGGCAGGGTGAGTAATCCCCTTGGGCAAAGCCTACTTAATGCTGAAGCTGTATTTCAGATTGCTGAGCCTCTGATGGGATCAATGCCATCCCAAGGTCTTGCACTTTTAACTTTGTCTTTAAAGGCACGGGGTTGAGGGGCAGTGCAGAAGTCTTGGGCCCAGACTGAACATATGTTTCTCTTCCTTTAACACAGGGGTGGGCAAACTACGGGCCAGATCCGGCCTGCCAGCCGTTTTAATCTGGCCCTCAAGCTCCCGCTGGGGAGCAGGGTCTGGGGCTTGCCCCGCTCTGGCGCTCCAGCCAGGGAGCAGGGTTGGGGGCCACTCCACTTGGCTCCTGGAAGCAGCAGCATGGCCCCCTCCAGCTCCTACACATAGGTGCAGCCGGGGGGCTCTGCTCTGCACGCTGCCCGCACCCCAAGCGCCGCTCTCGCAGCTTCCATTGGCTGGGAACCACAGCCAATGGGAGCTGCCGGGGTGATGCCTGGGGATGGGACAGCATGCAGAGCCACCTGGCCGAGCCTCTGCTTTCTGGAGTCGCTTGAGGTAAGCACTGCCCAGAGCCTGCACCCCAGAGCCTCCCCCCGGCCCCAACCCCCTGCCCCAGCCCTGCCCCCTCCCACCCTCCAAACCCCTCGATCCCAGCCTGGAGCACCCTCCTGTACCCCAAACCTCTCATCCCCAGCCAAGAGCCCTCACCCCCCACCCCCCAGAGCCCAGAGCTCCCTCCCATACCCTGAACTCCTCATTTCTGGCCCCACCCTGGAGCCCAACCAGACCCCCAACCAGAGCCCTCACCCCCTTCCTTTCTCCTCCCATTTCCCCCACCACCACTGGGGTCTCTGGTCCTGTCCCAGGACCGCTGTTCATGCTGCTCCCATGCCCATAGGAGCTTGCTGCTAAGGCTGGCACCATCTCCTTTGCCCAGTGCCCCAGGAGCGGCTGCTAGTCGGATGTCGATGGGCGCAGTCTGAGCAGTGCCTGCAGCCGGACTGTCTAGCCCAGGTGGGCTGCTGGGGCTGGGTGCCAAGGAGATGGGTGCTGTAGAAACCTCTCCCGGCCTGACGTCTCACTGGCCATTGTGTGTCTCTGCAGATGCTGCAGCCCCAGTTCAAGTCCCACAACACTAATGAAGTCCTGGACAAGCTCTTCCAGATCGTGCCAGGCGAGAACCCCTATGGTTTCCGTGACCCCAGGAAGTGCTGGCGCTGCGCTGTGGTGGGCAACTCGGGCAACCTGCGCGGCTCTGGCTACGGGCGAGAGATCGACAGGCATGACTTCGTCATGAGGTGGGTGGCCAGTGCTGCCGGGGAGGGGCTGTGGCTGGCTCCCATGGGGCGGTGAGCTGAGGGCGGAGGCACGGTCTCAGCGTTGGGCCGGCTTTTGCTTCAGATAATGTCTGAGCAAACTAGGTGGAAGCGCTTTGTCCACACGTGCTGCTCTTGCCTGCATTTCAGAGCACCTTTTCCTCCTCCAGGCAATTGAGCCCCCTTCTCGCTCGGGCCTGGCTCTGTGCGGGGTGAACCCTCTGCCTCCAGGCTCCTTTCATCAACTCAAGTCTCTGGACATGGCCGCTGGGCAGGGGAAGAGCTGCATGTACGGGGCTGTCATGTGTCACTGGGGAGCGGCTGTCTCTGTGACAAACAGCAGAACGCATGCACGCCGAGTGGCAGCCAGGCTGGGACCTGCCCGAGAAAGCAGGGGTGTGCAGAGGGGCGGCTGCCTCTGACCTGCTGCTGCAGTGTTTAGCGCCGGCTGTGTCAGGTCGCAGCCCCTCTGGGTATGTCTGTGCTGCACACTGAGCCCAGGCTGCGACTCAGGTTTGAGCCCACAGCCTCTTCCGTCCACAGACACATCAGTGTGCTGGCTGACCCGAATCGCTCGGCACCCAGGCACTAGGAGCATGCTGGGAGGTGAGTCAGAGCCCGAGTCCTGCTGCGATTCAGGTCCAAGCCCTGTTTCGTAGTGTGGCTGCAGCTCAAGCTGCAGGGCCGAGCAGGAGGTCTTAGCGTGACTGTGAGACCTGTGTCCAGCAGCTGTCAGCCCAGGTTCACCGTGCCATGTGAACCTCAGGCATGGTCTGGGAAACACCAAGTCCACAAGCCCAGGTCCCCCAGCCCTGGGTTTACAATACAGTGTAGACATACCCTCGGAGGCCAGGTGTGGGGCCAGAGCTACAATGGGAATGAGTCCCTAGCCCAGCAGCTACAAGGGAAGGCGGCTGCTCCCCGCTCACAAGTTCCCAGCTCCCCATACTCACCCTCAGCCTGACTGGGAGGCTCAAGCCAAGTACTCAGGCCCTTTTTAGTAAATGGTGGTGGTGGGGAGGAACAATCTTTCTCCATTCTTTTAAAGACCTTTCTGCACACCTATCACTGAAACAGCGGAACTGTAAAATCCCTGTACCCAACTTCCCCATGGTCTCCCGCAATGGGGTGCGGTGGGAAGGCAGGTTTCTCAGCATGCTTTGGTAGCACAGTGCAGGCTCAGGCAGGAAAGAGT
This sequence comes from Chelonia mydas, assembly GCF_015237465.2. Lineage (NCBI taxonomy): Eukaryota > Metazoa > Chordata > Testudines > Cheloniidae > Chelonia > Chelonia mydas. Next base: position 3,618,778 of record NC_051252.2, on the reverse strand, counting down.
CGGCTACTTGCAATGTTCAGGATCACCAGTAGAAAAGCATCCAGGGTTAGAGACCCCACGACATGCTCTGGTTGAAGCACACGCTGAGCTGGATGCAGAGATCCCCTGGCCAGGGTGATGCAGGAGGTCAGACTACATGACCACGATGTGCCGAATTGGCCCTCAAATCTATGGCCGCTGGCCGATCTGGCACTGGCTCATCCGCCTTCGTGGTGGGGACTTGCACCTCCTTCCTTCTTGATGCCCCGCCGTGATGCCCATCCCTGCACTAGGGGGACCAGGGATCCCTCACTTGCTGTGCGCGGCAGCAGTGGTGAAGGCTGCGGGGTAGACACTGGTTGGGTGTTTTGGCCTCCATGGTGTTTAACCTTGCTGAGAGGACCTTCCTTCCATCCGGCCTTCGCTTCCCAGTCCAGCGACATCCTGAAACAACTCTGCTAGCTTCTGAAGTAGGGCTGTGATCAGGAATGTGCTTCTCCCCAAAATCTCAGCTGCAAGACAGGGCTGGCAGTCTGCCTGGATAAGTGGTCCCATCTATCTTCATCAATGCAGAGGCTTACCCAGCCATCGCTGACCAGAATCCGCCCTCACTATGTGCATTGCTCTACCTGACTGTTATGCAGGATGCTGCCAGTCGGTTGCCAGCCCAGCGTCCTCTGTCCTGTGGCAGGTGCCTCTCTGTGGTGTGCACTGCACCTGTAAAGGTTTGTGAAGCCCCGAGGAGCCTTTGGGATGGAAGGCGCTGTAGAAATGCCTGGCTGTTGTTTACTCTCCCTCTGACTTTCTGATGCCGTTCACTCACCTAAGACAGAACAAAACTCTCTCTACCTGCCAGCTCAGCTTGGTGTCTGAAAATCAAGCTGTTCCTCCTGCCCCATACGTAGGGTCCTACCAAATTCACAGGAATGAAAAACGCATCGCAGACCATGAAATCTGCTCTCCCCCTGGGAAATCTGGTCTTGTGTGCTTTTATCCTACACAATATAGATTTCACGGGGGAGACCAGCGTTTCTCAAACTGGGGGTCCTGAGCCAAAAGGGAGTTGCAGGGGGGTCGCAAGGTTATTTGGGGGGGGGAATTGCCCCCTTTACGTCTGTGCTGCCTTCAGAGCTGGCTGGCCACAGAGCAGCAGCTGTTGTGTGCTGCCTTCAGAATTGGGTGCCAGACTGACAGCTGCTGCTCTGTGGCTGCCCAGCTCTGAAGGCAGCGCCGCCATCAGCGGCAGTGCAGAAGTAAGGGTAGCCCGTACCCCCACCCAACAATAACCTTGCGATCCCCCACACAACTCCTTTTTGGGTCAGGGATCTTACAATTACAACACCGTGAAATTTTAGAGTTTAAATAGCTGAAATCATGACATTTATGATTTTTAAAATCCTACAACAGTGAAATTGACCAAAATGGACCATGAATTTGGCAGGGCCCTACCCCTATGTAGCTAGCCGAGAACAGTGCTGGAACCAGAATGCAGCAGCTGCTGCAGGAGGCAGGAATCGTTCCATCTCCACCTTCGCCGCAGTCTCGCTGCCCCAGAGGGATTGTATCGATCCTTCCGTTAGGACGTTGCTCCAGAAACCAGCTCCTGACGCTGACAAGCTCGTCTATTACTGCCCTGTCTAATTGCCAATCCTCAGGGAAGCTCACGGAGAATGTTTTCCAGGCTGGCCTGTGCATGGTGCAGAGACCGGTCCCCGCAATGGCTCGATCAGGGATCCATGCTAGCTTATGTCATCGTGCCAGCAGCCTCTGGCACTGTTTGTTTGGGGGGCGGTGGTTACTGGCCTGTGGATGGCAGTCAGAACTGTCCATAGCTGTTCATTATCTGAGCACTGCCCCATCCTGCACAAAATGAGCCAGGAGTGCTGCATGGAAAGTGGTTATGTCATTAAAGCCTGCATCGTCGGGGTGTGTGTGTGTGTGTGTGTGTGTGTAACAGAACATATATGGGGTTAGTCACGTTCCACGTGCAGCCTGAGCTTCTCCAGAAACTGTCTCCTTACCCAATTCCTGCTTCATTGCTGCAACGTAGTGGTGAAATGCAGCTTGAACTTCGGGTGACGTGGTACAGTGCAGCAAGGAGCTCTGGATGGCGGAAAAGAGCAAAGTCACAAGAGAAACGTGACATCATGACTCTGCTGATGGCAAGAGCCATTGAGTTCCTATATTAATAGCGTTCACAGCCAGAAGGGACCATTAGATCAGCTAGCCTGATCACTTGTGTATCACAGGCCATTACATTTCACCCAGATAGCCTTGTATGAAGCCCAATAACTTGACTTTGATGAGATCTTCCTGAAACGCATCCAGCCTTGATCTGAAGGCATCAAGAGATGGAGAACCCGCTGCTTCCCATGGCAGTGTCACCCTGCTAGTCAGGTTTCAGAGTAGCAGCCGTGTTAGTCTGTATTCACAAAAAGAAAAGGAGGACTTGGGGCACCTTAGAGACTAACAAATTTATTTGAGCATAAGCTTTCGTGAGCTACAGCTCACTTCATCGGATGCACACTTTTCAGCTAGTCACCCTGGCTGGGAATGATTGATGCGGGAATGGATAGCTCAGTGGTTTGAGCATTGGCCTGCTAAACCCAGGGTTGTGAGTTTAATCCTTGAGGCAGCCATTTAGGCATCTGGGGCAAAAATTGGGGATTGGTCCTGCTTTCAGCAGGGGGTTGGACTAGATGACCTCCTGAGGTCCCTTCCAACCCTGATATTCTATGAATTTGTGCCCAATTTCTGTCTGGCTTCAGCTTCCAGCCAGTGGTTCTCGTTCAGTCTTTCTCCTCTCGGTTAAAGACCCTGTTAGTACCAGCTTATGCTCAAATAAATTTGTTAGTCTCTAAGGTGCCACAAGTCCTCCTTTTCTTTTTGTTAGTATCAGGGATGTTCTCCCTGTGAAGGTACCTGCATGCTAATCTAGTCACCTTGCAATTTTGACGAGCTAAACAGACAGAGCTCTTTAACTCTCTCGCTCTAAGGTGTCTTCTCCAGCTCTCAGATCATTTTTGTGGCTCTTTTTCTGCATCCTCTGCAATTTTTCAACATCCTTTTTAAAATGTGGACACTGGAACTGGATGCACGATTCCAGTATCGGTCCTATCAATGCCATGTTCAGAGGTAAAATCACCTCTTTGCTCCGCGCTTCCCTGCTTGTACAAGAAGAATCATGCGAGCCTTCTTGGCCACAGCATCACACGAGAGCTCATGTGGCCCCTAAATCTTTTTCAGTCACTGCTGTCTAGGGCACAATCTCCCATCTGGCTTCCTTGCAGTCCTGGCCCTAGGTGTATAACTTTGCTTTTGGGTGTACATATTTACCACATTTTGTTTGACTGGTGCCATCTTGCCAAGGAATTCAGATCGCTCCATATGACTGTCCTGCCCTGCCCTCGTTATTTAGAATTCGGCCAGTTTTTGCGGGGAGGGGGGTTAAATTCCCAAGGTCACTCACTCTGGCCCATGGAGCTGGTCTGCACTGAGGAATATTGGGAGTTGGGAAGTGCGTTCCCCGGGGCTGAGTTCTCCCATAGTTGCTACTGCAGGGTCTCTTGCTCATTCCACTGAAACATCTAGCCCAGGCTGCTCTCAGCTGGGATGGATCCCTGGCCTGGTCCAGTCTGGCAGTGTCTCTGTTCCTATAACTTGTTGAGGCTGAGGCCTCGCTGGGCCAGGTGCTGTACAAACACCGACCGTGAGATAGTCCCTGCTCCAAAGTGGAAAACCGTGGCTTTAAAAGCAGAATTACAGTTTGGCGTTGAGTGCATGTTTGCTGGGCCGCAGTCCTGCTTCTCTCTGTCGCACTGACACTGCTCACCGTGACGTCGTGTGACAGCTAAGGGCTGGCTGCTCAGCTCCCGAAACTCCGGGTGATGTTCAAAGGCTGCTGTGGGTGTTTAGCATGGCTCCAGCTCGGGCCCTGGCTGTGTGCCTGAGAGGTGCAGGTGTAGGTATGCTGGCTCGGGACCGTGCCGTTCTGAACCCTGCAGGATTGTAGCTGGGATTGCTTTACAAAAAAAATTGTTTTGTCTTTAAAGAAAAGAGGAGACAGCTGAAAATAATAAGCCCTCGATTAATGCGGCACCAAGGCTGGAGACTGACCAGTGGGGGAGGGAATAGAAAGGGTTCCTTGCGTTGATTACTAAGCACGTACCCAGTGTACCTAGCTGAAGCAGGATTGCAGTTTCTAATTGCTGCCCTGTGTCTCTAACCAATCCAATTGCTCTGTGGAAATGACCTGAAGGTCATGAGACTGTTGCTCTCTCTGCAGAATGAACCAGGCCCCCACAGTGGGGTTTGAAGCAGATGTCGGGGGCAGGACCACCCATCACTTCATGTACCCAGAAAGTGCCAAGAACCTGCCTGCCAACGTCAGCTTCGTGCTGGTGCCCTTCAAAGCCCTGGACCTGCTGTGGATCACGAGTGCCCTGTCGACCGGGCAGATCAGATTGTGAGTAGCCAATTGTGGGAAGAAACAGGCCTTTGGCCAGCGAGCTCTGTGATGCTGTGCGCCAGCCCCTCTGGCGCCACGTGGGGGACACAGAGCCTGTCCCCATTGGGCTGCTGGCTCCCAGTACAGGGCTGGTAATGAACAGAAGCCACCATCTTGTGATGCTTCTGCTAAGAGTCCGATTCTGCACCACTGAAAGCCAGTAGTGTGAATGTTCCCATTGGTTCCTTGGGCAAAGGATCAGGCCCTAAATGAGCCTCTCGTTCAGCTCTCTGTGGTGTTTAGAAGTGCCCAGGGCACGCCAAGTGGCAGCCCCTTTAGGTGGGGGAGGAGGCTAGCTAGTAGGACACAGTGCTGTGGAGGCTGGCCAGGCTCTGCGTGAGCTGGGCCTGCTCGGTGCTCGGAACGGGGGACTTCGATCCGCGGGGCTGGTAGCGTTCGCCAGCACTGAACTCCCTTGGAAGGCAGGAGGGCGGGGTGGGTGAGAGCCGGTGGTTTGACTGGGAGCCACAGACTGGGTGGAGAGTTACAGCATCTGCCTACTTAATTTGGGGCACCAGGCCACTGGGAATGTGCGATCCCGAACCAGAACCCTTTAACGCCTACTGTGCGAAGGGTGCCCTGGGGAGACTCTGAGGAGCTCTTCTTCCACCTCGTCTCTCCCCGTCAAGCTTGTTTAATGCTGAGCAGAGAATGCCCCTGCGAGTGTTGCAGTAATCCCTGCCTGCCACCCTCTGCAGATGCCCTCACAGGCTGGTAACTCGCCCTCGCTGCTTTACCCACAGAGTGAATTGGAACCATTCCTAATGCAGGGAGGGCCCCCTCACTGCTGCCCTCCAGGGGAAAGGTGTGGTACTGCCTGAGGTACCTAAGTATTCGGAAGGGCACCTCCTTCTAACACTATCCCATAATACTAGAATGAGAAGCCATTGCCAAGGTGACTGGAAGGTAAATGCAGGGAAAACAAAAGGAAATGGTGGGGGAAATGCATAATCTCTCTGGACCTCTGTTCCCCCATCTGTAAAGTGGGGGGGTCTGTCTGTCTCCCCCCAGGAGGAGGGAGGAGTGCATTGGCAGTTCCCCCTCACCACAGGGCAGAAGGAGACCTTGGCAGGCTTGGATCCCTGTTTCAAAGGCCCTGATTCAGGGTGGTACTTAGGCATGTACGTAACCTTAAGCACCTGAGCGTTGCCCCTGATGTCAGTGGGACCAGGCATGTGCTGCAGTACCCTCCTGAATTGGGCCGCAAGTGACTGACTTCTCCCATTAATTGTGCCCTGCCTTGTGTGTACCCTCTAACGATAAAGCCTTGTGGAGTGCTGTGTGGCCTCGGAGATAATCTGCCTCTCTCCTATTCCAGCACATATGCGCCTGTGAAGCCCTTCCTTCGCGTGGACAAGGAGAAGGTAAGGCTGGCTCCCTTTCCTAGCCCAGCCCTGACTGTAGGGAGGCTGCAGTACACCCTGCTCAGCATCCTTCTGGCTAGAGAAACCCCCACTCCTGGTCCGCTCTGGGGCGTTCCCCTTAACTCTGCCTTGGCTCTTCAGCACTGAGAACACGGGCAACCGTTCCAGCCCAGTCTTTGTCCAACAGCTTCATCCCTGGTGCAGACAACGCTGCATGGGCTCTGGGGTAGCTAGAAGCCAGAGGATGTTGCTGTATCTTCACAATGAGGGGTAGCGTGAACGTCTCAGACTCTTCGCTTCTTGTGGTTCGGGGGTCGCCTTCTTCCAAAGGTTGCACCATGTTCTGCTGCTCCCACAGCTGATCTTGCATTCATCTGTGTCCCCGTGAGAGGGGTGGCCTGGAGCTGGTCAGTACTGGGAGAGCATGCCAGATTCCTGCAGAACCAAGCGATGTGGGACTGACTTTGCAGTGCCCAAATCGGAAGAACGTTTCTGACCATCAGAGGAGGGAGGTTCTAGACCCGACTACACTCCTGAGCTACTTGTCCATGTGCTTCTCCCCCTCCCTGTGTTTGGTTTTAGGGAGCATTTACATAGCCTGACCTCTGGACCTTGGCTTTCTTGCAGGTGCAGATCTACAACCCAGCCTTCTTCAAATACATTCACGACAGGTGGACCGAGCACCACGGGCGATACCCCTCCACGGGGATGCTAGTGCTGTTCTTCGCGCTTCATGTTTGCGATGAGGTGGGTTCAGGAATGGTCGGTGAGGCCACCGGGACAGGGCCAGAAATCTGGGGTTCCATGTGACATGCCCTCCCCTGCCCTCGCCACCTCACTACGCTGGCAAGAGACAAATTGTCCAGTGGGGCACTGGCCAGTAACACTCAGTCCTAGCCATCTTCATGCAGCTGGTACCATCCCTAGCGTCCCTGCACGGCAGCACAGTGTTGCCAAAGTCTGCCCGTGGTTGCCAATGGTGACTGTCTCCTAGACAGCAGTTTGCTGCTTCTGTCTATCCATCTCGTGCTGAAATGGCCTGAAAAAGCCAATCCAAGTTCCGCGTCAGACTTGCAGGCTTCCTTACTCTGGGGAAAGCATCGGCTCCCTCTGGGAGTGGTGGTGATTTGCCGGGAGTGGTGGCAGGGCTTCTTACTCGGGCTGGGCTGAGGGTTCTGCTTTGTCCTTTGGGTAGCTTCTTCCCAGGGTTTATCTGAAGCCCACTGGGCCACTTGACACCTTTCCTCAGCCGCCCCTTAGAATCTCTTCAGTCAGGCAAAATGCAGACAAAACTGGCCGTGTTTCAGAGATCCCGAGTCAGATGGGGCCATTGTGATCATCTAGTCCGACTTCCTGCATGACCCAGGCCAGAGACCTTCCCCGCCCCTCCTTCCCCCCCCCCCCCCACAGTGTTACATAACACAGTGGTGCCCACTCTCAAACTGTGACCCAATCTTAAAAGCTAGAGAGACCTTAATTCCAGCCCATGCCACTGACACGCCTCACCAAACTACAGAATGAGGCTGTGCTCGTGACCTGCCTTGCATATCCAGGGTTATGCAGACTTTAAATTGGAGCAAAGAGGTTGCTTGTGGGATCAACTTCTGTCTGTCCGATGGTCCGCACATATCTCAGTATGATGACTCCGAATTCCCGGTGCACAGAAAGGCTTCCCTGAGTAGATTGCTGTCATGTACCATGTTAGCTCCCATGTTACACCAGAGTGCAGGATTTCCCAGGCTGGATCAGGCACTGGTCCAGCATCCTGGGTCCAGCCTTGGCTAATGCCTGATGTGTCAGAGGCAGGCAGAAAAACCCACAATGCACCTTCCTGCCCCATGCTGCTTCCTGCCCAGCTCTGGTGTAATTGGTGTTCCCCCATCTCTGGCGGCAGGTGAATGTCTTTGGATTCGGGGCAGACAGCCGGGGCAACTGGCACCATTACTGGGAGAACAATCGCTACGCAGGGGAGTTCCGGAAGACCGGGGTGCACGATGCGGACTTTGAGGCGCACATCATTGACATGCTGGTGAAAACCAACAAGATCAACGTTTACCGCGGCAACTGATGCTCTGGGCTCTGTCCTCGGCTTTCATTTCAAAATCAGGTTTCAAGTGACGGGACAGCTGTCGCAGGCCTTGCTGTGACAGATCCCCGACCAATCACAATAAGTTACAGGGTTCGGTCTGAGACCCACCTGACCAGTGGCCAAGTGGGGGTACTTGGTTCTGCCGGCCAATCATGTTTAGAGAGAAAAGGAAACTTCTTTTTGTTTAAAACTTTCGGATGAAAAGGATTTACAAAGAAAACCGGCCCCTGGTTACGTTGGAGGCTTCCAGCCCGGTTTTCCTCCTGGTCAAACCAAATGCTGCTCTTTTTTTAAAACCAATCCTGATAATTTCAGAACAAAGCCCAACCAATCATGGCCACAGGCTGAAGGCAAGCTGCATGTTTCGACCAATCAGATTTTCTTTTCCCCATTGGCCCAATCTCCCAGTGCAATGACACTAGCCTGTGAGCTTCAGCCCTGACTGACCCTATGGAATGGGTTGGTTTCTACATGAAACACCCAGGTGAACGTCACCTTTTTTAATGTCTCCTTTTAGGCTCCAATGTCACTTTATTTTGTACAATCTGGTTCAAAATGCTGAGGAGCCAGTCAATTCCTTTTGGGTGTCAGCACAATCAGTTTGACTGGGAAAGCTCCAGCTTGGCAAAGGGAGGGGATGAGGGAGTTAGAGGAAGAGGTGTCGGGCGGTTCTTGGCTTTTTGACAGCCAGCTGGGTCCAAACCATTCGGAATGGAGCCTGCTGAGAAGAGTTCTTGCTGAGCAGAGGATTTTAAAGCCATTGGAAACATCAAGAGGGAGGAAGAGCCTGCCCTGGTGGAGAAGCAGCATTTGGGTGCTTCTGATGTAGGGTCTTGGCAGACTGCAAGTTTCTGAGACTGGTCAGTGGTTAAAGTTTGTCGGGAGCGAGTCTCAATAAGTGGGAGGAAAGGAAAGGAGGGGGAACCTCCGTTTAAAGCCTGGAGTCTGCCTTTTTACTCCCGTGAGAAGGGGCAGTGTCTTGCTCTAGGACTGACTGGTATGAAGAGAAGCCATGCCAAAGGCAGCTAAGAAATCTGAAGAGCCTGTGTCTTAGACCGCTTCCCCATCTCCATCCCAACCCCACCGGGGTTTAGAGAGGGAAGGGGGAATTCTCTAATCTAGAACCACACTCTCCCGCCCCACGCCAGTCCCTCCCCCACAAGTGTTGCCGCCATTATCTCTTCCACCAGAGCATGTTCTTGCAACAAGCAGTCCTTGTCTTTGCAAGAAGCCAGTGTTCTTACAAATTATGATGACAGGGAAGTGGTGGCCCATGGCTGAGTAAGATCCTGCTTTTCCAGGTTCATTGTAAATTGCCCAGCTCATCCTCACATCAGAATGAAGCTGTGGTGGCAACTTCCAGCTAAATGGCTAGTTGCTAAGCTGTGGCGAAGGGATTGTCCTAGCAGATAGACAGCTGATCTCATTGCTGATGTTGTGGGCAGAGACTCTCCTCTCTCTAGACGGCTGCTTCTCAGCGTTGCTGATGCTAATTTGCCCCTGCAAAGAGAGAGCTGGGACAGGTAGTGAGAATTGGCCTTTGGGTATCAAAGGAAGACTAGAAAGGAGCTGGGAGGATGGATTTGTAGAGAACTTGCTAGGGAGGCACCAGCTGAAAGGTATCTGAATCAAGGTAGGGGGCCGTCCTTGATGGAGATCACAACATTAGTGCTTGGGCTGGGGTGCTTCTGCACACTAGATAAAGAAAAAAATAGATTTCCTTTCTGTTGCAAGATGAAAGAGCAAATTGTAGAACACTTAGAACTTTGGTGAATGAAGTGTCTTTAAAAATAGAAAACTAAATCTAGACGGCCCAAATCTAGAAGAGCTTGCCCCATTTTTAATCATGACTGACCTCTAGGATTTGACTCATCCGTGGACTAATTGCCTTTGGGCGGGAGACTGAGTTAAAGGTAATGGGAAAGGCTTCTGTGAAATCTTATAACCACTGGAAGGAGTATCTCATACACTGACTTTCACAGGCTCCCTTTCGCAAGCCGAGACCTCTTTGCATTCCCTTAACTCTTCTCACCCAATAGGGATGTCCTGCCCTTCCTGTGCATTCATTTTAGCTTGACTTGGACCATGCCACTGGACTGGAGCCCAGCCTAAGCCATCTAAGCCAGTCCCTGCTTTGCGCTCTGCCTTCGTGGGGTTTAAGGCTACAGACACAGTTAAGTGAGAGCTCCTGGCCTAGCGGTAGGATGCAAAGAGAGAGTGAAATAACCTCATCCAACTATAGAGGAGGCTTCCCTGTTTGTTTGGGGGGATTGGTCCAAACTGGGGTGTGTTCCATTAGGGAGCAAAGCCTGCAGCTATGAAATGTTCTCACAGGTATTAGCTAAATCAAAGGAGCATGGCTTCTTATTTCTTGGTTGGCTGGGTTTTTCAGGTAGGTATCTGATTAATTAAATAAAATGCAATCATGCCAAACAGTATAGAATGGAATAATTTATTCTGGTTTGTATCATAGTTGGATTGTGTGGTATTGGGAGACACAGGGCCCAGAGTGGCCAGATCTCCTTTTTGCAATAGTTATTTAAAGAAATTATGATAGGGAAAGGGAGTTCTTTTTGTATCTGTGACTTTTCTGTATGGCAATCTCTCCCGTTTTTGAGGTTTCTTCTGCAGTTGTGAAATGTACGTTCTTGGGCCTATTACAGCAGCCAAACAGATGGCTCTTGTTTTCAGTCTACAGGGCTCTAAAGAAGTGAGGTGGGTGAAGGTCTGAGGCCATTTTTAAAAACGAAAGGTTCTGCTTGTGATGTCATGCAATCACATGACCTGCTTGCCAAGCAGTCATTTTGGATAATCAAGGGCAAAAGAGGTAACTCCATAGTAGTGACCCTCTGAGGCTTGTAATAGTGTACTGGAAACCAAAAGTCAGCAAGTCATTGCATGCTGGGGTGTTTGACAGGACAGTAAAACCTGTGTTCTTTCTGCACCTCTCTCTTCTTGGGAACCTGGGGAGGGAGACGTGATTTAGTGCAAGCCCAGTCTCTGCTATCTTTTTTTTTTTTTTTTAGAAATAAAAAACAAACCATGAGCACCAAAGAGTGCCTTGAATCACATACTGTCTGTCACACTGGACTCCACCCACTGACCATGCTGTGTCTGGGGTTCACGAACCATGCCAGGATGTCGATGTCTCCTTTTAGTGGCAGTCTTGGCTGCTTCCTTCATTGTTTCCATGCTGCCATGTTAAAAACAAATCTGAGCGAGGTGCTGGGGTTAGCTGAAAAATGCCACTCATGGGGAGAGCAGAGATGCTGCCAGATGCCGCCTTTTCTGGAGCTGCTGCTGCAATTCCAAACCTGCTGCTGCTCTCGGTGCTGGCTGGTGCAACGGGATGAGAGAAGCACCTGATTAAAAATCCAGTTGCTGTCTTTGGAAGGGCTGGTCTCACTCCTGGCTCATGGGCAGAGGCAGGACTGGCTTGACAATCAAGGAGTGACAGGAGCCACCCTACCAACAAATGGGATGTTTCCATGCGGTCTCGAATCCAAGAGCCAGTCCTGTAGGAGGATGAATGATTCCATTTTCCAGTTAGTTCTTGGAAAACAATCTTTAGTTCACCCTGCTACAAGGACTTGCTAACACTTCTTTCCTTGGCAGACTGGCCAACAAACGCCTGCATGAGCATGCTGCATCCCACCCCCGCGGAAAAGGGAAAGTGGAGTGCATTGTCTACAAATACCACTGTACTGTACATAGAGGAAACTACACAGAGGCTATGGGCAAGGTGCACTGGTGCCTTCCAGAATGGAGCAGAGATGGAGAGGAGACTAGTGGAACCAGCTTGGATTCAGCTGAGACTGCCCCAGTTTGTTATCTCCATCACGATCAAACCAGTTCAGAAATAGCTCTGCACTTAGTCAGGGCTGCCCAAGGACTGGAGCAGCCCTGACATGCTGGGAGCTGCAGAGAGCAAGTTTGTCAATTCATGGCTGGTCCAGGATGGTTCAGTCTTGAGGAACTTTGAAAGACGACCCAAGGTCCCAATTCTGCATAGATTCCTCCTGCATATGCTCAGGTTCATGCCGCTCCATTCGAGTCAGTGGGGCTGTTCATGTGCATCTCTGGTGGACTGGGGCCCAAAATCCTACCACCAACTGGAGAAATGGAGGGTTCCTCTGTGGTACACCCATGGGTCCTGTGGTATCCTACTGAATTTACGGTCATCTTCCGGATACCTTGCAGCGCTTGGCTCTTAGTAAAGGTGACTTATGGTCCAGCCCTGTCTTCGTCCACTCTTCCTATAAACCATTCTGAAAAGCAGCTTGGCAGCCTTCCCGATAGCCTCTGTGTACTTTGCTACTTCTACACACGACTGTCTTAAAACTTTTTTTTGTTTTGTTTTGTTTTTGTTAATAAAAGGATTTAATCTGAAGCATTCTGTTCCTCTCCTTCTATTGTAAGCAGCCTGCAAAGCTGTGCCTGCTCTCCCCTGCCCTCTGGTTTCAGTATTATGCACACTTTTATTGTATTGGAGGGGTTTGTTTTCTTTCATGTGCCACAGTTGGAAAAATGGGGTTTATTTTATGTTGTACAAAATAAAATCTGTATCTGTTCCTTCTCCTGGCATCTGTGTACCTTAGGCCTCTGGTGTTGCATGGTATTTCATCTGGAGATGAGCAGTAGCTGGAAGTCACTAGTCTAATGAGGAAAGATGGTCAGATTGGCCAAAGCTCTGATTTCACGCTAGCCTTCTCTGGTCCATCTGCTGGGTAGGGCCTGAAAACCCCTGCCTTACCATACTCCATGCAAAGCGTTACATACATTAATTGCTACCCAATATACCTAAGAATACAATCTCACAAGTTCTTTTCACACTCACCTAAACCATCCTATCATAACACCTGCTAGGTCGGCCATTCCAATTCTTGTAATAAACATACGCTACTTCAACAATACAGAGTATGAGGAAATACCCATAGGGCTCTGTTCTAATTTATTTGGGGATTTGATTCCTTTTGAAATGATTACTGCACATTTAATGAATAACATAAATTCAACAGTTTTCATTCAATAGTCTGGTTTCTTTTAATAAGGCAAAGTGAGCTGTTCACTTTGTCCATAACACAAATGCTATTCAACCAATGTTATTCAGACTGGAAATAACTTTCCATAAGACCCAGGGAATTATTCCTGGCCAAATTCTAATTTCTCTCTTGCAAAATCCCTTCTGCATTTTCAGGCTTTGTCTGTTCTAGGAAATGTTAGCAAAAAATTCCCCACAGTTGCTATTCCAGGTCTAGCTATACAGAAATTCGATTTCTGTGCAGGGGCTGGGGATTGAGCCCTGTCTCCAGTGTAGGAGATACTAATTCTCCCACTCTTGAGAGAGAAATATAGGCATGTCTTATGTCAGTGAGACCGCAAATAAGCTGTGGAAAGGCTGGTGGCTTAGTGGTAGCATCGGTAGTTCATTAGTAGACTATTACCGTGCTTTGTGGGAGACCTGATTATGATTCACAGTTGAAACAATTGACTTTTTTCAATGTCCTGTCTCTGTACAATCCCACTGCAGGACCACAATGGAGCTGACAGACATGCACTGTCCATCATTCAGGATCACTGACCGTCCCGCAGAGCTGATTTTCAAACCCCAACCAAATGTCACCCACTTGTCCTGTTAGACCAGTCATTGCTGTCACTACCTGGCAGCTGCAGCCCCTTGAGTTGTGAACATCTCTGATCCACAGGGCTGGGAGTTGGTCTGCACTGAGGACCAGCCATGGCAGGACAGGACCAGCTGACAGCCTTCCCTTTGAGTCACTCTTGAGCCAAAGCCACAGCCAAGTGATGAGGGACGGGTGCTGGCCATTAGGAGAGGTGAGACGGGGATACTGTCAAATGTTGCTCATTAAAGATCCAAGAGCCTGTTTCAAAAGTGCAAGGGTGGGACCTTCAGTGTCCTGGCTAAATTCCAGCATGAGTGACTGCCTCCAGTTGCAGAGATTTTTCTCATGAAGACTCAGTGGGATTAGATATTATTAGCTAGTGACTGCATTCAATTTCAGAGGTGGCTGCATACTGACACTGGGTGAAGTGGTTTGTTAATTTGGGATGTGCCTAGCTGATAGACACTATATGTTTACCAGGTTTCAGAGTAGCAGCTGTGTTAGTCTGTATCCGCAAAAAGAAAAGGAGGACTTGTGGCACCTTAGAGACTAACAAATTTATTTGAGCATAAGCTTTCGTGAGCTACAGCTCACTTCATCGGATGCATGCAGTGGAAAATACAGTGGGGAGATTTTATATACACAGAGAACATGAAACAATGGGTGTTACCATACACATTGTAACAAGAGTGATCAGGTAAGGTGAGCTATTACCAGCAGGAGAGCGGGGGCGGGAGGGAACCTTTTGTACTGATAATCAAGGTGGGCCATTTCCAGCAGTTGACAAGAACGTGTGAGGAACAATAGGGGGGGAAAGAAACTTGGGGAAATAGTTTTACTTTGTGTAATGACACATCCACTCCCAGTCTTTATTCAAGCCTAAGTTAATTGTATCCAGTTTGCAAATTAATTCCAATTCAGCAGTCTCTCACTGGAGTCTGTTTTTGAAGTTTTTTTGTTGAGGAATTGCCACTTTTAGGTCTGTAATCGAGTGACCAGAGAGATTGAAGTGTTCTCCAACTGGTTTTTGAATGTTATAATTCTTGACATCTGATTTGTGTCCATTTATTCTTAGATGGTAGATGTGCAGGTGAACGAGCCTCTGATAGTGTGGCTGATGTGATTAGGCCCTATGATGATGCCCCCTGAATAGATATGTGGACACAGTTGGCAACGGGCTTTGTTGCAAGGATAGGTTCCTGGGTTAGTGGTTTTGTTGTGTGGTGTGTGGTTGCTGGTACGTATTTGCTTCAGGTTGGGGGGCTGTCTGTAAGCAAGGACTGGCCTGTCTCCCAAGATCTGTGAGAGTGATGGGTCGTCCTTCAGGATAGGTTGTAGATCCTTGATGATGCGTTGGAGAGGTTTTACTTGGGGGCTGAAGGTGATGGCTAGTGGCGTTCTGTTATTATCTTTGTTGGGCCTGTCCTGTAGCAGGTAACTTCTGGGTACTCTTCTGGCTCGGTCAGTCTGTTTCTTCACTTCAGCAGGTGGGTATTGTAGTTGTAAGAATGCTTGATAGAGATCTCGTAGGTGTTTGTCTCTGTCTGAGGGGTTGGAGCAAATGCAGTTGTATCATAGAGCTTGGCTGTAGACAATGGATCGTGTGGTGTGATCTGGATGAAAGCTGGAGGCATGTAGGTAGAAATAGCGGTCAGTAGGTTTCCGGTATAGGGTGGTGTTTATGTGGCCATCGCTTATTAGCACGGTAGTGTCCAGGAAGTGGATCTCTTGTATGGACTGGTCCAGGCTGAGGTTGATGGTGGGATGGAAATTGTTGAAATCCTGGTGGAATTCCTCAAGGGCTTCTTTTCCAATGAGTCCAGATGACAAAGATGTCATCAATGCATGTAGAGTTAGGGGCATTAGGGACGAGAGCTGAGGAAGCGTTGTTCTAAGTCAGCCATAAAAATGTTGGCATACTGTGTGGGCCATGCGAGTGCCGCTGATTTGAAGGTATACATTGTCCCCAAATGTGAAATAGTTATGGGTGAGGACAAAGTCACAAAGTTCGGCCACCAGGTTTGCTGTGATGTTATCGGGGATACTGTTCCTGACGGCGTGTAGTCCATCTTTGTGTGGAATGTTGGTGTAGAGGGCTTCTACATCCATAGTGGCCAGGATGGTGTTTTCAGGAAGATCACCGATGGGTTTACCAGTAGTTAGTGACATCTATCATAGCATAGAGATTGGGCCTACAGAACTGTTGGTGTTTTTGCCCATTGCTACTTTGTCAGGGACGTTTTTGGCAGCCATGACACACAAGAAGGAAGCCATTTCATCCTCCTGAAGGAATTCTGCACCCAAAAATGTAAAATTATGCGCCAAAAGTTTTAGAATTGTGCACAATATTTTAAAATTCTGCAAATTTTATTTGTCAATAAATAAATGTGGCTCCAGCATGGCAGTGGGGAGCCCAGGCATTGGCTGCATGCAGGTGGGAGATCACCCTGAAGTGTTCAACCCCTCAGTACAGGGACTCGGCAGTGAGGCTGCATCTGACCCTGACACAGTGCAAGGACTGGATCTGCCCCAGAAATGCCCCAGGGCCCTGCCCCCCTGCACCAGGTGTGAGTGGGCAGGCTCAGCCCAGCAGGATCCAAGTGCGGAGGGGCTTAGTGATGGGATCCAGGTGTGGGGTGAGAGGTTTCTGTGTGGGCAGCTCGGTGGGAGATCTGGATGCACGGGGCGGTTCGGGTACAGGAGCAATGAGGCTCTGCAGGGGATCCAGGTGAAGACGGTTGGGGCTCAGCAGGGGGTCTGGGTGTGGGGCGAGGGGCTTGTGGGTGGGGTCTGGATGTGAGGGGTTGGTAGGGGGGTCTGGGTGCTGGGGGAGTGGGGCTTGATGGGATGGGGGTCCAGGTGCAGCCGGTTGAGAATCAGTGGGGTGGGGGGTCTGGGTGTGACGGGGCTTGTCGGAGGGGTTCAGGTGTAGGGGGTAGGGCTTGTCAGGGTGAGGGTTCGATGGGCCTGCTTAATAGGGGACCCCCAGCTGCTGCCGAGAGGATGCTGCATGCCAGGCTCCTGCTTCTTCCTGCGATTTCCCTCTCCCCTTTTCTTCTCCATCCCCCTCCCCTCACTCCCACGTTCCCCTCCCCTGCCCTATTCCAGCCCCCCTTCCTTCCCCACTGCCTCTTCTCCCTACCCCCTCATCCCCCCCCTTCCCTCATTTCCCCAGCCCCACCAGGGGCACTCACTGTTGCACAGAGAATAGGAAGACTGCCAGCACATAGAAGGGGAGCACGACTGGCACTATGGCCCAGGAGCCTGCGTTCAGCCCAGACACAGCCTCCTTCAGCTGGGCAGCTCTGTGCTTGCAGAAATGAGGGGGGGAAGTGGCATATAACCCCATTTCCCCCCCCCCCCATGCCTTGCCTCTGTTTTGGGGGTAGTGCCAGGGTCATCCCTCTTCTCCCCTCCCACACGGTTTCTCTTTGCTTCCCTGCTGGTTTCTGCCCAGAAGCACAGGAATTCTGCGGGGGGGAGCATTTTTTGGGGGTGCGCAGTCATGCAGAATTCCCCCAGGAGTAATTTCAAGAAGCTGAGCAAGGCAAGTTAGCTTTTTGCCTGTCTTCCTCAGATTGACATGTTTCCTCACCCCCATCGTTAGACGTGCTGGTCAGCTCCAGCGGGGAAGAAGGTGTGCTGGGCCACAGTTGTGAGATGAGGATTTGGCCAACGCCTTGCCAGCCCACTCTGGGCTCCTGGCCTGAGGGGCTTGCCAACAGGGATTTGGGGCACAGGGCCTGGGAGGGCAAGCCTCTGCGGCCACTTCCCCCACTTGCAGGTAAGTCAACGTGGGCTGCTGGCCCTCAGGCCTAAGTCACCAGGCCACAAGCTTGCTCCATTCGACCCAATGAGTTGACCTGGTGGCCAGAATTCTTCCCAAGATTTCCCCCCAAATAGCCTCCCCCCCCCCCCAGCAGCAGACTCCACACACAAAGGCTTAGCACATGCTGGGCAGGCTTGAGCCTTGGTGCCCCAAGGAAGGGGAGAAGCAGAAGACTCAGGCCCCTGAGGGGCAGGCTGGGGCTTCCAGGAGCTCCTTCACTCACAGCCAGTCCCCCCGCCCTCTCCCAACCCATCAATGGGGCCCCGGGACAGCCCGAAAGGAGCAGCGATTCCCTCTGGATCACGGGTGCCCACGGCTGGCAGGCAGCCCCGCAAGCCCACTAGGGAGCACCCAGCTGGGCCAGAAAGCAGTGCCGGGCCACGCCGACTCAGGCTCTACTTGGCTTCCTCTTCCTTCCACCCATTTCCCCCCTTCTCCTCCTGGGCACCAAGTCGCCCTCCCTGGCCCATCGGGAGGCAGCAACATGATTCGAGCTCCCTGGGCCCAACCGCAGCACCACAGCTTATGGCAGAAGGAACGGTGGCACTCGACCGAGCCCCGTTCGCCTCATGGAGGCGCGTAGCTTCTGCCCTGCCTTCCTCATGGTGACCTGCTTCTTTCGCCCCAGCCTGCCTTACTTCCTCCTTTGGCAAGGGGAGCAAAGGAGCCAGAGGGAGGAGCTAGCCTCCCAGGGCAGAGGAGGCCAAGGCACAAGCCTCGCAGAGGTGACCGGCCTAACGCCTCCAGCTTGCCCAGGCAGATGTTACTGCTGTCTCTCGTGCAGCGGGAATCCCTGGTACAAGCCAGCGGCAGAAAGGGGCACGTCTCCTCGGAGAGCAAAGGGAGCTGCAAAAAGTGAGAGGCTTTGTCCGGTGTTGAACTGGGGCCCTTTTGCATTTTAGGTAAATGTGATAACCACTAAACGACAGAAACTCCACTTGCTTCTGGGCGAACCTGGAAGAACCTGCTGTTGCTGCCCTTTGATAGCTCAGCTGGCAGAGTGGAGGGCTGTAGCGGGGGCTTGGGAAGTCAGTTGTAGGTTGCCGATTTGACTCTGGCTTGAAGGAGAGCTGCTTTTTCCTCGCCTTCCTGAGCAAGGCAAGAAAGAAAGGTCAGGTGGGCCACCGAGGTGCAGAAGCATACGCTCACACACTCTCCTTTGCTCAGGAGCCGGGGACCAGGAATTCTCGTTGGTTTAAAGGGCGCAGCTGCACTCCCACAAAATGCATCACCAGCAAAAGACACCCTGGATGGAAGAGTCATGCCAAAGCCCAGGACTGAGCCAGGGACCTTCAGTCTAATGTGCTCACAGCTGAGCTACTCTGGTCCCTGCCTTTTGCTTGCTGCTACTCTCGTGTGGCTGTTTGTTCAGTCGTGGCACTCCAGAAGAAAACTATTGCAGGCGGCCTAGCAAGGCAAGATTAGCTTTGCCTGCCATTCTCAGCTTGATTTCCTCCCTCGCCCCATTCCTACCTTACTTCATGGGTTGACGTGGTGGCCAATCGGGACTGGGGCCCAGTGGCAGTGGGGAAGAGAGAGGGTGGTAAGACCCTGGTGGCAAGATGATCTGGCCATCTCCTTGCTGTCCCTTTCGGGGCTCCTGGCCTGACTAGCTGGCTGACAAGGATTTGGAGCTGGGAGGGCATCTCCGTGGCCGCCTCCCGTGCTTGTTGGAGAGTTGGCTTGACCTGCTGGCCCCAAGGACTAAATCACCAGGCCACCAAATGGGTTGACCTGTTAGCCAGAATTCTTCCTGAGTAGGATTTGCCGCCAAATGCCCCCTCCCTCCCCAGGGCATTAAGCTTCCCAGCAGCAGAAACCTCACAGGAAGGCTTAATACGTGAGCTGTTGTTGTGGTTTCAAACTTGGGTCATTCACAATCACACCGAGTGTCTGTCTATAGCTATAGACCTGGTCCAGGAACTCTGAACCCAGCAGCTTATCAGCAGCACACCAACCATACTCAGGCTTCTAGCAGCCTTGTTTACTACTTGCAGGATAACCCCCAACACAATCCTAGTCCCAAATTTCCGCCCCCCGCCCCATCCCCCTGCGGTGTGTTTTGCATTGTCCAGCCCTCTCCTGGACATTTCAGATATTTTAGGTCTGTTGCCCCTGTAAAGGAGCAATATACAACAGTTTGCTACTTTAAATGGAGTTACCCACACAGTTCAGTTTAATGACAGCAGTGCATTAGTTTTAATTAAAGAATAAAACAAGTTCATTTAACTTCAAAGAGAGAGATTTTAAGTGAGTACAGCTATAGGGTATTAGAGTCAGAAATGATTACAAGAGAAATGAAGATAAAAGGCTGCCCTGTACTAAAACTTAAAAAAAACTGGACTTGGTTTAAAGTGAAGTCCCTTACCACATGTTCCCAGTAACATTGATGACCAAATTCTCAGGGCAGGATCTGCTTCCAAAGTCTGTTTCTTTTGTCATCTTAAGTGAGAGAGAGAGAGAGAGGGAGAGCTACATTGGGGGTCATCTTACTGCTCACTTTTATAGTTCATGCCACTTTTGAAAAGCATTTTCCTGAGATTACCCCTAGATAAATTTTATTCCCACTGTGAGGATGGAGACAAGGAGTGTCCTGGTGAAAGAAGTGACATGCTATTGTTCGCTAAAATGCAGATCTGTTTGTTCCTGGCTCCCTTCCTTGCCAAAGAATGGCCACTTGACCGATGATTGCCCAAGAACTTTAATGACACTTGGCTTGAGGTGCAAGCTTGTCCTTTGTCTCTGAGAAACTGTTTTACTCAAACTTGTCCAGTAAACACATGTGAGACCTAATTTCATCTTGTTTATAACTTTATATATAATGATGCTACACATTTGATCATGATACTATTGACCAGTGAATTGTTAGTTTTCAAATGATATCTTCCAAGGCATAATCTGGATGAAGATTATTGCAATAGTGTGTAGGGTGTGAATGCAGGGGTGCATTTGGTCATGGCTGTCCAGGTATGGCATACTGTATTCAGAATGTCCTGAAGTACATCATTAATAAAATGTCGGTGCATCACAGATGTGTTTGTCATCCAAAAAGCCATGAGATACTTGAAGTGACCATAATGCATTCCAAAGGTGGTCTTCCCTCCATCCCCATCTCTAATGTGTTCCAGCTTTTATGCCCCAGGCTGTCTAGTTTTGTGTACAGCTGGGTGATACTTACACGGCCCCTTAGCTTGGGGCTTAGTGGTACCAGATATCGTTTTCTATTGGTGACCTGATTTAGGACCCACTACTCAACACGTAGTCAGAGCCTTCTGTCATTTTTATTTTTAACAAAGAGGATGGGTGCCCGGGCAGGTGAAGTGAATTTCTGAATCAAGACCTTGGCTAGGGCCAACAGATTTACAACAGTTTTGATGCTCGTGGACCACTCTCCCAAAGTGACCCACTTCATCCCTTGCTCAGGCCTCCCCTCCACGGATGAGCCATCCCAGTAAGTCTTCCTCCCCGGGCTTCTGGAGCGCATCACCTCTGACTGGGGGGGCTGGGGGGGGGCGGGGTCTCAGTTCATTCCCAGTCCCACCCCTGGCCAAGCACTCACGCTTGCCAGTGCAGCATGCTGTTGGGGAGGATGGTCCAGGTGACAGGAACAGGCAGAAGCACAGTGGCACTCAGGGGGCAGCTCAGATACATGCATGGAGGAAGGCATTAAAGTGACCCCATGGTGGACCAGCCTGCTTGGAAGAAACCCCCTTGAATAGCCTCAATCTTTCCTTCCCAGCCATGTGGCAGGGGACAGGACAACCATGGAGGGGGCTGCCCGAACTTCCCCATGCCTGGCACCCCACCGTGCACATGGAGAGGCATCCAAGGCTTTCAGTGCAGCTCCATCACTGCTGTGGGGCTGGCGGGGGCGGGGGCTGAGCTAGCACATGCAGCCCCATGGATCACCCTGCTGCAGCTTCACCTTTGGAAACATTTTAATGACTTTTACTTCCTCTAGATAGTCAAGTTCGACCGTCTTCTCGGCGCTCCGCCAGGGCCATTGACCAAGCCCAACAGGGCCGATCCAAGGACCTTACTAAACCCTTCAGTCGGTAGCAGTGACGAGTGGTGTGTACAGCGAGCAGGGACGTAACGCTAGCTTATGATCTGCACCTACCAGGAATGCCTCATTCATGGGGAATAATTGCAATCCCCAATCCCCATCGTGAACGCAGTTCAGTAAGTTACCTACACCTTTCAGCCTAGGGTAGACACAGCCTAGGCTAGCCTCTGTGGTGCGCATGCAACCTGGGACAGCTAAGGGCATCCCAGACCTGATATTGCTCAGCCTTGGGTGGCTGAACCCCACTTGTCCCACTCAGAAGTTGGAAGCTGGCTGCTCAGAGATCGCAGAACTAGTTAGCATGCCAGGGTCTCGTTCATTATCCGAATTAACCAGCCAAGTCACTCCACCAACTAAGAACAGCCATCCACCAGCACCTGCTGGAACAAAAAAGAGCTATTAATCTGACAATCCTTTCCAGCTCTGGATTCGGGGAGGTTTCCTGTGATGAGTCAAATTAGGCTGTAGGCTGCACTCCTGGTGGTGTCCTTTGATCATTTACTTTAAGTTTCAGCTTTGCAACCATCCTTTCCCCAGAACCCAAAGACTCTGGCTTCCCATAAGCTGCCCGGTAGGTCATTGGAATAATGCCACTGGATTGCCAGTCAGAACCATTTATAGGTGGAACTACAGTGGTATTTTAACATCTTTGTCCTCCGACTTTTGTTCTTGATTAATTAAAATATTCTTGGCAAATGTTTTCTCTTTGGTTTGTGTTGTGCTGGTCCAAGCATTTCACCTCCATTGACACAAGATAATTGCCCCTGGCCATCTCCCTTAATTATGGCCCCCGTCCAAAACCTAGCACAATAGAACTGAAGTCCTGCTCCGTTATCCCTAGCTGGGGTATTCTGGCTACTGGCTTGCTCTGAACACTGTAATTTTTTCAAAGTAAATGCCTCAGACCCCCAGGACACTCAGCTAAGAGTAGCGAGGGAGCACTGAGAGGCAGGGGCTGGCAGAAGCAGAAGCTCACCTCACTGCAGACTGCAAGGTTGAGCCCAAGATCCATACAGGCCGACTCTGTGGGTGCTCCAGGGCTTAGCACCCACAAGCAGCCAAGCTTCCCCCTGCCAGTGCCGTCCATCCGCCCGCTAGCGGCCCTGCTGATCAACTCCTCCCCCTCCCTCCCAGCTCCTCCATGCTGTGGAACAGCTGTTCAGCGGCATGCAGGAGGCTCTGGGAGGGAGGGGGAGGAGCTGGAATGGGGTGCTCTCGGGGGAGGGAAGAGGCAGGGAGGGGGCAGGGCTGGGAAGAGGTGGGGCCGTGGGGGTAGAGGTGGAGTGAGGGTGGGATCTGGGGCAGAGGGGCGGCAGGAAAGGGCAGGCAGGGGTAGGAGCTTGGAAGAAGGAGTGAAGTGGGGGCAGGCTTTGGGTGGGGGGTGTCGAGCACCCCTGGGTAGAGAGGAACTTGATGCCTATGCCAATATCCAATGACAAGCTTTTTAATTGCAGCAATTTCAATGTACCCTGTTTGAGCTGGAATTACCACAGCTGCTGGCACCAGACTTACACTCCAGTGGAATCTCGTTAAAGGCTTTAAAGTGCACTCATTCCAATCGCCGGGCCTCAAAAGAGTCCCGTACTGCTATTTTTCAATAACTACCTCCCCAGCTTGAGAGTGGGTAATGTGGATGCCTGCTGCCTTCCTCAGATGCGGTAGCTGTTTCCCAGGCTCTGTCTCTGGAATTGAATCCTGATTTCCTGTTACCCGTGGTCACCATCTTAGCTACATGAAATACCATCAAAAGTTGGTAGGACAGACATTGTTGCACCATCTCAGCACAGGGTCGTGTGCGTAGCCCAGGCTTATCTAGAATCACGAAAGCAGATGAGTGGGTTGGTTTTGGTCTGATAAATGCACACATCACCTGAGGTCAGAGCTCATTGGCATGTCTGGAATTACCACCGTTCTCCAGGTACTGGATACAGTGACCGAAGGAACCGTAACTGATTTAATGAGCCATTCACAGTTTCAGGGTACTGGCCATGTGTACTTAGACATACCTGGCTTAATCTTTGAGCCAACCATATGCTATTGACAGGAACAACCAGGTAGCAATGCTTAGGAAGGAGAGTACAGGCCCCACCTTAAGGACAGGGGGCACCCCTGGCAGGCCCCACCAGGCTTCCCCAGAAGGAAGGAAAAGGGTCTGCAGAGCAACACGTGGACTGACAGGGATGGCATTTCCCCCATGATTGGTCTGGGTCACAGCAGGGTAGGATGACAGAAGAGAGGGACAGCCATCAAGACCCCCTTCTCCCCATTTCCCCCAGTTCCCTGGGTCACACCAGCAAAGGACAGTGGAATATAGGATGGAGTATGGAGACCCCCTTCTCCCTGTTTCCCAAGGGCTTTTTGAGACAACATGGCTAGCTGGCATGGGGCCCATGCATGCCTTCGAGGCAACTGCTAGAGAAGACAGCAGCAACAGAGACTGGGCTGGCAGCAGGGCATACTGGAGCTCCTGCAAGAGGGGGCTCTGAGGGTCCCACCAAGGGGGAGGAGCCACCCCAGCATGCACAAGGGTGAGCCATCGTGTGTGGTGGGCTCCACCGCGTGCCCCCTACTCACTTTTGCAACTGCTTTGCCCTGCCGACACACACATCTCTGGGACGTAACTGATCCCCGGATGGGCTCACAGAGCAGCTCAGCCTCACTTGGCAGAGATCGGCCAGCCCCCGGAAGGGGAGGGCATGTACAAAGACCCTCTTCCCTGAGGAGACCCTCGAGTGTCCCTGGGTGTGATACACAAAAGGGAGGAGGGTCCCAATCAGTGTTCCCTCTAATTTTTGACAGGCCGCGTGTGCAAAAAAATTCTTCTGTGCAAATTGTTGTGCTTCTGTGCAAATGGTTGTGTGCGTGGTGTTTTGCTGAGTGCGTGGGGTTTAGGATCTGTGTGCGCGCACACGCACAGCTTAGAGAGACCGGTGGTCCTGATCTGCTTCGACACTGGCACCCTGGGAGAGATGCTGGCCCACGAAGGGCCCTCCCTGTCACTCCAGTGACTGGTCAGACGGAGGAGGGGTAGGAACCAAGGCATGCACCCAAATCCATTCCCCGAGGGGCACCCGTGCCCATTCCCCGAGGACAGTATAGTTGTGCTGGGGTCTGGCAGGAGAAAAGGAAGAGGACCCCATGCTCTGGCACCCTGGGAGCAGCGCCAGCGCACGGAGGGCCCTCCCAGGCAAGGCCACCCACTCTCTGATCTCAAGTCTGGGCCACTGGGATGGCTGCAGGGTCACCAGAGACCACGAGCTGGGGAAAACGGTACCGACTGGAAGGAGCACCGGAGGGCTGGTTCCCACCTTTAAATATCTGCCTTGCCCTCATATAGGTCAGGAACAACACTGGGATTGAGCCCCTGGGCTCAGCTCTGTTCTCACCAGGTGCTGAAAACCCTGTCAACAAAGTCTCCATGGACTTTTTGCACAGGAGTTAATGGGAAGGCACCTGGCCCTGTCAGCGGAGCTGTGCAGGGGGACGAAGCTGCCTGTGCGGTTTGAACAGGTGACAAACAGAATTTGAGTGGCCTCCTGTGGACAGCTGTGATATTACCAGCCGTTACAGCAACCAGTTGACTAGAATGGGGTCGACCTGATGGCCAGTTAAACTTAGAAAATGTTTTCTACTTTTTCTGCAGTTGACCTGTTGGCTGGCGGGACTTGGCCTGACGGTGTGGGGAGGCTCCAGTCCAAACTGATGAACCAGCCAAGGTAGCCCCAGAACTCAAAGGGAAGGTCAAGCCCATTGGGACAGGCTGCCTGCCACCCCACAAGCTGTCTCGGGCTCTCCCTCCCCAGCAGTAGCAACGGAGAGCCTCTTTCTCAGCCAGGATCGGGCCCCTGGAAGTCTGTATTTTCTCCCACAGCCACCGCACCTGGCTTCCTGGGGAGAATGAGAGAAGCCAATTCGAACAACTGAAGGGGGCGCCAATCCCACCCTCCCAGCCTGGCAGGGCGTGTGGGGTTTGGTTTGGTTTTGGTTTTTGCAGGCTTGTGTGTCAGTACAGGGAAGCTGGCAAGGACGCAGAGAGGCAGGTTCCTATGGGCTGAATGCGCCCAGTCTTGTCTGATGTCGGAAGCTGAACTCTTGTGGGCCTGGCTAGTACTTGGTTGGGAGAACATCTGGGAATCCCAGGAGGTATAGGCAGAGTTTCTTTATAATTCTTTCTTCCTGTTGCAATTGTTCTTTTTGCTTTTTTCTTTCCCCCCCGTCTCCCCTCGGCCCACCACAGCTGACACCTGTGTCTCACCAATATGACCAGGAGCACAGGGATCCACCTGGGGAAGCAGGCCTGGACCCCTCGATAACTCAGCTTCCATCCTGAGTCCCTGGCTCCACAGGCAGGGTGAGGTCAGAGGTCCCAGCCAGACTGGCCAGAATGAAGGAGGAAGGGAGTGCCTGCGTAAGGTAGCATTTGTTCTCTGGATCACCTGAAACAGAATCAACTTGAGGTATCCATGGCACCTGGGGGGAAAGGTCTGGTACCTCTGGGACTCCATCTTCCCCACCAGAGGTACAGAGAGCCACTTCAAAGCTACCATCCTGTCCATAGAAGGCATCAAGATGGATCTGCGCAAGGCCCCGGCTGTCAGTGACTGGGCATCTCACCGCAATGTGCATGACCTACCTTTTTTAGAAATATTCTGAACAGTGCTGAGCACAGCGATGGCGCCCAGTGAATAATACAAATCATGACAAGAATCATCAGCTTTATGGACTTTTATTCTTTGTTCTGGAATCGGCCTGGATATAGCTGAAACCCTAAGAATTTGAGTTACATATGACCCTGTCTCATTCCTTCCTTTTCTCAAACACAGAACAAAAAAAAAAAAAAAAAAAAAAAAGATAAAACAAAATGCTTTTCAGGTAAAATGTAAAATTGTCCAGCAGCCATTACTCTACAAATCAGCATGGGGCAGCAACCATAGGCGGAGAGTTCAATGGGCCCGTGGTGCTGGCCCAGCACTGTTTGAGGCCGGGTCTCCCCCCGGCCCCACCTTCCACCCCCAAGTGCTCCCCCTGCACGTCCCCCTGGTGATTTTAAATTCCCCGGGGCCCCCACCCACCACATGACTGCCAGCCCCTCCCGGCAGCCCCAGGGTGGGGTGGATCGGGTCTGTGTCCACGCGTGCTGCTCCCGCCCCAAGCACCCCTGAGAACCAATAGGAAGTTGCGGGGAGAGTCCCTGGGGGTAGCAGCGCGTGGAGGCCCCCCCCCACCTGCCCTGCTTAGGAGTCCCAGGTAAGTGCCGCACACACCCCCAATTCCTCCCAGAGCCTGTACCCCCCCTCCTCTTTCCCACACACCCCCCTCCTGCCCTCAAACTCCCTCCCAGAGCCTGCACCCCAGCCCAGCCCAGCCCAGAGCCTTCTCAAGACCTGAATGCTTGTGCAGGAGGAACTCTTTGAGTTGGTTTCTTAATGTCTTCATGCTGTTTCACATCTGATACTCCTTGATGAAACCTAGGAGCCTTGTCTTATAACAGGCTTATTGCAAGTGATACAAGCTACGAAAGTGAGATCTTGGAAGAGTGTTGCCCTGTTCATAATGCAAAAAAAATACTGTCATGATAAATAATTAATAAACAGTTTGTAATAAGCATGTCATAAAAACACGTTATATTTCCAAGATCGCTGCTTTTATCATTTATACTCCGGTAAAGGATAAAATCCCTGGAAATGTTCGTTTTTTTAGGAGGAGTTTGCGAGATTTAGCATTTTAGTGAAAGGGGTTGGCGGGTTGTTAAAGTTTGGGAGCCACTGGGCCACAGCCAGATACAAACACCAAACAAACGGTCCTCAATTATCTACTGGATTTTAAACAAAGAAAATAACATGTGGCCGCTTCCGATTGAAGGGTCTTGGAGCACTCGCCTCACAACTTGCCGTCCTCTAGAGCTGTGACAAATGCCACCGTCACCTGACAAGTCCCCTGTTTTGAGAGCGCGGCCAAACCCTGATGTAAGCAGGAAATACGAATCCAACGGCTACTCAGTCTTTGCGAATCCAATGGTCAATTTCCTTAAAGGTCTCAACAGACTATACCCACAAGTACAACAGCCTGTCCCAGCTTGGGTCCTCAATCTAGTCCTTTCCAGAACCACCATTTGAACTACTGGTGACATGCTCCCTGCTTTAGCTCTCACAAAGGTGGGGTTCTGGTGGCGATAACCTCAGTTAGGAGCGTGTCGGAGCTCAGGGCCTTCAGATCAGAGCCCCCTTACACTGTATTCCATAAGGACAAGCAAGGTTCAGCTCAGCCCTCACCCGGCTTTGATGCCTAAGGTTGTCTCCAAGTTTCACATCAACCACTTCCTCCCAGTGTTCTGGCCTAAGCCGCATTTCTGTTGCAGGAAGCGAATGCTTCACTCATTGGATGTCTGCAGGTCGCTAGCCTTCTATATGGAGAGAATGAAGCTGTTCCGAAAGTCCATCCCGGTATTTGTAGCGGTGGCAGACAGGCTGAAAGGCCTCCCCGTCTCATCGCAACGCAGCTCGTGGTGGATCACGTCCCGCATTCGGGAGCGTTACGACCTGGCGAAGGGGCCCGCTCTGCTGATCGCTGTGCACTCCACCAGGGTTCAGGCCTCCTCAACAGCTTTTCTGGCACAGGTCCCCACACAGGAAATCTGCAAGGCAGCCACGTGATCCTCGATACACACTTTCACCATGCGCTTCGTAATTACTCTGCAGGGCAGCCTTCGGCCGAGCCGTGCTCCAGTCAGTGGAGGACTCAACCCCAACTCCTGAACTTTGGCTTGTGAGTCACCTGATTGGCATGGGCATGAACAAGCACTTGAAGAAGAAAAACATTTACTGACCTTGTAACTGTTGTGCTTCGAGATGTGGTGTTCAGGTCCATTCCAAAACCCACCTTCCTACCCCTCTGTCGGAGCAGCCGGCAAGAAGGAACTGGGGGGGGGGGGGGGGTCGGCAGAGCCCTATATTGGGCCTACACTGCTTCCCAGCCCGGGGCCCTAGCAGCAGCCAAAGGCCCACTGTTTTGTCAGTGGGGATCCTGGCCGCAACACACTGACACTGGCTCCAGCTCCCCAGGTCACTGGTCCGAGTGACCCCATTCAGTTCAGCGTCGAAAGGTGGAGAGATGTGACGCAGTAGGGAGTGGGGTGGTGAGACACGGCAGGGAGGGGGGAGTGTTGACCTGGGAATGTTGCAGAGGAGTTTCATTGGGGATGGGATACTTGAGAGCCTGTAACCTGAGCCAGGATGGGGATGGGGCACCTCTGCCTGGGAAAGTGGACAAAGGCTGCTGAAGGCGGTTAAAAACTTATACCTGAGGTAGAAAAGAAAACAGAGAGAGCAAGAGATCGAGAGATCACCATTCCTTGAAGATTGAACTAGTCGGGGTTCCTAGGTGATGGTGGTAGCTCAGGGTCCTGAGTGCTGGAGACAGGCAGAGCCCCGAGCACGCTCAGTCAGGAGCGGATGAAATCCCAGTGGAAATGATTCAGAGTTTGGATCCATGCATCAGAACACTTACTGGAGTGTAGGTAGGGTTTTTCTGTAGGGAAACAACAATGGTTCAAGGGAAAACACTAGATTTGTTTATGATTAAACTGATGACTCAAGGGTTTTCTTTAGGCTAGACAACAGGAGCTGATCATGCTTGGCTGTGGGTAGTGTTCCTTCCAGGGAGCTCACAGTGCAATTAGGCAGCTTTAGTATTTTGGATATCAAGGACTCATTACTAGACGTGGTCTGATAACTGCTGAGCTGGATGTGTGCTGGAGCAGAGATTCCCCCAGGATGCAGTGCTTCCCTTCCTTTCTGGTCGCAGAGTTCAGTGCGGTTCTTGCCTTGCATTCTCCATTCTCTATGCTAATGGAGATGCCTCCCTGTCTCATCATTGATGCACATGAGGCATGGAGAGTTGCCTGAATCCTATCACCCTTCTCAGGAGGGGTCTAGGTGTGTCTCCCACTGCCCTTCACTGTTCTCTGCAAGACTTTTCTCTGATCAGTTCAAGCAGAGGCTGGGCAGGGGTGGGGGGTGGGATGTCCTTCATGAGTCAGACAGGCTGAATACTGCGCCCTGGTTCTCTTCCAACCCTAATCTTCAATGATTCTATGAGTGGTGTAGCAGTTTATCCAATGACCGGTAAATGGGGCTATGAGCATTTCTGATGAAGAGATAGCGATCTCTTATGGAGTCCTGCTGAGCTCTTTTCTCTCCTGGTACCCAGTGTCTGGTGTGATTCATCAAAGCAAAAGAGTCACAGTGTCTGTGCAGAGAACAAAAAATGTGGGCTTCTTATGTCCGTTTGTGTTTCTTTGTAATAGCCCCACCCATCTCTGCAAATCCTGTGCCTTCCTATTCCTGCAGGTTGCTTAACAATGTTCTTTTAATTATTGGACCCAAAGCTTTCGGGAGCTGATTAATATCAGTAATTTTAAAGCAGTCTAAGGTAGTCAGTCCAGCTTTTCCATCAGCCAGCCTGCTGTATGTGTGTCGGGGCTCACTTGATAACGATAGTCCTGGGAGGAAGGCGACCTGGATTCCACTCCTACAAAAATTTTACCACTGACTTGCTTTGTGACTTGGGTCATATAATTCATTCTCTTTAAAACAACAACAACAATATTATTGTGATACCCTGGTGACAGGTGTCTTGCTTAGAATACCTTCAAACAGGGAATGAATCGGGCTTTGGATCGAGCCTGTTGAGAACTCTTCATCTCCACTTCCCTAAAGTAAGCTCCTTCTTCATGGTTGCATTCCCCAAGCACCCAGACAATTAACTGAATCTTAGAGTGTTGATACACATATTTTAGCAGGGCACTCATGTTCAGCAGACTGAGTTTTCAAATGATACCTCACCAGACGCACTTTGTTCAAAAGAGATCATAACCTTATAAAAGTGGTGAACATGGGGGACAGAGTGTCACAAGTCCCCCGTTTCAGAACTGCAAGTGTGTCGGTCGGCCAGTGGCTGATGCGAAGGGCAGTGCATTCGAAGCCCTTTTGTGTTTTGACAACATAACTCCTGAGTGTTTCTAAGCATTGTAATGTTAGCCACATTTGCTCTTGAAAAGTTCTGTGGACAAGGTAACACTTTGTGGACTGGTCTAGTTATCTCATGAGTCAGCAAGTGTTCTTCCAATGCAGCGGCTGCCTCTTTCTCTCTCAGCTGCAATTCCTTCTGTCATTCTCCTCTTGGTTCCCCACTTCTGACGTTGGCATTCCTCCCTTCTTTCCTTCTGCCTTTAATTTGGCCAGTTTCTCATTTTTATGCTTTTCTGTTTCTATTTCTCTCTCCCAAAATAAGCAATCAAAAAATCATAAAACTGTATCCTCTGTTTTCAGCTAACCCAAGTGACCGTCATTAAAACCAGCACACCAGTCCTTAAAGTGCAAACTTCGTTCAGAATGACAAGCTGCAAGCATACTCTGCTAATCGCTGCACCACGGGTGTGTCCCAGAGTCACCCGGCTGGTGATTTGGAGCCACTCCAAATGAAGCCAGTCAGGACTCTGGTGTAGCATGCCTCCCCACTGTCTCCAGGACACGAAGCGTACACGGCTTCGGCCTTCTGGGTCTGATCTTGGAGCATTCACCATCCCCTTGTCACACCGTGAGCTTCCCACAGCCTGGACGGGACCCTGCACCCCTACTCCACAGTCAGCGTGTAAAATGGAAGGTTTATTCATCGACAGGAACTCAGCACGGAACAAAATTTGTTAGTACAGAAATAAGTGACTCAGCTGACTCCATCTTGGGGGAACCCCAGGCCAGATGCCTTGGACTCCCCTGTCTTTGAATCCCCAACAGCAGACTGACCTGGACCCAGCTGCTTAGCCTCCCTACTTCCCATTGCCCCACCTCCGGTCTTTGTCTGGCTTCCAGGGCAACGTGTCACCTGGTTGCACCCCCTTCCTGGTTCTTAGGTTATGAAAGTTATCCATTGCTAACATGCAGGCAGCTGGGCAGCCTCACCTGCCCCGAGGGCCACAGCAAAAGTTACACACCCATATTCCCACCACCTAGGCACTGGTGCAATACACAGGGAAACTGAGGTACACACAGTATAAATACAAGACTGTAAGACTCACATGCAACATAACAAGGGAGAAACCCCCACTTTGTCACAACTGGGACATTCCCCAGAGTACAATCTGGACTGTTGAACTGCTGGTGTTCTCTAGCCTGGGGTGCCTTTGACACTGCTTTGCTGTCCTGTTCTTGCAGTCTTTAGAGTGGGAAATCATTCCCAGCTTAGTACCTGAGCACTCTGACGAGTGAGTCTTGAATTACACAGAGGGTGACACCCGCAAGTTCCATGGAGCGTTGAATGCTCTAAGGTAAACTAGCCGATTAAGACACACTAAATCATTTTTATAAATTATTACTTTTAAGAGGAAGAATAAAGTTACAAGCAAAAATTCTACAGACCATTTCTAGTGAACTTCACCATTTTTTCCCATGTTTGTAAACTATATAAACATGCTTGGCTCATATTAGAAAAATTGCCTTCAAAGTAGTGCATTAGAGAAAGGGTTTGCTGAATTTATAATAGGATTCTCCTCTCCCTCCTTCCTAATAAATACAAGGCCTGAAGAAGACTGGATTTACTATCAGGTTAAAGGCAGTGAAAGAGTTAAAATTATTATACCAATAAAATAAAAACCAGCAGGATCTTATTAAAGCGGAAAAGGCAAAATGCCACGTTTATTGTGAATACAGAAAGAATCATAGTAAGCAGTTAGTTATAGCTATAACATTCCATTCACTTTCATATTTATCCATACATTCATTCATACACACACACAGGTTCTGCAAGGTTGTTATCATAGTTACCAGCCTTAGAGTTGTTCATGCCAAGCCACTGGCCAAGTGGCCTGGACCTGAGGAGGGAGCAGGGCCTTGTCAGATGCACATCTGATGCTCCTGGAAGTTGATTTGCAGAATCAGATCCTAAAGTTCTCAATTTCTAGAGTCCATTTTTACAGGAATTTAATCCTATGCCAGTCTATGGGAATTGCTTCATCATGCTGTTGCTGAATCAATCAGCAGATGGCACATTCCTGACGATAGAGTTGGGGTGCAGGAGGGTTGCAGGCTATGGGGAGTTTGAGTGAGGGGTGCAGGCTCTGACCTGGGGTAGGGGATTGGGATACAGGAGGGGGTGCAGACATGTGGGCTCTGGGAGGGAGTTACCAACTCAGCACGTTATGTAAGAGAAAGGAGCTGCAGTGATTTCATATAGACATAGAAACTGATAGAAGACTCTTTTACATATTCAAAATGTGAGCGGCAGAGTTTGAGGGAGGGCGTGTCCGTACAATATCAGTCTCCTGGGTGGAGCAGGAACATAGCACCGCTGCACTTGTATATGGTAGAGAGGAGCTGCGGTGTCTGAGCATTGACAGTCTGGGGATGGGGCGCCCCGGGCCTTTAAGAACCCGGTCCCAGGAACCCGCCCTTTGCTCCAGGACTGACATGCAGCATCCTGGGTGGGGAACTAAAAACGCCTCTGCCCCCACCCCCCACCCCTAGAATTGTGAGCATAGCAGGTGGCTCATTACAGGGGGTAACCATTACCTCCTCTCCCCCTCTGGAAACAGGGGCTTTGTCCCCCCACAGGGTCTGGCAGCGTCTCCCACCCCGGGCTTAACCCCAGCTCCCACCCCCTCATTTTTCCCCTCCAGCCCCTCTCCTGCCGCTATCTACAGTAGCTTGATCCCCCCGGCCTGTAAATTTCTGCCCCCTGCTCAGATGCTGACACTTCCCGGCTGCGATTTGCCCCCCTTGATCCTTTTTAACCCCTCCAAAGAGGAGGCAGCAAATCGTCAGGAGAAGTGAGGGTAGAGAGAGGGCAGTGGCAACAGCGAAGGTTACTGGGCACGCTCATTTCGGGTGCGCATGCTCAGTGCACCCGAAGTGGGAATTGGGAGCGGGAGCTTACATGCGACTCCTGCAGGTAATGCCAGGGCTACCAGAGCTCCGCATTTTCCCGGGCATGTTCGGCTTTTTGGAAACGCCTCCCGGACGGAGATTTAGGAAGCAAAAAGCCGGACATGTCTGGGAAAACACGGACGTAAAAATGCAAGTTCAATGACATTTCTCTTTTCTTTATTCACTCGTTTTCCAGTAATGGTGTAAAAAAAATGGGAGGGGCACCACTTTTTGGCACCTTAGACCGCCGCCTAGTTCCCCTCGTGGTTATACTGGCCCTGGCGCTGCCCTTGCCTGCGGGCACCCTTGCCTGTAAATCAACAATCTGGTCATGAAATCTGGTGCTTCTTTTTGCTAACAAGGAGGATGAATCCTTCCTCAGATACTAAATCCTTTTAGCTGCCAACAGCCAGGCAACAAGTAGCCAAACATTTAACATATAACAGAAAGAAACTTCACTGACAATTAGAGACCAGCATGTATGCTGTCTCCATGCACATGTAAACCTGCAGGGAGCTCTTACTGAATAGGTCTCTCTTTAGCTAGTTGTCTCAGGGGAATGTTGACAACAGTCTGCTTCTGCTCTGCAATTAGATTCACAAACATATGCGTAGGTTACAAATAAGAGAAGAGCATTTAAATAATTAAAAAGAGCAAACAGAAAACCTGACCCTGCCGGGGAGGGTTAACCCACACATTCCGTCGGGATCTTGCTGTCAAGGAACTACAGAGTAGAATTGCTGTGCAAAAACGACCTGCTGCTCACAAACCGGGAAGAATTAGTGGACGACCTTTTAGTCTTACCTCCCGAGAGCCAGACCAAACGAAAGGACCAGTTCATGCGATTTCATGTTGGCAGACATACCCAGGATTTTACAGAGAATCAGATCGACAGTGCAATCCACAGCTAAAGGCATTCTGTGCCTATACCTAGATAGGGCCCGATGAAATCTGTGTTAACGAGAACACAAACAGAATCACGGAATCAAAACATTAATGCAGAATCCTGCTCTCCACAGCACTAAGAGGACCACAGCGGCCGGCAGGCAAAGCAGGCTGCATGGCCGAGCTGGGTGCAGGAGCACTTAAGAGAGTTGAGCTGCTCCGATCTGGAGCCTCCTGATCTGCTGTGCAGAGCAGGGAGGGATGGGTTGATGTCAGGGTGTCCCCCTCCGCCTGCCAGTGTGCCCGAGCTCCACTGGGATGGGATGGGGGGTTACAAGGACGTCTGTCTGTGCACCAGCCTCTGGCTCTGGAGTAGTGGTTGCTGCCAGCTGCTGTCCGAACAAGTGTTCAGGCTGGTGAGTGCTCTGCTTAAAGAGAGAGCATGTTGACACACTCACTGAGCCGCACACACATTCCCCCAACACACAAACACACTCCCCTTCCCCCTCTGCCCCCACGTCCGTGGACTTCTAGTGTTACTGTTCAGCAATGTCAGTTTGGTCATAGTGCCAAATGCTACTTTAAAAAGTGATTTAAAACGTGTCACTTTTACCATATACTGTAAATCTGCAGGGTGTATTGTTTAAATTGTAGGATTTTTTTTTCTTGGTCAGTTATGGACCCCCCCTGAACTCGCTTGCGGATCCCCAGTTGAGAGCTCACAATAGTATGAAAATGTCCAGCATTTGTGTGTTGGGTCTTCATAATAGGCCAGGCTATGAAGCTGTCCAGAACCTAAAGAAATACACTCTGCTGCCTTTGTGTGAAGTTTGACTGCCCAATAGTTCGATCTGAAGTCCAGTAACATCCAGGTGTCTCTTGCAGAGGATCGTCAGTGCATTTCTTTATTGGTTGCCTTAGCTGTTAAAGCTAGACTCTTTTAAGTGCTATAAAGCCACATGGTTACTCAGATGGCCTTGAAAGTTAGTGTGCCTCATTGGGCTGTGGGATAGGGTTAGTAATACAAATTTGGAGTTATTTGACTAAAAGATTCTTGAGATACAGCCTCCCCAAGAATAATAGCATTTCTTAAGGCTCACAGAGTCTACTACCTTTTTCTGCACAGACCTAGGAATCAAACCGGGGCTCTGATCTTCACCCTTGTGGGGGAGCAAAATTGAAAACCATATTTCAGTAGTATTTGCCAAAGCATGTAACTCTCAAGATAGCCACATGTCTAATACTTGCATGCCAAGCAGATTACACCAAGCATGTGAAGTCTTAGCATTCAAGAGGGTTGCTAGCCGGTTGTGCCTCAGAGGACCTGTGTGGCACAAGGGAAGATGTTCTGGCTGTTGAACCTTAGTATCAGACAGCCACTAAGTTTGAACGAAACCCTGAACAGAAACTCGAAAATAAAAAAAGGAGGAAGGTTCTTAGAATCGGTCAAAGGCTTTGTTTGGGAGGGTTGTAATCTAAGTACAGCAGAAAAGTGTAGAAGGCACTCAAGCTGTTTTTGAATATAAATTATACAGGTGACTGCTTCTTGGGAGGAGAATTGGGGGGTGGAGAAGTACAGGGCATAGGGGGAGAGGTTTGAGACGGCAGGAAGGAGGGGTGGTATTACTGGCCTAGAAGACTAGGGGAAGCTGTAGACATACGTTGATTTTAGTAAGGCTTCTGACAGTCTCACATCACAGTCTCATAAGCAACCTAGAGAAATGTGGTATAGAGGAAATTACTATTAGGTGGATGCACAACTGGTTGAAAAATATTCTCAAAGAATAATTATCAATAGTTTGCTGTCAAACTAGGAAGTATATCTAGTTTGGTCCCACAGGATCTGTCCTGGATTCAGAAAGATTCAATATTTTCATTTGACTCAGGTAATGGGTGTGGAGAGTATGCTTATAAAATATTCAGATAACACCAAGCTGGAAGGGATTGCAAGTGGTCTGGAGGATAGGACCAGAATTCAAAATAACCTTGATAAATTGTAGAATTGGATGGAAATCGACCAGATGAAATTCAGTAAAGACAAATAAAGTCTTACACTTGTGCATTTGATATTTTCTTTCCCAACTTCGAAAGGGGAAATAACAGGCTAGGCAGCAGAACTGCAGAAAAGGATCTAGGGCATACAGTGGATCACAAATTGAACTTGAGTCAATTATGTGATACAGCTGAGAAAAAGACCAGTATCATTCTGGGGTGTATTATCAGTAGTGTCCTATACAAGACACGGGAGCTAATTGTTCCATTCTACTTGACACTGGTGACGTACCAGTTGGAATATTGAATGGTTAAAAGCCATTGCTGATGTAATAACCTGGTATATGGATTTGTGTATAGGCCCAAAGTCCAGAGTGTGGTCAAGAGGTCAGAGGCCTAGCAAATAGTGATGAGCTAAGAGAAAGCAGAATAACCAAAAGATAAGCTCGCTTTTGGTAAGATATGCCTGGTCAGCAAAACGCCAGATGTTGGGGGCAATAATTGTGTCTTATTCAAAGTTGCAAATAGAACACAGAAGTCCTGTTTCTGTTGTGTTAGTTTCTTCTGTAGGGAGTTCTTCCCACACATCCAACCTTGAGTTTATGAAAGGTTCAAGCATGTCAGTATAAGATATGGCCTCCTCCCTTTCCCAGGGACCAATGCCTGCCGTAAAACACAAATGAACAACTTGAAAGACAATCTTTATTACAATATACTTTCACTGTTTTTTTGCTTTTGCCCCTAGATACGTACCTGTCAGACAATCAAAGGAGCTACTTCATTCATATGGACCCCAAATCAGAATTCAACATATATATTTTATACTAATACATTTATTAAAGTATTAATTAAATGTTAATTTGACAACCTGAGACCATGGGTGAAGACATTATGTAACCTTTGGCCATTGGCTACTGTCCTATCATGTCTTGCTGCTAGACCTATCCGGGGGGTGTGGGACTGCCTACCCAGTCACTTTCTCGCACCCATAAAAAAATCCATATATTCCATTGTAAGGGAGGAGGGATAGCTCATTGGCCTGCTAAACCCAGGGTTGTGAGTTCAATCCTTGAGGGGGGCCATTTAGGGATCTGGGGCAAAAATTGGGGATTGGTCCTACTTTGAGCAGGGTGTTGCACTAGATGATCTCCTGAGGTCCCTTCCAATACTGATATTCCATGAATTAACAGTGTCTCTGAAGCAAGGTGACACTCCATCAGCGCTGTACATAATAAACTCCTGTGCTTGACCTCTACATGGTGTGGATTTATGTCCTTTAAATATTGTGTCCAGTTTTGGGTGCCACACTTTAAGAATGTCATAACTATAAAGGGAAGGGTAACCACCTTTCTGTATACAGTGTTAAAATCCCACCTAGCCAGAGGCAGCATCCTGTTACAAGTAAAGGCTTAAGAAGCTCAGCTAACCCAGCTGGCACCTGAGCCAAAGGACCAATAAGGGGACAAGATACTTTCAGATCTTTTGGGGGGGGGGGGGGGGGCGTTGTTTGTGCTCTTTGTTTATGTGGTTGTTCTCTCTTGGGACTGAGAGAGGCCAGACAGAAATCCATCTTCTCCAACCTATCCTAATCCAAGTTTCCAATATTGCAACCAGTATAGATAAACCAGGCAAGGCAGATTAGTTTATCTTTTGGTTTATGTGAATTTTCCCTGTGTTAAGAGGGAGGTTTATTCCTGTTTTCTGTAACTTTAAGGTTTTGCCCAGAGGGGGATCCTCTGTGTTTTGAATCTGGATACCTTGTATTTTCCATCCTGATTTTAAAGATGATTTTTACCTTTCTTTCTTTTCTTTTTTTTAAAATAAAATCATTCTTTTAAGAAACTGATGATTTTTCCATTGTTCCAAGATCCAGGGGTTTGGTTGGATCTTTGATGATTTTGTAACAAATTGGTTAGGATATTATTCTGAAGCCTCCCCAGGAAGGGGGGTGTGTAGGACATGGGGGGGATATTTTGGGGGAAGACGTCTCCAAGTAGTATAAAACGCTTGGTGGTGGCAGTGTACTGTTCAAGGACAAGGCAAACTTTGTAACTTGGGGAAGCTTTTAACCTAAGCTGGTAAGCATAAGCTTAGGGGGTCTTTCATGCGGGTCCCCACATCCGTATCCTAGAGTTCAGAGTGGGGAAGGAACCCTGACATGGCGGCAGAGCGGTGGGATCACTTTGAAGCAGAGATCATTCTGAACCAAAAGCACAGACCTGAAGAGGTTTTTTTTTTTTTTAAAGTTGAGAACAGCTAGAGGGTTTTCTGTCTATTTGCCTGGAGACAGAGGTGTTAGTTTTTTTACAAAGGGATTTTTCTTTTTTGAACTGGAGTTTCTCTACCTAAAGGCACGGTCGTTAACCTCCTGCAGGGAAATTCACAAGTTGTTTTTTGCCCCCCCAACTCTCGGTATAGCTAGAGTTAAGCACAAGAAAGCAGGAAAATGACTACCAGTGAAGCAGCTAATAAAGTAGAGCGGCCAGATTCGAAGCTGAAGAGAAACAATAGAGCTATGGAGGCAGAAAAAGCCAGGGTGGAGGTAGAAAAAGCTGCCCACAACAGAGCTATGGAGGAGAAAGAAAAAGAGGAAGTATGCACAGGAGATGGAGAAGGCAAGAGCTCAGCAGAATATACCAACCAACCCTAGCAATCCTTCTCCAGGTACCACTTCCCATCCCAGAAAGTTCCCCACTTATAAGGCAGGTGATGATACCGAGGCCTTCTTAGAAAACTTAGAAAGGCCTGCCTTGGGTACAGCATCTCCACAGACCAATACATGGTAGAGCTGAGGCCGCAGCTCAGTGGACCCTTAGCAGAGGTGGCAGCTAAAATGCCTAAAGAACACATGAACAAGTATGAACTGTTTAAAACCCAGGCGAGAGTCAGAATGGGGCTAACACCCGAACATTCCCGTCGGTGGTTCAGAGCCCTAAGGTGGAAACCAGACGTGTCATTTACCCGACATGCCTACCACATTGTGAAACATTGGGATGCCTGGATATCAGGAGCAAGTGTTGAATCTCCAGTAAATTTGCCCTTCCTAATGCAAA
Source organism: Chelonia mydas (assembly GCF_015237465.2). Classification (NCBI taxonomy): domain Eukaryota; kingdom Metazoa; phylum Chordata; order Testudines; family Cheloniidae; genus Chelonia; species Chelonia mydas. The sequence goes on along the minus strand of NC_051252.2, from coordinate 3,579,472 downwards.
TGGAACAATTCTTAGAAGGTGTTCCTGAGGAAATAGAAAGATACATCCTAGATGGGAAGCCCAAAACTGTAATCGAGGCAGGAGAGATTGGAGCCAGGTGGGTGGAGGTGGCAGAGAAGAAGAAAACTGGTCGCAGTTGGAGCGGAGACCAGAAGGGACAACCCCAGACCACACCCTATTACTGGGGGCCGCCCAAGGCCCCACCTACCTCCCAAAGAACCCTCCAGACACCTTATCATCCCACCACCCCATTCTCCAGCAACCCACCTCGCCCCAGCGACCCGTCAGCTGGACGATGTTTTAAATGTAACGAGCTGGGGCATGTAAAGGCCAACTGCCCCAAGAACCCCAACAGATTACAGTTCATTGCACCGGAATCACACCAGGGATCCACAGACCCAGATGCCTCCCAGATACCCTTGGAGCGGAGGGAAACTGTGAGTGTGGGCGGGAAGAAGGTCACCACGTGGAGGGACACCGGAGCACAAGTGTCAGCTATCCATGCTTCCTTAGTGGACCCCAATTTAATCAACCCAGAGATCCAAGTGACGATTCAACCCTTTAAGTCCAACGCTTTCAATTTGCCTACAGCCAAGTTGCCTGTCCAGTACAAGGGCTGGTCAGGAACGCAGACTTTTGCAGTCTATGATGATTATCCCATCCCCATGCTGTTGAGGGAAGACTTGGCCAATCATGTGAAGCTAGCCAAGAGGGTGGGAATGGTCACCTGGAGCCAGGCTAAACAAGCCGTGAGGCCTAGCTCTGTTCTAGAAACTTCTACCAGGACCCGGTCAGAGGTGATGGACCCGGACCCCAGGCCAATGTCTGCAACAGCAGTAGTGGATCCAGTCCCAGAGACCCAGACGGAACCAGTCCCAGAACCGGAACCGGCGGAACAACCAGCACCAGACCCATTGCCAGCACTGAATCCAGTACTTGCAACCTCAACACCAGAGGGCCCCACCAAACCTGAACCGGCAGCAGCCCGTAACCCTACACAAGAGGCTCAGCCGGAGCCTGAACCCCAACAGAGTGTCCCAGCGGAGAGCGGTTCACAGTCAACGGAAACAGCCCCATCACCTGCATCGCTTCCAGAGGGACCAAGCCCAGGTCCACAATCCAATGAGGAACTGATGTCTCCAGCATCAAGGGAACAGTTCCAGATCGAACAGGAAGCAGATGAAAGCCTCCAGACAGCTTGGACGGCGGCACGGAGCAACCCACCACCTCTCAGCTCTTCTAATCGATCCAGGTTTGTTGTAGAAAGAGGACTTTTATACAAGGAAACTCTTTCTGGTGGACACCAGGAAGACTGGCATCCTCAGAGACAGTTGGTAGTTCCAACTAGGTACCGGGTCAAGCTCTTGAGCTTAGCCCACGATCATCCTAGTGGCCATGCTGGGGTGAACAGGACCAAAGACCGTTTTGGGGGGGTCATTCCACTGGGAGGGAATGGGCAAAGATGTTTCTGTCCGGTCTTGTGAAGTATGCCAAAGAGTGGGAAAACCCCAAGACCAGGTCAAAGCCCCTCTCCAGCCACTCCCCATCACTGAAGTTCCGTTTCAGCGAGTAGCTGTGGATATTCTGGGTCCTTTTCTGAAAAAGACACCCAGAGGAAAGCAGAACATACTGACTTCCATGGATTTTGCCACCCGATGGCTGGAAGCAGTAGCTCTAAGCAACACCAGGGCTAAAAGTGTGTGCCAGGCACTAGCAGACATTTTTGGCAGGGTAGGTTGGCCCTCCTACATCCTCACAGATGCAGGGACTAATTTCCTGGCAGGAACTATGGAAAACCTCTGGGAAGCTCATGGAGTAAATCACTTGGTTGCCACTCCTTACCACCATCAAACAAATGGCATGGTGGAGAAGTTTAATGGAACTTTGGGGGCCATGATACGTAAATTCGTAAATGAGCACTCCAATGGTTGGGACCTAGTGTTGCAGCAGTTGCTCTTTGCCTACAGAGCTGTATCACATCCCAGTTTAGGGTTTTCCCCATCTGAACTTGTATATGGCCGTGAGGTTAAGGGGCCATTACAGTTGGTGAAGCAGCAATGGAAGGGATTTACACCTTCTCCAGGAACTAACGTTCTGGACTTTGTAACCAACCTACAAAACACCCTCCAAACCTCTTTTGCCCTTGCTAAAGAAAACTTGCAGGATGCTCAAAATGAGCAAAAAGCCTGGTATGATAAACATGCCAGAGAGCGTTCCTTCAAAGTAGGGGACCAGGTCATGGTCTTAAAGGCGCTCCAGGCCCATAAAATGGAAGCATCGTGGGAAGCCATTCACGGTCCAGGAGCGCCTGGGAGCTGTTAATTATCTCATAGCATTCCCCACCTCCAACTGAAAGCCTAAGGTGTACCATATTAACTCTCTAAAGCCCTTTTATTCCAGAGAATTAAAGGTTTGTCAGTTTACAGCCCAGGGAGGAGAAGATGCTGAGTGGCCTGAAGGTGTCTACTACGAAGGGAAAAGTGCTGGTGGCGTGGAAGAGGTGAACCTCTCCATGACCCTTGGGCGTATGCAGCGACAGCAGATCCAGGAGCTGTGCACTAGCTACGCGCCAACGTTCTCAGCCACCCCAGGACTGACTGAAAGGGCATACCACTCCATTGACACAGGTAATGCTCACCCAATTAAAGTCCAATCTTACCGGGTGTCTCCTCAAGCTAAAACTGCTATAGAACGGGAGATCCAGGATATGTTACAGGTGGGTGTAATCCGCCCCCTGGAAGTGCATGGGCATCTCCAGTGGTTCTAGTTCCCAAACCAGATGGGGAGTTACAGCATTTAGCTTATGGTAGTCCACGCAAAAAAGTAACTCGCCCAGACAACTATCCAATGCCACGCACAGATGAACTATTAGAGAAACTGGGACGGGCCCAGTTCATCTCTACCTTGGACTTAACCAGGGGGTACTGGCAGGTACCGCTAGATGAATCCGCCAAGGAAAGGTCAGCCTTCACCACACATCTCGGGCTGTATGAATTTAATGTCCTCCCTTTCGGGCTGCGAAATGCACCCACCACCTTCCAAAGACTTGTAGATGGTCTTCTAGTGGGATTAGGAGACTATGCAGTCGCCTACCTTGACGATGTGGCCATATTTTTGGATTTCTGGGCAGAACAAAAAGTCCTTGAGAGCATAAGGGAGGCAGGACTAACTGTTAAGGCTAAGAAGTGTCAAATAGGCCTCAACGGAGTGACTTACCTTGGACACCAGGTGGGTCAAGGAACTAGCAGCCCCCTACAGGCCAAAGTGGATGCTATCCAAAAGTGGCCTGTCCCAAAGTCAAAGAAACAGGTTCAATCCTTCTTAGGCTTGGCCAGTTATTACAGATGATTTGTACCGCAATACAGCCAAATCGCCGCCCCACTGACAGACCTAACCAAAAAGAAACAGCCAAATGTCGTTCAGTGGACCGAAGAGTGTCAGAAGGCCTTTAACAAGCTTGAAGCGACACTCATGTCTGACCCTGTACTAATGGCCCCAGACTTTGACAAACCGTTCCTAGTAACCACAGATGTGTCCGAGTGTGGTATGGGAGCAGTTTTAATGCAGGAAGGACCTGATCAAGAATTCTATCCTGTAGTGTTTCTCAGCAAAAAACTGAGAGGGAAAGCAACTGGTCAGTCAGTGAAAAAGAATGTTACGCCATTGTCTACGCTCTGGAAAAGCTACGCCCATATGTTTGGGGACGGGGTTTCCACCTGCAAACCGACCATGCTGTGCTACGGTGGCTTCATACCGCCACGGGAAATAACAAAAAACTTATTCGGTGGAGTTTAGCGCTCCAAGATTTTGATTTCGACATCCAACACATCTCAGGAGCTTCTAACAAAGTGGCTGATGCACTCTCCCGAGAAAGTTTCGCAGAATCAACTGGTTAAAATCGTCCTTGAGATGTGGAAAATATTGTTAGTCTTTATACAGTTAGTAGTATATTTAGAGGTGCTTGTGTCTTATTAACTCTGTTTTTTCCGAGAGCTCCAGGAAGAAATCCCAGCCAGTGTTTCACCCTAGCTGTGATTTGGGGGGTGTGTCATAAGTATAAAGGGAAGAGTAAACCTCTTTTAAAATCCCTCCTGGCCAGAGGAAAAATCCTCTCACCTGTAAAGGTTTAAGAAGGTAGGATAACCTCGCTGGCACCTGACCAAAATGACCAATGAGGAGACAAGATACTTTCAAAAGCTGGGGGGAGGGAAAAACAAAGGGTCGTCTGTCTGTGTGATGCTTTTGCCGGAGACAGAACAGGAATGGAGTCTTAGAACTTAATAAGTAATCTAGCTAGGTATGCATTAGATTATGATTTCTTTAAATGGCTGAAAAATTAAGCTGTGCTGAATAGAATGGATATTCCTGTCTGTGTGTCTTTTTTAAGTTAAGGTTTTGCCTAGAGGGATTCTCTATGTTTTGAATCTAATTACCCTGTAAGGTGTTTCCCATCCTGATTTTACAGAGGTGATTCTTTTTATTGTTACTTCTTTTTTACTGTTTCTTCTATTAAAATTCTTCTTGTAAGACCTGAATGCTTTTTTCATTGTTCTTAAGATCCAAGGGTTTGTGTCTGTGGTCAACTATGCAAATTGGTGAGGATTTTTACCAAACCTTCCCCAGGAAGTGGGGTGCAAGGGTTGGGAGGATTTTGGGGGGAAAGATGTTTCCAAACAACGCTTTCCTAATAAAATAAATCCAGATAAACGTTTGGTGGTGGCTGTGGAAGTCCAAGGGGAAAGGGTAAAATTAATTTGTACCATGGGGAAGTTTTAACCCAAGCTGGTAAAAATAAGCTTAGAGGGTTTTCATGCAGGTCCCCACATCTATACCCTAGAGTTCAGAGTGGGGAAGGAACCTTGACAACTGTATACTTCAGACAAGCAGCAAGCATGCCACAGACCATAGGGTTAGGTTTAGGGTGATTAAGATAACAAAAGGCTTGTCATTAAGTCAATAAAATTGTCAATAAAAGGCTTGTCATGCTACATCATGAAACCATTCCCAGGCACTCCTGTAGAACAGAGGAAACAAAGGGTAGGACTAAATGGTCCATTTTCAGAATGGAGAGAAGTAAATAGTGGTGTCCCTGAGGGGCTTGTACTGGGACCAGTCGTAGTCAAAATGGTCTGGAAAGAGGGGTAAATAGTAAGGTGGTAAAATTTGCAGATGATACAAAACTACTCAAGATAGATAAGTCCCAAGCAGACTGCAAAGAGCTACAAAAGGATCTCACAAAACTGAGTGACCTGGCAACAAAATGGCAGATGAAATTCAGTATTAAATGCAAAGTAATGCATATGGCAAAATATAATCCCAACTATATATACAAAATGATGGTGCCTAAATTAGCTGTTACCCATCAAGAAAGATCTTGGAGTCATTTGCACTACTCCAGAAGCACTATGTTTCCAGAGAACTGCAAATGTATAAGAACCCTTCTCACTGTGCCTGTTTCATCCTGAACTCAATTCTTCAGCTTCAGAAGACCTCAAAATTATCTCCGGTTCTCAATGGGACAGACTCAACTGAATAACGTAGCTGTCCTAAACATGTATCAAAACAATACCAAGGGACCTAGGTGTTAATAAGATTGCTGACAGTTTCATCCAGAAGGCTAAAGTGGTACATAATGTGTTTAAACTGGGATGTTAGTGAAGCCAGCTTTTAACGAATGGCAATGATTTTAATATACTGTATTTCATAATAATGTAATTATGCCTGTAAAAACAATTTAATTCTTAAACTAATAAAGATAATGACACATTCAGTAACTGGAATAATGTGATAAAAGTGTGCAGTATAATTGCTGACAATTGCCTCCCCCCAAAATTGGCAGAGTGCCCCCTTCACACCTCCTTCCCAAACGCACACACTTCTTCAAAACCACCCACCAGCAAAAAAAAAAAGTTATGCTACAGACAACGCACTCACCCCAAGGGTCATATAGTCGCTCCTCCTTCACCTGGAGAACTCCCTCGCAGAACTCTCCTGTTTGCTAGCTCCTCTGCCCGCTTAGGAGCAGGCTTTTTAAAGCCTTGCTCTCCATGATTAGCCCCAACCCCTGGTTTAAGCCTCATTTAAAAAGCTCTCAACTTGCCTGGCAGACCACTAGACTAGGCAGAAGTTCCCTCAAACAGACCACACTATATAATTCATACAAGCAGCAACCACACTGCACGACGCACAACAAACTCACCCCAAAGGTCACAGAGTTGCTTCTTTTCCTTGTTAACTGCATACCGAAACCCACAGTAGCCACTCCTGTTCCCTAGCTTCTCTCCTCCCTTAGGAGCAGGCTTTTTAAACCCTTGTTGTCAATGAATAGCCCCACCTCTTGGTTAGGGGTTGATGGGTGCCAAAGGGCTTGGGGATGAAAGCCTTGTTATGCAGCTCTCCACTTGCATAGCAGGCTGCAAGCCTCAGCACAAAGTCCCTCAAACAAAGAGACGACACTATACACTTCAATCAAGTAATAAGCACACCACAAACACTCTACAGACAACAGGCTCTCATAGGGTCACATAGTTGCTTCTCCTTCACCTGGAGAATTCCCTCAAAAAAGTCTCCTGTTCTCTAGCTCCTCTGGTCTCTTAGGAGCAGGTTTTTTAAAGCCTTGTTCTCCCTCAGGAGCCCCATCCTCTGTTTAAGGGTTGATAGGTGCTAAAGGACTTGGCCATCAAAGCCTCGTTAAGCAGCTCTCCACTTCATAGAATCATATAATATCAGGATTGGAAGGGACCTTAAGAGGTCATCTAGTCCAACCCCCTGCTCAAAGAAGGACCAATCCCCAGCTAAATCATCCCAGCCAGGGCTTTGTCAAGCCTGATTTTAAAAACTTCAAAGGAAGGAGATTCCACCACCTCCCTAGGTAACGCTTTCCAGTGCTTCACCACCCTCCCAGTGAAAAAGTTTTTCCTAATATCCAACCTAAACCTCCCCCACTGCAACTTGAGACCATTACTCCTTGTTCTGTCATCTGATACCACTGAGAACAGTCTAGATCCACCCTCTTTGGAACCCCCTTTCAGGTAGTTGAAAGCAGCTCACAAACCCCTCCACCCCCATTCTTCTCTTCTGCAGCATAAACAAGCCCAGTTCCCTCAGCCTCTCCTCATAAGTCCCCTAATCATTTTTGTTGCCCTCCGCTGGACTCTTTCCAATTTTTCCACATCCTTCTTGTAGTGTGGGGCCCAAAACTGGACACAGTACTTCAGATGAGGCCTCACCAATGTCGAATAGAGGGGAACGATCACGTCCCTTGATCTGCTGGCAATGCCCCCTACTTATACAGCCCAAAATGCCATTGGCTTTCTTGGCAACAAGGGCACACTGTTGACTCATATCCAGCTTCTCCTCCACTGTAACCCCTAGGTCCTTTTCTGCAGAACTGCTGCAAAGCCATTCGGTCCCAAGTCTGTAGCGGTGCATGGGATTCTTCCGTCCTAAGTGCAGGACTCTGCACTTGTCCTTGTTGAACCTCATCAGATTTCTTTTGGCCCAATCCTCCAATTTGTCTAGGTCCCTCTGTATCCTGTCCCTACCCTCCAGCATATCTACCACTCCTCCCAGTTTAGTGTGATCTGCAAACTTGCTCAGAGTGCAATCCATGTCATTCTCCAGATCATTAGTAAAGATATTGAACAAAACCTGCCCGAGGACCGACCCTTGGGGCACTCCACTTAATACTGGCTGCCAACTAGACATGGAGCCATTGATCACTACCCGTTGAGCCCGACAATCTAGCCAACTTTCTATCCACCTTATAGTCCACTCATCCAGCCCATACTTCTTTAACTTGCTGGCAAGAATACTGTGGGAGACCATGTCAAAAGCTTTGCTAAAGTCAAGGAACAACATGTCCACTGCTTTCCCCTCATCCACAGAGCCAGTTATCTTGTCATAAAAGGTAATTAGGTTAGTTAGGCATGACTTGCCCTTGGTGAATCCATGCTGACTGTTCCTGATCACTTTCCTCTCCTCTAAGTGCTTCAGAATTGATTCCTTGAGGACCTGCTCCATGATTTTTCCAGGGACTGAGGTGAGGCTGACTGGCCTGTAGTTCCCCGGATCCTCCTTCTTCCCTTTTTTAAAGATGGACACTACATTCGCCTTTTTCTAGTTGTCCGGGACCTCCCCCGATCGCCATGAGTTTTCAAAGATAATGGCCAATGGCTCTGCAATCACATCCGCCAACTCCATTAGCACTCTCGGATGCAGCACATCCGGCCCCATGGACTTGTGCTCGTCCAGCTTTTCTAAATAGTCCCGAACCACTTCTTTCTCCACAGAGGGCTGGTCACCTCCTCCCCATGCTGTGCTGCCCGGTGCAGTAGTCTGGGAGCTGACCTTGTTCGTGAAGACAGAGGTAAAAAAAAGTGTTGAGTACATTAGCTTTTTCCACATCCTCTGTCACTAGGTTGCCTCCCTCATTCAGTAAGGGGCCCACACTTTCCTTGACTTTCTTCTTGTTGCTTACATAACGGAAGAAACCCTTCTTGTTACTCTTAACATTTCTTGCTAGCTGCAACTTCAAGTGTGATTTGGCCTTCCTGATTTCAACTCCTGCATGCCTGAGCAATATTTTTATACTCTTCCTTGGTCATTTGTCCAATCTTCCACTTCTCGTAAGCTTCTTTTTTGTGTTTAAGATCAGCAAGGATTTCACTGTTAAGCCAAGCTGGTCACCTGCCATATTCACTATTCTTTCTACACATCGGGATGGTTTGTCCCTGTAACCTCAATAAGGATTCTTTAAAATACAGCCAGCTCTCCTGGACTCCTTTCCCCCTCATGTTATTCTCCCAGGGGATCCTGCCCATCAGTTCCCTGAGGGAGTCAAAGTCTGCTTTTCTGAAATCCAGGGTCCGTATTCTGCTGCTCTCCTTTCTTCCTTTTGTCAGGATCCTGAACTTGACCATCACATGGTCACTGCCTCCCAGGTTCCCATCCACTTTTGCTTCCCCTACTAATTCTTCCCGGTTTGTGAGCAGCAGGTCAAGAAGAGCTCTGCCCCTCTTTGGTTCCTCCAGCACTTGCACCAGGAAATTGTCCCCTACACTTTCCAAAAACGTCCTGGATTGTCTGTGCACTGCTGTATTGCTCTCCCAGCAGATATCAGGGTGATTGAAGTCTCCCATGAGAACCAGGGCCTGCGATCTAGTAACTTCCGTGAGTTGCCGAAAGAAAGCCTCGTCCACCTCATCCCCCTGGTCCGGTGGTCTATAGCAGAGTCCCAACACGACATCACCCTTGTTGCTCACACTTCTAAACTTAATCCAGAGACTCTCAAGTTTTTTTGCAACTTCATACTGGAGCTCTGAGCAGTCATACTGCTCCCTTACATACAGTGCAACTCCCCCACCTTTTCTGCCCTGCCTGTCCTTCTTGAACAGTTTATATCCATCCATGACAGTACTCCAGTCATGTGAGTTATCCCACCAAGTCTCTGTTATTCCAATCACATCATAATTCCTTGACTGTGCCAAGACTTCCAGGTCTCCCTGCTTGTTTCCCAGGCTTCTTGCATTTGTGTGTAGGAACTTGAGATAACTTGCTGATCGTCCCCCTTTCTCAGTATGAGGCAGGAGCCCTGCCCTCTCGCGCTCTCCTGCTCGTACTTCCTCCTGGTATCGCACTTACCTCAGGGCTTTGGTCTCCTTCCCCTGGTGAACCTAGTTTAAAGCCCTCCTCACTAGGTTAGCCAGCCTGCTTGCGAAGATGCTCTTCCCTCTCTTTGTTAGGTGGAGCCCGTCTCTGCCTAGCACTCCTCCTTCTTGGAACATCATCCCATGGTCAAAGAATCCAAAACCTTCTCTCCGACACCACCTGCGTAGCTATTAGTTGACTTCCACGATTCGACGGTCTCTACCCAGGACTTTTCCTTCCACGGGGAGGATGGACGAGAACACCACTTGCACCTCAAACTCCTTTATCCTTCTTCCCTGCACCACGTAGTCTGCAGTGATCCGCTCAGGGTCATTCTTGGCAGTATCATTGGTGCCCAGGTGGAGAAGCAGGAAGGGGTAGCAATCCGAGGGCTTGATGAGTCTCGGCAGTCTCTCCGTCACATCGTGAATCCTAGCTCCTGGCAAACAGCAGACTTCTCGGTTTTCCCAGTGAGGGTGGCAGATAGATGACTCAGTTTCCCATACTGCAAGGGCTTGTCTACACTTAGAGCATGGCTACACTTGCAGATGTAGAGCGCTTTTAGTTAAACCAGCCTTTGCAGAGCGCAGTAGGGAAAGCGCTGCAATCTGTCCACACCGACAGCTTCAAGCACACTAGCTTGGCCACAGCTGCAGCACTTGCAGTGGCATTGGGAGCGGTGCATTATGGGCAGCTATTCCAGCATGCAAGTGGCTGCAATGTGCTTTTCAAATGGGGTGGGGTGGGGTGGAGTGGAGTGTGACAGGGAGTGTGTTGTGTGTATGTGGTGGGAGAGAGAGTGGGTTTTTGCGGGGCTGAGAGCATGTCAGCATTCTGTCTTGTGAGTTCAGACAGCAGCAGACCCCCCTCCTCCCGCCTCTCTCTCTCTCTCACACACACACAGCATTCCACACCAACGGCTTGCTTTGTCTCGGAGCAGATAAGCAGCCGGCTGTCAGAAACGGAGCTTCCAAAGGGTATTTCGGCATTCCTCCAGCCGATTCCAAACAATGACAAGAGTGGCCATAAGAGTGGGATTATGGGATGTTTCCGGAGGCTGATCAGAGCGCAGTAAAGCAACACCTCGTTCACACTGGCGCCGTGGCACTCCAACGAGGGCGCAGCAAACGTTATTGCACTCGCTGAGGTGAGGTACCAGCAGTACTGTAGCTGCAGAGTCAGAGCGCTCTACGTGCCTTGCTAGTGTGGACGGGTAGTGAGCTAGTGCTCCCGGGGCTCCTTTATCGCGCTGTCACTCACACGTGCAGCCACGCCCTTACATTTTATAGCGCTCAAAACTTGCTGGCTCAGGGGGGAGAAAAATCACCCCCCTGAGCGCAGCAAGTCTAAGTTCCTTAAAGCGCTAGTGTGGACAGGCCCCCAGTGCTCAGAGCTAATCCCCTCGTGGAGGTGGATTACCAGGAGCGCTGGGAGAGCTCTCTCCCCGTGACCGCGGTAGCGCTTTGAAGTTTCTAGTGTAGCCCTGAGCTCCTGTTCCCTAGCTCCTCTGGGCACTTAGGAGCGGGCTTTTTAAAGTCTTGTTCTCCCACCCTGAGGAGCCCCAGCCCAGGGTTGCCAACTTTCTACTTGCATCATGCCGAACAGGTACCTGGATCTTGGGCTGACCCAGCATGGCCGTTCTTCTGGTCTTGAGAAAAGTTACACTCGGAATAGCTTGTGAGGAGCGTGAACCGTCCCTCAGTAATCAGGACTGTAGTCCCTGAATACATACGGTCCACTAAAGAGTATTCCGGCTCCTTGCCTGCCTTGGCTTCTCCTGGAGACTGAAGCTCCTTTCTCCTGGTATTGCCGAGGTCTGGGCTCGGTTCTGAGGCACTGCCCCTTGAGCACCTGATGAAATACCCGGAGGAAGGTGCGACAGGGCCACGAGACGCGAGGACGGGGACGTGGCTGACCTTGGCCGCTCGTGGGCCCGAGCTCCCCCCAGGCAAGGTCCTCGCCAGCCCCCGTCCCTGCGGGCTGGTGTGTCTGTTCTTGGCATGGTGCCCCGGGCTGACGCCCGAGGGGCAACGGGGCGGACTCATAGAATCATAGAATATCAGAGTTGGAAGGGACCTCAGGAGGTCATCTCGTCCCACCCCCTGCTCAAAGCAGGACCAATCCCCAATTTTTGGCCCAGATCCCTAGATGGCCCTGTTGCCGGCACAGAGTACCCGAGGCAAGCAACAGCTGGGTTCGTTGCCCGGTGTGCGTCGCGCCAATGACCACAACGGGGTGGAGAAGCAGAGAGATTTATTTGGAGCTCCAAATAGGGCGCAGGGAGACTGAGCTGTCTCAAATCCTGCAGCCCCGCATGCAGATACCAGTACACATTTTATACCTTTGCCTACTTCACTACACAAGCTTATGCAACCAATTCCCTGTTGCCCCGTACAATACCGTAGCCAATCAGCTAGAGCAGCCAGTTGTGTTTTTCCGCAGTAGTATTGCCTGAGCCTTGCCTTATTTGGGTCTATTTGTTACTAGTTTTTGCTAAACATTTCTGCCTCATCTCTACGTTTCCCAGGCCGAAGCTGGCCGTGGCTAGCGAGCCGTGAGCTAACCTGTCTGTTTGCGTGCTAGCTTCCTCGGAGCTGTGCAGGGTCACGGAAAGCTCCAGGAGCAGAGGGGCCTCAGTTTGTCTGGGCCTAGAGCAAGAGGGCTTCATCGACCCTCATGGTCTTCCACCCTCCCGAGTTACCTAGAGTAGTGCCCAGTGTCACCAACAACTCCCTCCTTTGAGAACACTCAACAAGCTTGCAACTGAGTTGTCTCCTATTCCAAGGACAATAAGTGATTAAGTGCTGAGGAGTTAGAAGCCTCAACAAGAGGATATAATGGGGTTTCTGTGGGGCGGGAGGCAAGTATTTTATACATCAGCGCTTTACAACAGGCAAGCAAGAGGAGAATGATAATACACAACACGGCACCTGTGACCAGGAGATGAACAATGCCTCCCCCCAGGTCGGGCAGCCATCCCCAGAGTGAGTCAAAAATAGTGGGCTCTCTTTCCTGGGCTTTCCACTGGTTAAGAGCCTGTTCGGCTGACAGGATGTGCTTGTTAATATCCTGTGCATTTTCTGGGACATACGTACAGCATTCTTCCCCAATCAGGGCACACACCCCACCCTGCGCACCCAAAAGGTAATCTAAGGCCTGACGGTTTTGCAGGGACAACAACCAGAGTTGGTAAAGCTCTGAATTAAGGCTTTTTTCTATGGCTAAGGTATCATTGGCAAACTTAGTGAGGAATACAGAAAGCTGACGATAGAGGTTGGCCAATCTACCTACCCTGTAGCCTGGGATAAGAATCATACCGAATCTATCTTCCTCGCTAATGGGTTCGGGGGTGGCATACAGGGACCGCTGATGCCGGGGACGGCCCGATGGGAGTTGGGTCATGACCTGAAGGGGAGGGATAAGGTATCCCACATAACAGCTTCCTTGCCAGTGGTGGGGTAGCCATTTATAGGCTGAGGTACCACAGACATAAAAGGACTGTCCATTGGCTACCTTGCCATTGTGCCCCGTTTTGTCAGCTGCGGCTTCTAAGGGGATGTAATATTGAAGCCCTTCACCTGTATCTTGGCCAGCACTATTACGTAGAGGAATAGTGGTATTTGCGGCTGGGGACAAATGTATGTATATACACAAATGGTGTATATGCCCTTGTAGCTCCCCCCCCACCCCCCGTGCTTATGTCTTTTTAAACAATAATTTGAGTCCAAGATCATCGAAGGGTGAGGTGGTGATGGGCTGGATGGTCCACTGTTCCGCCGGTGGAAGAGCAGGCACCGCCTTCAGGCGAGAGTGATGGGTCCAGTTTTTGTGTCCCTCGACCTTTGCCGCCGTGTGCGAGACCAGCAGGACGGTGTGGGGTCCCTTCCACTTCTCTTGGAGAGGCTCATCCTTCCAGGTATGAACAAGCATGGAGTCACCTTGCTGCAAGGATTGGACAGGGGCATCCAATGGAAGAGGCTGGAAGTCTTTGGTATACCTGTGGAGAGAAGAGAGAACAGCAGACAGAGAGCACATGTACTGAGACAAAAAACCACACCCCATTTCCCACTCCTCTGCCAGAACTGGTGTCCCATTCATAGGCCATGCCTTTCCAAACATAATTTTAAAGGGACTAAGCCCTAATCTACCCTTCGGGAGCGCACGGACACGGAGCAGGACAAGGGGCAGAGCATCGGGCCATCGCAGGGAGGCTTCTTGGCACACTTTTGAGAGGTGTCGCTTAAGGGCATATGTACGCTCCACTACACCACTGGCTTGCGGTCTCCAGGGCGTATGGAGTTCCCAGGGGATCTGTAAGGTATCTGAGATGTTTTGAACGATCTTTGATGTGAAGTGCGTCCTATTGTCAGATTCCATCCATTGGGGGAGTCTGAAGCAGGGAATAATTTCCCTAACGAACTTGAGGGTCACTGTTTTGGCAGTGCAATTACGGCATGGGAAGGCTTCGGGCCATCCGCTGAATTGGTCCACCAAGACAAGGAGATATCTGAACACTTGAGTTCGGGGAAACTCAGTAAAATCTATTTGCCACACCAGTCCGGGGCCTGGAATGGGTTCCAGGGTAGCTGGTGTTAGTGGATGTCCTGGCCGGGGGTTATTCTTTTGGCAGACTAAACAGTCAGCTTGTATCTGGGTAGCCAGGGGTTGGAGTCCAGAAGTCAAGAAGTATTTTCCCATTAGCTAGATAAGGGCCTCTCTGCCGGCGTGAGTGGTTTGGTGTAACTGCTGCAGTACTGGCCGGATCTGGCCCTTCGGTAGGAGGATCTTCCCTTCCGGGGAATGAAGCCATCCCTCTTTTTCCTGAAGACCGAGTTTGTCAGCTAGTTTCCTCTCTTCCCCAGAGTACTGAGGGGTCGGAAGCTCCCCCACTAATGGGATGAGGGTATGCATGTGGGCATCCTCAGCTCCCGGTGGAGTTAGGTGGCGGCATGCTTGGCTTCTTTGTCTGCCCTGGCATTGCCCCGGCCATGTCTTGACTTTCCCTTTGATCGGCTCTACAGTGCACCACCGCTACTTCCGAGGGGAGTTGTACGGCTTCTAGGAGCCGGAGAATTTGGGGCCCATACTTGACTGGGGAGCCTTGGGCTGTTAGCATTCCCCTTTGCTTCCACAGGCCAGCATGAGCATGTAGCACCCCAAAAGCATACTTTGAATTGGTAAAAATATTGACCCGCTTTCCCTTTGACAGTTTGAGTGCACGGGTCAGGGCTACTAGCTCAGCCAGCTGGGCAGAGGTCCCGGTGGGCAACCTCTCGGCCTCTACTGTATCATGGAGGGTCACGACAGCATAACCCGCCCTCCTTTGCCCCTCCATGACAATGCTGCTACCATCAGTGTACCACTCATAATCCGCATTTGGGAGCGGCTGATCCTTTAAGTCCTGGCGGCTGGAGTATTGGGCATCTATGATCTCTAAACAGTCGTGTTCCTGTTCCTCTGTTTCTGGCAAGAGGGTGGCTGGGTTAAGGGAGGGGCAAGATTGCAGGGTGACCTCGGGGTTCTCTAACAGCTTAGCCTGACACCAAGCAATCCGAGCCTGGGTGAGCCAGAGCCCACCCTTGGTGTCTAGCAGGGCTCGGACCATATGGGGAGTATATATTTGCATAACCCCTCCCAATGTTAGCTTCTCGGCTTCCTCAAGTACTAGGGCAGTAGCTGCGCCTGCCCGTAAACATGCCGGCCAACCCTTTTCAACCTGATCCAGTTGTTTGGAAAAATAAGCCAAGGGACGTTTCCAGGTCCCCAGCAACTGGGTTAGCACTCCCAGGGCCACCCCTTTTCGTTCATGTATATACAATTGAAATGGCTTAGAGAGATCCTGCAGACCCACGGCTTTCGTGTCTCTGCCTTGCCTCCTCCCTTGCCTTAGCTGTAACCTGATTCCGCTCTACCTCAGACAACAGGGTTCTCAGGAGGATATTACAGTCGTCCTAATCCGGCTGTGACTACTGAGGCACCCCTCAAAGACTGAAATAAACCGGCTTGGGTTCGTGGAGAATTCCCCAGCCTGTGTTTTAAAAGCTGCTAAGTCTATTGGATTGAACGACACATGGGTGTAAACTTGCATGGTGGTGGCCTGGCGTCCGTCTGCCCCTGGGCGAGCCACAACAGTCTCGCTAATCAAAGGATAGAGTCCCACCGAGGGGGCAATCTCTGTAACCCGAGGCGTCCTATAAGGTGGGGGTGTGGGGGCCGAAGGGGACACCGAATCTGCCATTACAACATTGGGGGGGGCTCGGGGGCTAACATTAGCTACTACCGGTCCTGTTGGAGTCGAATTACAGCTCTGCAGAATGTCTGTTCTATCTCTTAAAGCCATAAACGCTTGCGCATACAGATGTTCATTCCATTTACCCGTTCGCTGACAAAACAGAACCAATTGGAGGATCGTATTATAATTGATTGACCCTCCCGGTGGCCACCGTTCCTGGTCCTCTAGCCGATACTGAGGCCAGGCTGCTGTACAAAATCTTTTCAATTTGCTCTTTGTCATTGGATGCGAGCCAAACACGTTCCCGTGTGCTAGACGGCATTCTAGGGGCGTGCACTGGGCCCTGCCTGCAGCACTCTGCCCCGGCCCGTAGCCCAGGACGACTCCGGGCGTCCCCAGGTCTTCGCAGGATACATTTTATACCTTTGCCTACTTCTCCACACACGCTTATGCAACCAGTTCCCTGCTGCCCGGCACAATGCCGTAGCCAATCAGCTGAAGCAGCCGGTTGTGTTTTTCCTCAGTAGCATTGCCCGAGCCCTGCCTTATTCGGGTCTACTTGTTACTGGTTTTTGCCAAACATTGCTGCCTCAGCTCTACGGTTCCCAGGCCGAAGCGGGCCTTGGCCGGCGAGCCGTGCGCCAACCTGCCCGTTTGCGCGCCAGCTTCCCCGGAGCTGTGCAGGGCCACAGAAAGCTCCAGGAGCAGCGGGGCCCCAGTCTGTCTGGGCCTAGAGCAAGAGGGCTTCATCGACCCTCGTGCTCTTCCACCCTCCCGATTACCTAGCGTGGTGCCCAGGGCCACCAGCAGCCGGCTCAAGGCTTGAACTCGCACCCCTGGGTTTACCAGGCCAACGCTCAAGCCACTGAGCTATCCTCCCCCCCGGCTGTCCCTCGTGACGCCAGCAGGGGGCGCCGGCCCGCGCGCGGAACGCCCGCCCCGCCCACAGGGGCCTCAGGGCCCGCGCTCCCCTCTGGCCCCGCCCCGTGCGAAGCGACGATGGCAGCCCTCCCCTCCCCTCCCCTCCCCCACGAGAGGCCATTTCGTGGCCGTTGCATCAGCCGCCCCCCCGCCCCTTCCCCGTGACGTCACAAACGCACCGCCCCGGGGCCCGCGGGTGGCTGTCAGCGGCAGAGACCAATCAGTGGCCGGCGCCCGCGCCTTGCCCGGAGGGGGCGGGGCGGAGGGCGCAGCGGGTTCGGTCGCGCGGTGAGGCGCGGAGTGCGGTGGCGGCGCTGCCGGGCGGAGGTAAAGGCGGGCAGGCCCGGGGGCGCCGGCAGCGGAGGGGGGACCGGGCCGAGCCGAGCCGGCAGGGAGCAGGATCCCCCCCCCCCCGATTACCGCGGTGCCCCCGCTTCCCGGGCCGCCCCCTCAGCCCCGCTGGCGCTGGGCTCCAGGGCCGCGGCCGCGGGGGCTGCTGGGAGTCCGGCGCCGGCGGCGGGCCTGGGGGCGCCGTGTGCCCTGGGGCGCGCGCCGGGAGCCGAGCCACGCGGCGAGGGGCGGGGGCCCCGGGAGGAGGGGCGGGGCCGCGGGACCTGCTGGCGCACCGGGAGCAGGCCCTGAGGGGCACGTGGCGGAGCTCTGGCAGTCCCGTGCCCGGGGCCTTCGGGGAGTAGGTCTGGGTGCAGTTTTTTGGCTCTGATATTTTCAGCTAGATCTCCCAAATGTCAGGCCCCATGGGCCTGCGTTTTAAATGTACTTTAAGAATGTAAAAAGAACAGGAGGACTTGTGGCACCTTTGAGACTAACACATTTATTTGAGCCTAAGCTTTCGTGGGCTACAGCTCACTGCATCGGATGCATGCAGTGGAAAATGTAATGGCCATACGGGGTCTGACCGATGGTCTGTCTGGCTCGGTATCCTGTCTTCCCACAGTCGCCAATGCCAGGTGCATCGGGGTTGTTCCCTATTTGTGAATGTTTGGAGTCTTGTTGCATCATCTTAGCCCTGCTTAAAATGGCATAGCCTGTTTTCCATCCGCATATGCTGCGAGGGGTATTGGTTTGAACAGGGGACTGGAAGTCAGGATTCCTGGGTTCGGTTCTTTGCGTATGACCTTTGGCCAATTCGCTAAATGGGTGGTTCTTGCCAAAATCCTCGCTCTGGGAGAAGTGAAAAAGCCTTACAGCTAAAATGTCACCAGGCGTTTTAATACACTTTAAAAATGATTTTGTGGTTTTTTAAATTTAGATTTTTTTTTCCCCTTGCTTCCAACCCCAGCTTCTTCTCCCTTGCTCAGAGAGAGGCAGCTGCTCTAATGACTTGGGTGGTGGACAGGCAGATTCTCTGCTCCGGACACTTCTTTCTCTCTAAATTCCGCTGGAGGGTTCCAGAATGGACTCCAAGACTCAGATCCTCTAAGATATTTAGACACTTAGTTCCCATTGATTTCAATGGGAGCTAGGTGCTTAAATGCTTTTGTGAATCTGGGCCTGGGTGACTGGGAACTGAAATACATGTGGGCTACTGAAGGGGTGTTGCACTGACAATCATACTGCTGGTTCCTCTGCTACTCCTGTGGCTCTGGAGAAGCAGACAGAAAGAAACCATTCAGACCCCTTTCTTACTTCTGCCTGCTGTCCCCCTGGCAGCTGGAGAAGACCTTGCTTATCAGTTCTCCCATACACACTTTCAGGGACTGCAGCATGTCCCCAGTCCTCTTCTCTGTCTTGAGAGGAAGCAGGAAGCAGCCAGTGTTCTCTGGGGAGAAGGGCTGGTAATTAATTTGCTGTAGGATAGTGATGATTGGTGCTGGATCCTTAAGTCTCGATTTCCTTGCATCCTGATGTTTAGGGTTTTTTTAAACTATATCAATCTGTTCCCTTTTTTCCTGCTAAGTGAATTATTGAATTGCCAGCCCTAACTCGTGGTTTGTAGAGCATGCAGTGATCACTTAAAACCCATTTTCTGTCTATTGTATTTGCAAGGCAATGTGTTCCTTGTTGGATGGCATTCATGAGCCACAGCATAGAGTCACCAGTACTGTAGGCCTTTGTGTCTGTGACTCAGGGCCCCTTCCCAGAGGAGCCATGCTCAATCTGACTTAATGGTTTGGTATCCACACACAAGTGTTGAGGGGATACTCTGCCTTAAAGCTGCAGAATCTGTGATCCTTTAGCCCAATACCATTTATGGCACAGTGAGACACTCTCATCACTCCTGGAAACAAGTGAGACTAGAAATTAACATCTGAAAATCCTAACTTTCATGAGACCCAGACAAAAGAATTAGGTGAATTACATCCCAGTTGCCCCTTCCCCGGCATCCTTATTCATTACTGTCCCATTAAACTAAGCAGAATGTGTCCTTCACCCATCTGCTTTCTCTTTTTAATTTTGCCAGCTTTGCGTGGTGATCTCAGGATGGAAACTACACTGTCAGCTAGGCAGATCCGGCAAAAGTTCCTTGATTTCTTTAAGGAGCGCCAGCACACCTACGTCCACTCATCTGCGACTATCCCCTTGGATGATCCTACTCTGCTCTTTGCCAATGCTGGCATGAATCAGGTAGGACTCTCCCCTAGGACTGTGTGACTTTGGTACCTGTCCTGTGCTTTCTGCAGGAGCAAAGAACTAAGGAGTGCTTGGCCGTGTATATTGTGGCTAGTACTTATCGTTCTGAAATTCATTGTGGTGAGATATAACGGGCTTGAATTGCTCCAGCAGTTCCCCGTCAGACCCCTGGCTGTGGGCTCCCAGTGCTGTGTTGTGATGATGTTAGAGAAGATGTCCCTGTACGCTGGAGGGCCCAGAGCAGCGCAGCCCTGTCTGGGAATGGAGTCTGGCCATGTCACCTGGGGGATGTGCTAAGTCAGCACATCCCTGGGCAGCTTTTCTCAACAATGATTCTGCTAAACTGTGGTTGGTGTTTAAAGCCTCCCTCCCTCCCCATATGGAACCCTTGGTGGAGGTGCAGACTGCTCCCTGCTCCTTAGGGGAACCCTGCTCAGACACGGGGGGCTTTCCAGAGACCTCTCCGTTCTGTGTACCAGGCATCATTTCCCTCATTCCCATGCTGTCATTCCGCCACTGGGGCCTGGTCCAAGTACCCAGGCAGCTAGTGACAGGACTACAGTGGGGTTTGGATTAGGCCCTTAGCACCAAGCAAACAAATCCTGTTTTTAAAAAAACTTTGGTAGTCTTTTATTTGAATTGGGGCAGAGGGCATAATTGCCCTCCTCCTGGGCACAGACAGGTGGATGCCGCACCCCTGGGAGTCCACCAGTACTGCTCCTGGTTTGGTAGGAGTGATGGAAAGGTTCCCTAGTCTGGTGGAGTGGCAACCTCAGCATTTCTAAATACATGCATTGGGCATGTTCTTATTGGCCCACGCATACTGACCCACAGAGTGCTCGCTGCCTAGGTGAGTTCTTAAGTTTAAATCATCATGTTTCTATTTCCTCCCAGTTCAAACCCATCTTCCTCAATACCCTTGACCCCTCCCACCCCATGGCTAAACTGACCAGAGCCGTCAATACCCAGAAGTGCATCCGAGCTGGGGGCAAACACAATGACCTGGATGATGTGGGGAAAGACGTCTACCACCACACCTTCTTTGAGATGCTGGGGTCCTGGTCATTTGGAGATTACTTCAAGGTAAGCGGAGATCTGGAATCTAAGCGGAGCTTTCATGAAGTTTAAGGCCAGAGGGGACCATCAGATCATCTAGTCTGACCTCCAGGCCACTAAACTTCACCCAAATACCTCTACATTGAGCCTGATGACCTCGGTTAAACCAGTCTTTGGGAGGCTAACATGAGGACTGTTGTGTATGGCAGGCAGAGAATGGGAGTGACTGAGATGCCACTAATGCCCAAGTTTCCTGTGATGGCAGGGAATGATTAGGTTGGTTATGCCTGTTAGAGGGCTTTCCCTTCACCCTCTCCTCTGGTTCTTGTCACGCAGACAGAAAGCAAAAGTCTGAAGAACAGGCAATGTGGTGTTTATTGGGGTTAGTTCCAAGCGAGCATATCCAGAGCTCTACATGCCAGCAGTGTCTATTTCCCAGTGGTCTGTTCCCAGCTCTGACACTGCAGAGCATTTATTCCACATCCCCCTTCCCAGCTCTGATGCCGCAGAACATTTACCCCATGTCCCCCTTCCCAGTTCTAACGCCACAGAGCCTTGTCTGTGTCCCTGTTCCCCATGCCCTCCTTCTTAGCAGGTCCAAATATACCTGCAATGGATGCCCACAGTCCCACCCCTTACAGCTTAGGGTCATGTTCCGTTTTGGGTCGAGGGTCTTGGTCACCCCTCCCATGGGGTACAAAAGAGGTGGAAGGAGTGAGGTTGTGCTCTGGTCAGGGACGGGCATTTCTTTGGTTTTTTAGTGTTTTATACCTTCCACCCAGTCCCCCCTTGCCCCTCCTGACTGGTTGCTTGACTTTGCCTTGAGATAGGGGTTGAGGCAGACTTAAAATGTGCTCATATATTACACTCCCACCATGCCCTGTAACACTTTAACTGATCTTATCTGTTCTCCTTGTACTGACAAAGCCATCTGACTAGGCAGAAGAAACATACACCGTCTTTGTGTTTTGATTACACATATTAGTATAAGATATAAGAGTATCAAAGGTCAAACCCAAAATTCTATCTCAGGCTGACAAATAAGCCTATATACTAACAATGCCCAGATGATCCTGGCAGGTGATCTATGCCCCATGCTGCAGAGGAACGTGAAAAGCCCCAAAGGTCGCAGGCAATCTGACCTTTGGGAAGATTCCTTCCAGACCCCAAATCTGGTGATCAGTTAGACCCTGAGCATGGTAGTAAGATGCATAAGTTAGTCGCCTAAGACAGAAAATTCTGTATACCACCTCACGACAGTGGGACCATCGATAGAAAGTAAGAATGTATCTGTGCATCGGATAATAAAGCACTTGGGACCCTTCTGGATGGAAAAAGCCCATAGCTGCCTACCTGCCTCCCAGGGATGTTGTGAGGATTAATTAGGTAATGTTTGTAAAGCCTTCAAATGTGAAAAGCTCTCTGTAGAATTGTGTTCTTGTTTGTCTAATCTCAGTGCAGTGTAAGAAGTACAATCTGAACATCTTGTTAGCACTACAGCAGTGTGACAAACATTCCTTCTTATAACAATAGGGAATCAATAAATAAATACAAATAAACCAGTACTTTTAAATTGGATTGAAGTCTCCTGGTCCAGTGGGCTACGAAAGGCAAAGCAATTCCTTGTGTCAGGCTTTTAGCGTCTAAGCAGGCTATCATCCAGAATGGTCATTTTCCAGTGCACTTTCTGCAGCCCTTCATTTGTAAGTGGCTCAGATTGCAGGCTTTAGGACTTTGGAGGCAGGGTTCCAGCAGATGTTCTGGATGCAAGCCGGAGACAGTGAGAAGGACTTGCTGAGGAGATAGGAGCATAAAATGAGGAAGTGTGATGTCCTTGCAAGTGGCTTAGTTCAAGAGTTAATACTGTGCCACTGAACTTCATGAAGGTCAAAGTGCAGCAAGGTAATTAAAATAACAGTGGAACCCAAAAATCAATGAGGAAAGAGAGAATCACAGTGGAACCTGCTAAGTGTTAATTTTTTATTCTTTGGCTGCTTGTATGAAGCCATCCAGGGAATCCTAAGTTTATTGATGTATGGGGATTTCCTGCCCCCTGCAAATATTGGCCTGCCTGTTTCAGCTGACGTTGGCTAAAGCACTCTGGTTCTTGACCTTATTTGCTATCTAAAAGTCTAAGACTTCAGCTCATTTCAGGTTCTGAGGGGCAGGTGTTTTGAGCCGCCAGCTCTGCCAAGGGGTACCTGCAGTGGGCCTAGAGAGAGGGGCAATCCATTGTGTCGGTTCCAGGCCTCAATTCTTTTGCATGCAGTGGAGTCAGTGAGAGGATGTTTCATGTGTTCTGTGTTCCCTGTGCTTCCTATTCAGTTTACTTTAGACTTGGTGATGTGCAAAGCCTATTCTGAGGCATTACAGTTTGTGCCTTCAACTCCTGCCTGTTCTGGGTTGGGCTGTGTTGTATGGGTATGAAGATCGGTTTGCTTTTCCTCACTAACCTTGTCTTTCTTGGTGCAGGAACTGGCTTGTAAACTGGCTCTGGAGCTTCTCACCAACGAGTTCGGCATCCCCATAGAAAGACTCTATGTCACTTATTTTGGTGGCAACAAGGCAGCTGGATTAGAGCCAGACCTTGAGTGCAAACAGATCTGGCAGGATTTGGGGTAAGGGCATTTAAAAATATAACTTTTCTTATGAAAACCATGCTGGTGATAGGTGCAGGCCTGACAGCCTTGGAGCCTGGAGTCCCTTGATTGCCCATGCCATGGTTGAGGCGGAATAAGCTTCATGTTGTCTCACCAGTGAGCCAAACCACACCCTAAAGGGATAGCCTGATGGGTGAGAAATAATTCACTCCCCTCTGCCCAGTCAGTCTTTGACCTCTCTGCTGAGAAGCTCCTTGTGAGTCATAAGTGCAGTGAGCACATGACACTTATGTTCCGTGGTCTGCACTGGCTGCCTGTTGGTTTCCAGATGGAGTTAAAGATGTAGGCTTTGATCTGTAAAGCCCTAAATGGCCTGGGATGGGTCTGCCTGACAGAGCACTCCTGCGCTATTCTGCTGCAGCAGTGCTCAGCAAAAACATTCGAAGTGGAACTGTTTTGGCTTGCTTGAATGGGAGCTGCTGATGTCGTGTTCTCCACAAGGAGCCTGTGACTTTGGGATTGCTTTCCTCTTGGCTTGAAATAGTCTGGATCTGCTGATTTCCAGGGCATACTGCAAAGTCTGTCTTTTCAAATGGGTGTTTGGAATGGGAGAGGGGCTGGGGAAATTTGAGGGGAAGGGAAGTTTCCATTTAGTGATTATTTAATTTACTGCCATTTACAAGAGCTGGGATCTGCTGTTGCGTTGTTCTGTAGTCACAGATTGGATTTCCAGTGGCACCTGAGCCTGGAAGATTACATAGACTGAAATAAGTAAAACATTGACCCAGCCTAACCAGGCAACCCTTGCCAGCTAGGAAGTGGGATCTTTGGGATTGTAGATGCACCTGTGAAGGCTGAATCCCTTCAGCACAGGATTACTGGACAGACTCAGGACGTGCAAATTCTCTTCCATCAGCAAGAGTGGGCCATTGCTGTGAAAGAATTAACCTTATACCACTGAAATGGAATCAGAAACTGCATGGAAACCCATTTATGACCATGCTGAAGATACATTGCTGGCTGAAATCCTATATGCTTTGCAGTGGGAACAGAGGAAGTAGGTGGTATTTACTTCACACAGTATTTTATTTTAAGGAAATGCAGCATGTCTTATTTGGCAATGGACACACATCAATGGGTCTTCACCGTGGCAGCATATCACAGATCATATTCTCTGGGTGGAAGAGCCATAAAGCCAAGGGCTTTGAGGTGACACTCGTAATTAAAAGGGAGAGATTGAGATGCATCCTGTTGTATCGTTGTTTAAATAAAGCCTGGGCATTCTGCACAAAAGAAATCCCCTAATGAAGCCTAACCAAGGCCAGACTTGTCCCTGAGGACAGAAGATTGTAAAAAATGGATCACTTTCAGTTCTAAAAGCACATGGTGGCATCTTAAAAATATTCTACGTACAACAGGCCTCTCACCAGGAGAGGTGAGCTTCTTGTGAATGTGTCAGTTTTGAAGTGGGGGAGCAGGGCACTTGTTTGGTCCTGCTAGAATGGGAAGTCCAAATGGTAGGTGTTAGAAAGCAGGATCTCAGCTGGGTCTCTCTCAAAAGCCTGTGGGCTCTTCCAACCCGTTCAATGAGTTTTAACAAGTAAAAGGTGGTTTCTTTATTTGCCGCTGAATTGGGGGAGGTCCCTGTCTTGCTCTCACCTCTCTGATTTAATGGGCACTTTCATGGTACAGACTGGCTCAGAGCAAGATCCTGCCTGGCAGCATGAAGGATAACTTCTGGGAAATGGGAGAGACAGGCCCCTGTGGCCCCTGCAGTGAGATTCATTATGACCGGATTGGGGACAGGGATGCCTCACACCTCGTCAATCAAGATGACCCCAATGTCTTGGAGATCTGGAACCTGGTGTTTATACAGTTTAACAGGTGAGCCAAGAGCCTGCCCCCTCCAGGCATTTCTTGTTTAATGGAGAAGGAGAGCTTCACTCTGGCAAAAAGACAGCTCTGTAAAGCCGCAGCACCGGGAGGCTGTAGGCTGGGAGCCTCCGCCCTCCATTGTGAACTGTTCTCGCCAACCCCACAGCTGGCTTCTGAGCTGCCCCTGATGGGTGTGGGGGGAATATGGTTAAATTGTGAAATCTGGGATTTAGGAGGAGGGAGGTTGTAGTTCATCTGTAGTTACCTCCCACTGTTTTTCCCTGTGTAACACCTCTGCCCCGTGACTAGCCTCTAGCACCGCTGATCGGGCTCCTTCTAGTGACCCGCCACTGCTGTTCTTCATCAGACACGGGGGGGGGCCATTAAGACTCCTCTCTCTTCACCCTCCACACCCCAGCAGCTGAGCTGCACTCCCAGCACCCCATGTCACTCAGTACAAGGTATTTCATGTGTGTTAACCATCTTCCCTAAGCAGCTATTGGGAGCAAATAATCAAGCCCAGCTGCTGAGCGGAAAGGACTGTCGTCATGCTTGGAGGCTCTGCAAGCTGTAATTCAGAGGGAGTCCTTCAGGCCGAACGCTTGGCTTCACTCCCCACCGGGCTGACTTCTGCGCCATCTCCCATCACAGCCTTGATCAGTGGGGTTGAGGTGGCTGACCTTTCTCTCATTATAGCTCTGGAAGGAGGGCCGTTCAGCCACTGGCCTGTGACTTTGCAATGCTCCCCCCCTACTCCCATATACATGAGTTAGTCTGTGGCTGCCTCCTGGGCCAGGCTGGGGACACTTATTCAGCCCATTTCTCTGGGGTGGGGGAGGATTTGTTTATGCTGGTTCTAGTTTGCTCTTGAGTGTCTTGTTACTTATCCTCTTATTAAGGCTCTTGGGGGCCCATGTGTCTGCCTGCCTTATAAGACCAAGGGGATCATTTAAAGTCTTGTGGGGATGAGAGAAGAGATGGCAGCCCCGCTGCAGCAACCCATTCAACGACTGTTTGTCTTTTTCCCTGGGGTTGGGCAGAGAGGCTGACGGGACCCTGAAACCTCTTCCCAAGAAGAACATTGATACTGGGTTGGGTCTGGAAAGGCTGGTGTCTGTGCTGCAGAACAAGATGTCCAACTACGACACTGATCTCTTCATCCCCTACTTTGAAGCCATCCAGAAGGTACAGATCCATGACTGGGCCATTGAACCTGATCAAAATTTGTCTGCTTACCCTGTTATGCATAGCCTCATATTGTGCATGGCACTGTACACTCAGGGAAGCTGTCCCAGAGGAGGGGACCATGGTGACTTCCTAGTGGCTGTGAGAATCTAAAAATGTCAACCTAAAAACGCTTGGCTTGCAGATTTGTACCTTGGCAAGGGTAGAAGGCTAGACTATTCCATAGCTGCTGCTTTAGGAGTGAATCTGGGGAGAGCATGTGGATCTGATCAGAGCAGCTCACAGGGTTGTTTCCCTGTGAGCTGTGCTGACCATGAACCGTATGGTCATCTTTGAAAGTAGGAAACACCGCCCTCCCCTCTATATAGCTGCCTTCCTTTTGCAAGCTTCCTAACTGCACTAAGAGCTTTTCAGAGCCCTAAAAAGCCTAACTCAAAGAGACTTTGTTTTAAACAAACGGACCTGATCAGTAGGCTTGAGATGGCACAGCTCTGTGTTCAGGGCCAAGCTCCATTTATCATGCTCTGGGCCAGCAGAGGCTGGGAACTTTGCAGAAGCAGCATGTACCTCCTTTGGGAGTCTTGGTGGAGAGGGTCCCCCACCTCTCCTCCTCCTCTTGATTACCCACCACCTCCCTGTCCAAGCACTGGGGGAAGTCTCATTGTGCTCTGGAGGGTGCCATGTCCAGCTCTCCTCAACTGGAAAGACGGGTGGAACCCAGTGTGGGGATCTAGGTGGTGAAACTGGGTCCAAAGCCAAACTTCAGCAGCTGGTCACCTGCCTTAAAACCTCCCTGCTCAAGGCTTGCAGGACTACATAGCTTGACTTGTATAATCCATCTCTGTTAAGTAATCAGAAATTAGATGAAGGTTTCTAACCATCAGAGGAGTGAAGTTCTGGAACAGCCTTCCAGGGGAAGCAGTGGGGGCAAAAGACATATCTGGCATCAAGACTAAGCTTGATAAATTAGCCTAATTTTGGCAATTAATTGATCTTCAACTTTTAGCGGTAGATGTGCCCAATGGCCTGTGATGGGATGTTAGATGGGATGGGATCTGAGTTACTACAGAGAATTCTTTCCTGGGTAGCCGGCTGGTGAGTCTTGCCCACATGCTCGGGGTTCTGCTGATCGCCATATTTGGGGTCAGGAAGGAATTTTCCTCCAGGGCAGCTTGGCAGAGGCCCTGGGGATTTTTCGCCTTCCTCTGCAGCGTGGGGCACGGGTCACTTGCTGGAGGATTCTCTGCACCTCAAAGTCTTCAAACCACGATCTGAGGACTTCAATAGCTCAGACATAGGTTAGAGGTTTGTTACGGTTACAGGAATTGGTGGGTGAGATTCTGTGGCCTGCGTTGTGCAGGTCAGACTAGATGATCATAATGGTCCCTTCTGACCTTAAAGTCTATGATTCTATGTAAGTGGCATATGCTGGCCTGTGGGGTGGTGTCTGAAAGATGCGCAGCAGAAGTGGGTGGATTTATGCTCCTTTTTGGTTCTTTATGATAAAAAAAAGTTGTTTTTCTGCTTGCTTTTCTCATTCGGAATATCCCATGTGATCATCTTGATTTTGCTGGAAGACTCTGAAATGTGGATTGTGAACAATCTGAGCCCTTGGGGAGGGGGTTGAATCTTTAAGAAAGACATCCTTTCTCCTGAACGTTTCTCAGACATTGGAATTGACTAGATGTTAAAACATGGGTTTCACAGTCTGACTAAAAATCCCTTCCCCTGTCTGTCAGTAGGCTTTCCCTTACTGGGGGTTTCTGATATCTTCATCCTACCAGTCTCCCAGTCATCCTCATTTCTACAAATGAGTTGACAGGATCAATATTTCAAATATAAAAAAACAGGCAGAAAAGCTGCATTTTGGGGGCTTGTTTGTGAAAAGCCTTCCCAGGCCATCTCCATCGACCATAAAGGAACAAAGAAAAGGCCACAAACACCTGTTTCTCTTTGCAGGTCGCCTTTAAGGCGGCTTTCCCTGAACACTGGCGTTGTCAGTGAAGGAAGAAGCCAGGCCCTGAAAGCAGCAATAGAGCGTGGTAAATAGAATGGGGACTGCAGTGAAACTGCTTGGGGGAAAGACTTGTTGGCTGTATTGGTTATGCCTGGCTGGAGTCTGTGACCCAGCATAGCAAAACCAGCCGCAGCTGTCACTCCAAATCCTGTTGGATTCTCCATCTCAGTCACTGCCTTTGCTGACCTGGGCTCTGTCTGAGCCAAGCAGTTTCACTTTGCTTGCTCCCTTCTGATCAGGGAGAGCTGAGCGTGGCTCCTTCCAGAGCCACTCGGCCTCTATTCCAGAGGGTGCGGGGGACAGTGAGGTATCCTTCTCCCATCCAGAGAAGTGTGCTGCCTCCATAACATTCCCAGCCTCCACTGGCCCTGAGCAAGGAGAGCAAGGCCAGCCCTGGACTTGGGTCATCCAGGCCATGCTGCCGAGCAGAGCCACGTATCTAACCATCTGTGTGTGTCCCTCTATAAGCAGACAAGACAGCAAGGTTCTCCATACCCACTGTGTCCTCTCTCTGCATAGGGCACTGGGGCCAGGCCGTACACAGGGAAGGTTGGTGCTGAGGATGCAGACGGTATAGACATGGCATACAGAGTCCTGGCAGACCATGCCCGAACTATCACTGTGGCCCTTGCTGATGGAGGGAGACCTGACAACACTGGCAGAGGGTAAGAATGCATGTGGCACAACTGTGCATTACTGAACCGGGGAGGAAGCAGGAGTTGTGTTACTGCAGGTTGTATGTGTGTCCAGAGGCTGCAGGTCAGTCCTGGCGATGGTGAAATTCCACCATTTAGAGGCAGGTGAAACTTACAGCCATTGACATCTTGATCTGGGAAACAGAGGTGGTGTGGTGTCCCCCTCTACTCTGGGTGCAGTGAGGGTCTTCTCACTCCTTTGGGCATCTGGAGATCCCTCATTTGAACCACCTGCACATGCAAGGCACTATTTTCCTTGTAATTGAGAAGGCTGGAAGGGATCAATAGCAGGGCTTGGAGCCAGGCTTATTGTGGTTTGGGTAAGTGCTGTGCAAATGTTCCACCCAGTGCTGTCCATGCATCTCAGTCCTGAGTGTCAGCTCTGCCCCTGCTATTCCAGCTCTGGGCTTCTCACGCACATGCTTCGGCCAGTGTCCCTCAATGCTGATGTGCAGCCGCTCCACAGGGAGGTAGTTCCCAAGCTGTAAGAGTGTAAATCTATGACTAGGGCTGTGTACTGCAGGCCTGTGTCAAGTAAAGGAGATTGAGCGAGTGCACAGTGTTGGAGAGCAGAGGTAGCAAAATCGAACAACGTGGTAGTAATTGGAGACCCCCACTAACCGTATAAACTGATCAAATGACCCAATGGGACCAAGTTTAAAAAGACCGCTTTTAAAAGTGGCTGCTTCGTGGAACAGCTAGTTCTAGAGCACAAGAAGAGAGGCTGTTCTTAACTCAGCTTTAAGTGAACACACAGACACCAGTTCAAGAAGGGAGAGTAGTTGAGCCACTCTAACAGTGACCATAATATAATTAGTGTTGATATCCAGGGGATGAGTAAGCTACAGAAAGTGACACAGCATCATTAACCTTTAGAAAGGGAGATTTCAGTAAAATGTGAAGGTTAGTCAAAAAGGTCCTGAAGCTAAAAATAAAGGAGGTAAACTCCATAGATGGATCAACCCTAGAAAGGGACCTGGGTGTCAAAGCAATGAGATTTAGGATGTGTCAGGAATGGGGTGGAGAATAACACTGAAAGTATTAAAATGCCTTGATATAAATGAAAGGTGTGGCCTTGTCTGTCACTGGTCACCCCAGCTTACTGCAGAACCAGAGGTGTGGTCAAAGAAGAGTGATGAGAATGATCAATGGCCTGGAAAAACTCTCATGGGATGAATGACTGAAAAACGGGGATTGTTACCTGAGCAAAGAGAGATAAAAGGGGACACGGTAGAAGTATGGAAAATACTGACTTGTAGAGAAGGTAGATCCAGAAGTTCTGGTGTCTGTCTCTCATTAACACAAGAACAAGGGGACATTGAATAAAATTAAAAGGAGGAAAATTCAAAACTAATAGAAGGAAATATTTTTCTGCACAATGTATAATTAGACTGTGGAACTCACAAACACGGGAAATCTGTGAGGCCAAGAATTTAGCAAGATTCAAAAAGGCATTGGACACTTATACAGATATCAAGAATAGCCAGAGCAATCATAATTACTGATCACAACATTTTGGGAAGGGATGTGAAGCCTTATGCTGCTGGGTGTAAGCTAGGCTCTAACAGTTAGAGGTCAGTGTGAGACCTAATCTGCAGGCAGATTATCTCACATCTATAACTGTAGGGTTTTTACAGCTTCCTCTGATGGACCTTGGGTCTGATGCAGCCTGGCATATGTTCGTCTCTCGCACAGCTGTGCTGATGCCCCTCAGTCCTGACACGCAGCCCCTCTGCTGTTCTAGTCCTGCTCCCCACACCCTGCACTCTGCCAGCACACCTCATCTCCCACCCACAGGTGTTGAGGGCGTGGAATCCAAAACTAGGTGGGAGGAGCTGAGGAAGAGGCCCTCAGTACTTGCATTGCCCATGTTTAGCTGCTGGCGGATGCCACTGGCAGGAGGGGAGGGGGCGTAATGTCTGAGTGAGGATCCCCTTTCTGTGCTGTTCCCGCAGGTATGTTCTGAGAAGGATTCTCCGGCGGGCCGTGCGCTACTCCCACGAGAAGCTCAACGCCCCCAAGGGCTTCTTCGCCTCGCTGGTCGATGTTGTGGTGCAGTTGCTGGTAGGTCCCTTTGCTGCCCAGTGACTGCGTGAGAATCCGAGGTTGTGCATGGTAGGAGACTCCACCTGCTCTCTGATGCTGATCTCTGCTCTTAATGGCTGCTACTCCCGCGTCTGCAGGGCGACGCGTTCCCCGAGCTAAAGAAGGACCCGTTCATGGTGAAGGATATTATCAATGAAGAAGAGGTTCAGTTCCTGAAAACGCTCAGTAGAGGGCGCCGCATCCTGGACCGGAAGATCCAGAGCTTGGGAGACAGTAAAACGATCCCTGGTAAGGTTTGTTTAACTCCTTTCATGCTGAATGAGGCTTCCAGGGATTCCTCCTGCCCCGACACACCAGCTGTGTCCTGTGGAAATCTGCTGCGGAACAGCATTTTCCACCTGGGAGTTGGTCAGGGCTCAGCTGGGCTGCCTGTGAATTGAGCAGGGTGAAAGGTGTCAGATTGATGGTACTGGAGACTGAAGTCCTCTATCACAGCGGGGGCAGCTGCAGACTGAGCCCCCCATGCACCGTCCTGCCCCTGGCTCATCTGTGACCTACAAGATGATCCCATCTCCATGGCCTATTCAGTCCTTGGGCTCTCTGATGAGGCTGCCAACAATTGGTTGTTCTTCGAGAGATGTCCCTATGGGTGCTCCACTCCAGGTGTTGGTACGTCCCTGCGCCTTCGATCGGAGATTTTTACAGCAGTACTCATACCGGTCAAGCACGTGCAGAGGCGGCGGCCGCCGCCCCCCCCACCCCACCCCAGTGGACCTTAATAGTACGCATGCGCAACCGGTCTCCTCAGTTCCCTCTCTACCGTCCCCGGTCTGAGACGGAGCTCAGCAGACTTGCTAGAAAACTTTTTCTCCCTTGTTACTTTTACCCTTTTAGATAGTTTGTTACCCAGAGTGTTCGTTATTAGTGTTACCCGGAGTGTGTGTGAGTTTTTTCTTAAAAAAATAAAAATAAAATTCTCTTTGTTCCTGTCAGCGCAGCCGCTTCCGATATGCCTGGCTCTCCAGGCTTTAAGTGCTGCTCGAATTGTAAGGGTGCTATCCCCTGTCAGCTGGCCATTCCAGATGCATAAAATGTTTGGGGGAGTCCCACATTCCCCCAAAATGTGCCCACTGCAGCAGACTTTAGTCTAGGGCACGGAAGGACAAGGAGCTGAGGCTAAAGCTTCTCCTGCTTCAAAAATGCTTAGGGTCCGCTTCAGACTCAGGCGCTGATTCCGGCTCCGCTGCACGCCACAGCCCCCCCGCCTCAAAGAAGCTGAAGAAAACTTCCATAAACCATCACCTTCTGTCACCCGCAAAGGGAACTTTGAAGGAGAAGGCTTCTCCGGCCAGGTCTCCTGCCTCCCTCCCAGTGCTTCCCCGGCTGAGCTGTTTTGATGCGCCGGGCTCCTCCGGCGCCATGCGAAACCTGACTGCGGCGGTAGCACACCGCTCCAGTGCCGAGGCTTCAGGCTTCCAATTGCCTGCCTCTCACATGGCACCGTTTGGCACCGCTTCTGTCGCAGCGCTGACACAGGCTGGTATGCCTGACCCCCCGCAAGCTGTCACCGCTCTCCCGGCACCAGCACCCGCTGAGCTGGCCGGCAGCCAAACGACTTTTAAAGACACCGGTGCAGAGGAACTTTTCATTGCAGCAGATTCCTCTCGCACCGCCCTCGCCACACAGGGGCTCCAGCACCGCAATTTACATAGTCGTCAAGTGACCTCCTGCAGTCACCCCTACTGAACACCTGCTTCTCTCCAAATTCTCAGCCAGGGTCTGAACAGCCTTCCTCCAGTGAGGAGGAAGCTGGACTGCAGGAGGATTTTTCACCATACCAAGTCTCTCATTCTCAGACCCCAATTAATAGAGGTCATAGAAACATCAGCTCGTCCTACTCTCAGGATCCTGCCCCGTGGTGTGTAAACCCCTGGATGGCACCACCTATGCCCTTCCCACCACAGTGGCAATATTGTGCCCCGTGGGCACCCTATCCCTGAGACCACACTCGCTATGCCACCTCAACCAGGCCCGACACCTGCCCGTTACCACAAGCTCACAAACCTGCCACGGATGCCAGACACCACCATCACAAGTGCAGGATCAGGCAAGACCTGTCTCTAACCCAGTAGACCCAGTTGTAACGCCTGACGAAGCCCTGCTTCCTCCTCCCCCGTCATCTTCAGATGACTTTTCTAAATTTCAAGATCTTTTCAAGAGAGTGGCCAGGGAATTAAGAATTAATCTGGAGGAGGTTCCTGAACAGCAGCATGAGTTAACGGACATCCTGCAGCCGCTGCCTTCTTCCAGGATTGCATTGCCAATCAACCCAGCCCTTTTGGAACCAGCCAAAGCTATCTGGCAGACTCCTGCTGCAAACCTACCTACCTGTAAATGAGCAGACTGCAAGGTCTTCCAAGGGCTCTGAATTCCTTTTCACTCATCCAGCACCTGATTCGCTGGTGGTAGATGCAGTCAACCAAAAGAACAAACACTAGTATCCCCGCTCCACCCCAGCCGACAAAGACAGTAAGCGTTTAGATCTGGTCGGATGTAAAGTATACGCATCTTCCATGCTACAATTTCGACTTGCTAATTATACTGCCGTGCTGGCAAAATATGATCACAAAAATTACAACAAATTCATGGACTTCATTGAGGACATTCCAGAAGAAAAGAAACCACAATTCACTGCTTTAGTCTCTGAGGGACAAATCATATCACGTACTGCTCTTCAAGTGGTCCTCGATGCGGCCAATACTGCAGCAAGATCCACCGCTACAGCAGTAGTCATGTACCGAGGTTCGTGGCTCTCCTCCTCTTCATTTCCTCGAGAGGTCCAGAGTACCGTTGAAGACCTTCCATTCAATGGCGACAAACTCTTTGTCTCCACAATGAACGACGTCCTTCACTCAATGAAGGATTCAAGGGCAACCCTCCGGTCCTTAGGAATACAAATCCACACAATCAGAAGGCGACCATATAGATACCAACCTTACCACCGTCCACGCTACCCCACATATACCCAGTGCTTCCAGAGATCACATGAGCAACAACAGCAGCAACACCAGAGACCCAGATACCAGCGTCGCCGCCCCAATTCCGCGGCAGCGTCTCAACCCCCTCTGTCTAACAAGCAGATCTGAATCCTTGGTCGAGGGTTTCGAAACCCATGTTCCCACTTCAGCGCTTACACCGCCTGTCCCTACTTTTGGACACTGCCTACGACCATTCTTCCATCAATGGCAGAACATTACAACCGACGAGTGGGTTTTAGAGGTTGTCACACTTGGCTATTCTATCCCCTTCCTATCCATGCCTCCTACCCACCCACCCTTCCCGTGTCTCCTCAGAGCAACTGCTCCTGCAAGAAGTATAGCATCCCCTTCCATTGGGACAGTGGAGCTTGTGCCCGAATGACACAGAGGGAAGGGGTTTTACTCCCATTATTTCTTAACAGAAAAGAAAACCGGGGGATGGCGACCGATCCTCGACCTCAGGCGGCTCAACAATTTTATCAAGAAGCAAGAGTTCAAAATGGTGAACCTCGCCACCATAATCCCAGCGCTGGAGCAGGGCGATTGGTTTTCAGCCTTTGACCTACAGAACGCGCGTTTTCTCATGTGACAATACATCCAGCCCACAGATGCTTCATTCGTTTCACCCTCGGCTTGACACATTTTCAATACAGGGTACTACCCTTTGGCCTATCCACTGCCACCCGTGTTTTTTTCCAAGCTCCTGGCCGTAGTTACTGCCCACCTTAGGAAGCAAGGAGTCATAATATTTCCTTACCTAGACGACTGCCTCCTCAAAGCCTCGACGCTTGACGAAGCGCTTCGATTCATGCAATTCACTGTTGATTGTTTCCTATCCCTCAGCCTACAAATAAAAGACAAATCCACATTAATTCCTACCCAGCACCTGGAGTTCATTAGAAGCACACCTCGATTCCCGGGCAGGAATAGCATCTCTCCCGTCCGATCGCTTCGACACCATAAAGCAGCTGGCAACAAAACTTCGCAACAGTCCTCAAGTCACCGCTCGAGACTGTTTCCAGTAATATCGGGATATCAGCTGCCTACCTTCCTGGAACTATGAATACCACAGCGGACGAATTAAGCAGACGCTTTCCCTGGGACCATGAATGGGAGATGAACGAGGTGATAATCACCAATCTATTCTGCATTTGGGGCTATCCAACCACAGACCTTTTTGCAACTGCGGAGGACACGAAAAGCCCCGAATTTTGCTCCAGAGCGGGACTGGGCAAACGCTCTCTGGGAGATGCATTTATGATTCTGTTGCACCGGAACTTACTCTATGCTTATTCTCCGCAGAGTTCTGACAAAGATACGAACAGATCGTGCCACGGTGATCCTGATTGACCTGTCATGGCCCAGACAACCGTGGTTCCCATTCCTCACCAGAATGTCAACTTGACCACCAATTTCGTTGCCTCTCATTCTGCACCTCCTATCATTTCTCCACCCCAACCTGTCCATGCTTCACCTCAAAGCTTGGTTCCTACATGGTTCTCCCAAAACGAACTAGCATGCTCTGAGGAAGTTTAAAGAGTACTCCTACATAGCAGAACACAACCTACTTGCACCACCTATCTCCAAAAGTGGAAGCGATTCACACTGTGGTGCTCATCTAAACAACTGTCTCCTATGTCCACACCTCTTCCTCTTATACTTGACTACCTGTTAGACCTCAAACAATCTGGCCTTTCTTTCAGCTCCATCAAAGTCCACCTAGCTGCTATTACAACTTTCCACAACAAAATTGACGATACTTCTGTGTTTGCCCATCCGATCACTAAACATTTTCTCAAAGGACTCCAATCCCTATACCCAGACGTTAGACCTCCTACCCCTCTGTGGGACCTTCACTTAGTTTTATCTTGCTTAACTAAACAACCATTCGAACTCCTAGCCACTTGCTTCCTCTTACACCTTTCTATGAAAACAGCATTCTTAGTGGCAATCACTTCTGCCAGACGGGCAGGAGAAATAGCAGCTCTCGTGGCAGACCCACCATATACCCTATTTTTTAAGGACAAAGTTACCCTTCGATTACACCCCAAATTTCTTCCAAAGGTCCATTCGTCATTCCGCATCAATGAACCAATACACCTGCCGACCTTCTTTCCTAAACCACGTGCAAACTCTTTTGAATCCACAATGCATACCCTAGACGATGCAGGGCTTTGTCCTTCTATTTGAATAGAACCAAGCCCTTTAGGAATTCTTCTAGACTCTTTGTCTCCATTGCGGAGTGGTCCAGAGGGACACCTATTTCTACCCAGAGACTTTCAAAATGGATTTCTGACTGTATCTGACTCCGTTATCAGATATGGAAAGTTACGCTTCCAGCAGACATCAGAACTCACTCCACTAGATCGATGGCTACCTCCGTGGCTTTTCTACGCAAAGTTCCCGACTGACATCTGTAAACTAACCACTTGGTCTTCTGAACGCACTTTTGTTAAACACTATGACCTTACTTAGGGCCCTCTCTCGGATACATGATTAGGCAGAGCTGTATTATCTACTGCATTTCTACCCAATCCGAAGTCCCTACCTCCTTGAGATACACTGCTTTTAAGTCACTTGGAGTGCAGCACCCACGAGTACACCTCTTGAAGAAGAGGAGGAGGTTACTCACCCTGTGGGTGCTCCACTACCCACCCTCCTCCCCCCTACTTCGGAGTTGGGGTAGCTTCCATTGTAGAGAAGGAACTGAAGAGACCGGTTGCGCATGCGTACTATTAAGGTACACTCGGAGTGTGTGTGTGTGGGGGGGGCAGGCTCTGCGTGTGCACGACCGGTATGACTACTGCTGTAAAAATCTCCGAGCGAAGGCACAGGGATGCACCAACACCTGGAGTGGAGCACCCACAGGTACACTCATCTTGAACGTCAGTTACCGCACAGGGTGAGTAATCTCTTCCTGTTCTGGTTGAGTGGCAACATCTTACTGCAGACAGCTGTCCACTAGGGACTGGACTGAGATCCACCCACAGGTGTCCTGCAGACTGTGACCCCGGCACTGTGACCACCGACTGCCAGTGCCCATTAGCCAGGCAAATCTCTGAGGTCCACTGCCGAGTCTCATAGGCCTTCCCGTTTGCTGAGGGAAGTGTCTCAGGTCCTTTGGGAGCTGGTTTGCTCCAGGCGGGAGGGTTCTGATGGAGGAGTAGTGGGTATCTTAGTGGGAGACCTGACTGATCTGTTTCTTCTCCCAAGGGGACACTGCCTGGCTGTTGTACGACACCTATGGTTTCCCTGTGGATCTCACTGGACTCATTGCTGAGGAGAAGGGCCTCACTGTGGATATGGAAGGCTTCGAGGAAGAGCGGAAGATGGCTCAGGTAAAGACCAGCCCCTCTGCTTTGACCCTACTACAAGGAATAGGCAGGGGGCACAGGTGTGGGAGGACTCCTTTGTTATTGGTTTAAAGGGACAACACTCTGCTCCTTTACAACAGGGTGTCTCCTAGGAAATCTGACACTGAGCACCCTGGGCCATGTTGCTGGGTCCTGGGGCAGGCTGGGGCAAAGCACAAATAAATCTGGCTAGAGGGCAGATCCTGAGGGTGCAGGCCGCCTCTGCATGGTGAAACACTGGGAACCTCTGCCTCCTAGCAGGGTGCCTAGCTCCTTGCCAGGTCTCATGGAGCTTTTTTCCCCATTGCCCTCTTGAAGGCTGAATTCCCAGAAGTAAACAGTGAGCAAGTTGCATGAGAATCAGCCCTGCTATCTCCCATTATGTTCATGGGGGCTGTGCAGATGTCGTGTTGCTTTCCTTCCTTCTTTCTCGTAATCTCAACAATCGGGAGCACCACGTTGTCCACAGAGACATGGGATGTCCACAGAGACTGCAAACATCTCATGCAAAGATTCACGCCTCTGTGATGGTGGGTAACCTGCCTTTGCATCTGCCCTGGCATGTGTCCCGTCCCCAGTCATGCCTCCAGCCCTGCATGTGCTGCTAAAGCCCAACCAGCCGATGCACAAGGATTGGATCCCCATGGCAGTATTAAGGGATCCTCTCCCTGCCCCTAACACTTCCACCTGTTGCCATTCTTAGCTGAAGTCTCAGGGCAAGGGAGACGGTGCGGAAGACCGCATCATGCTGGACATCTATGCTATTGAAGAGCTCCGCACCCGGGGACTGGAGGTAACCGACGACTCGCCTAAGTACAACTACACGTCGGATCCTAGTGGTGCCTACGGTATGTGATAAAGTGTCCTCCAAATGGTTCCCCTGCCCCTAGCCTCGCTTCGTGGGTCCTGCATGGGGTCAGGCCTGGAGGCTAGTCTGCGGACTCTGCTGCAGCTCGCAGCATAGCTGAGCGAGGGCGCCTTTGTGTCTTCCTGAATCTCACCCCTTTCCCCTGCCCGGTGATCGTCTGGCAACCTTTAGGGATGAGGGAGGGGAGAGAACCATGACAGGGGCTGACAGCTGCCAACAAAGGTAGGTGGAGGATAGTGCAAATCAGAGGGGCAAATCCACTGCCTGGCAGAAGTTACTGACCATTTGGAGCCAGGGAAAACTTTTAAAGGGAACTGATTTGTCTGGCTGCTCTAGGAACTGTCCAGCTCATTCACTCCCTGCCTGACCAGTGGGACCCTCTAGTGGTTCCTTTTCAGCTTTGTATCTGGGCATCCCTGGAGATTCCTTTTCCCTGGATTTCCCGGTATCTTGGTCCATTACTGAGCCCTTGGCCTGCTCCCTGAATATTCTGATTTATTGGAGCCCTGGTCATGGATCGGGGCCTTATTGTGCTCCATGCTGTATGGACACAACAAAAGGCAGCCCCTGCCCCAAGGAGCTGACGAGGTCTGTGATTTCCCCACCCAGGCTAAAGGTCCCCTGCAGGTTCCACTGACACTGTTCTTTCTTCACTTCTTGTCTTAAACTGTTAAGCAACTGCTCGAGCACTCCAGAGGTGGCTGCTGGGCATGTATGTCTATGGCTATGTGTAAATGGCTGGGGTTGTCGTCTCACTGACCTTGCCTCTCCCACTGGCGATAGAGTTTGAGAGCCCAGCGGCCACTGTGCAAGCAATCCGCAGAGAGAAGAGGTTTGTGGAGGAAGTGTCCACGGGCCAGGAGTGCGGCATAGTGCTGGACAAGACCTGCTTCTACGCCGAGCAGGGCGGGCAGATCTACGACGAGGGCTACCTGGTCAAGGACGATGACAGCAGCGAGGATGTAAGTGGACCAGGCACCTGTGTGCTGACATACAAACAGAACCATCCCCTGAGTGCCATTCTTGGGGAAGAGGGGTGAAAAGACAGTGGGGCTGGGACAGGAAGGGAGAGGAAGAGTGGTGCAGTGAATAGTGTTTTGGCCTAGGCTCTGGGAGACCCAGTTTCAATTCCTTGCTTGACCACAAACAAGTCACTTAGGCCATGAGTTCCCCATCTGTACAATCATAGAAGCCTAAAATGTCAGGCTGGAAGGGACCTCAAGAGGTCATCTGATCCCACCCCCTGTGCTGAGGCAGGATCATTAAACATAGACCAGCCCTGACAGGTGTTTGTCCAACCTGTTCTTCAAAACCTCCAGTGATGGGGATTCCACAACCAACCTTAGACACCTGTTCCAGAGCTTAGCCACCCTTAGAGTTAGAAAGTTTTTCCTAATACTAGCACTGACCCCCCGCTTTGTAAGGCAACTCCCATCTTTTTATGTGCTGTATATTTATACCTGCCTACTGTATTTTCCACTCCATGCATCTAACGAAGTGGGTTTTACCCCACGAAAGCTTATGCCCAAATAAATTTGTTAGTCTCTAAGGTGCCACAAGAACTCCTTCTTGTTTTTCCTAATATAGTAACTCCTCGCTTAACATTGTAGTTATGTTCCTAAAAAATGCTACTTTAAGCAAAACAATGTTAAGCGAATCCAATTTCCCCAATAAGAATGAATGTAAATGGGGGAATTAGATTCCAGGGAAATTTTTTTCGCCAGTGATTGTGAAGCTTGGTTGAGGAGGTGGAGTCAGAGGGTGGGATATTTCCCAGGGGATGCCTTGCTGCTAAATGACGAACTAGCACTTGGCTGAGCCCTCAAGGGTTAACACGTTGTTAATGTGTGGAGGGAGGAGACAGAATAGACGCATGGCAGTGGCTGCAAACATTCCCTATGGACACTGAATATGATGATGAACCCACGCTATCCCACTGGAGCGCACCGCTCCCTCCGCTTTCGTGTCGCACGCACTCCCCCCCCAGCTCTGTGGAGATGGGAGTACAGGGGGAGGGGGACACCCTGACATCAGCACCCGCCCCCCCCCCCCGCCCCCACAGCTAGCAGGAGGCTCCCAGAGCAGCTCCAAGGCAGAGGGCAGGAGCAGCACAGGGCAGTGGGGGGAGGGACAGCTGAACTGCTGGCAGCTGATAGCCTGCTGGGCGGCTGCCGCACAGGGAACTTAGGGGAGCGGGGAGCTGCCGGCCCACTCTGGTTCCAAGCCCCCCGCAGCTAGTTCCAATGGGCTGGTCCTTCCTGCAAGCAGTGGACAAAGGAGGCAGCTGCCAAACAACATTATAAGGGAGCATTGCGCAACTTTAAACGAGCATGTTCCCTAATTGATCTGTAACATAACAACGTTAACTGGGACAACGTTAAGTGGGGAGTTACTGTATCGAACCTACGTCTCCCTTGCTGCAGATTAAGCCCTGTACTACTTGTCCTGCTTCCAGGGAAGATGGACCACAATTGATCACCATTCTCTTTGTACCAGCCTTTAACATAACTTGAAGACTGTTATCAAGTCCCCCCCTCCCCTCCCCTGCCCCCAGCTTTCCTTTCAGCCCAGTTTCTTTAACCTTTTCTCATAGGTCAGGCTTTCTAAACCTTTTCTCATAGGTCAGGCTTTCTAAACCTTTGATCACTTTTGTTGCTCCCCTCTGGACTCTCTTCAATTTGTCCATGTCTTTCTTAAAGCATGGTGCCCAGAATGGGACACAGTACTCCAGCTGGGGCCTCACCAG
Organism: Chelonia mydas; assembly: GCF_015237465.2. Taxonomy (NCBI): domain Eukaryota; kingdom Metazoa; phylum Chordata; order Testudines; family Cheloniidae; genus Chelonia; species Chelonia mydas. The sequence continues at coordinate 3,538,600 of NC_051252.2, read as the reverse complement.
AGCTGAGTACAGGAGAACTATTTCCCACATTTTACGTACCACACTCTTGCTAACACACCCCAGAATGATATTTGCCTTTTTTTTTTTTTGCAAGTGCATCATGTTGCTGATTCAGATTCAATTTGTGATCCATTAGAACCCTCCCTCCCCCCCCCCCCCCCCCCCGCCTGAGGCTTTCCAGCAGTATGACTGCCTGGCCAGGTGTCCCCATTCGCTTTTTTTTTTTGTCCTGCCAAAGTGAAGTAGTTTGCACTATTGAATTTCATTCTGTTGATGACAATGGGGAGAATAGCCCTGACCTGCCTCCCAGGGGTGTGTGCAGGTAAATGGTACAGATGATCGAGTGCTCACATGTGATGGAGGCCAAATAACTACCGTGGCCCTGACTGGAGCCGAGCATTCTGCAGGCCCCCTCTTTGGCTCTTTGTCCGTGATCCTGACCTGTCGAGTGATTTAACTGAGCTCTGCACTGCACTCCCCAGAGCCACCTTTCCTCCTTGGTCTTAATTTAATTTTCTAGTTCACTGTTTGTCCCCTGCTCCCACTGCAACTGTCAGTCCCCAGAGAGAGTTGGCTGACCCACTTGTGCTACCAGAGAGGCCTGTGTTCCTGGGACTTACTCTTCTGGGTGCTTTTTAGTTGCCATCCAGGATGCTGGGTGGAATAATAACAACAACTCCCCTGCTGTCTGTGCTCTCCTCCATCTGGTACAGAAAACGGAGTTCACGGTGAAGAACGTGCAGATCCGGGGGGGCTATGTGCTTCACATAGGAATGGTCTACGGGAGCCTGAAAGTAGGAGACCAAGTCCGTCTGTATATTGATGAGGTGAGTCAGAGTAATCATAGAATCATAGAATACCACGGTTGGAAGGGACCTCAGGAGGTCATCTAGTCCAACCCCCTGCTCAAAGCAGGACGAATCCCCAATTTTTGCCCCAGATCCCAAATAGCCCCCTCAAGGATTGAACTCACAACCCTGGGTTTAGCAGGCCAAAGCTCAAACCACTGAACTATCCCTCCCCCCATGCTACGGTGGGTGACGCCATCTCTCTTTCCCCGTGAGAGATTGCTGTCTCCTTTTCTTCCACCATTCTGAGGCCGCTGCCTGCTCCCACCAGGGCATCCCAGTAGATCTGGGTCTTTCTCTGCCCAGTGTGCAATGGTCCCATGCTGTGTGACTGAGAACTCCTGCCTCCCACAGAGCTTTGGATCACAGTCATGGACTTGCAGATGTCATTTAGCAGAGTTAGGGTTGAGCCACGAGTCCCCCAGGAGCTGGCAGTTGGAATTTGTGTTCTCCCCTAAAGGGTTAATGCGATGTGGGTTAAACTGGGGCACTAGTGGAATCCTGGCTTGGAAAGGATTGTCCAGCTGCCCTGGTCTCTACAAGGTTTCAATTACATAAAAACATAAGAACGGCCATACTAGGTCAGACCAAAGGTCCATCTAGCCCAGTATCCTGTCTTCCGACAGTGACCAATGCCAGGTGCGCCAGAGGGAATGAACAGAACAGGTCATCATCAAGTGATCCATCTCGCATCGCCCATTCCCAGCTTCTGGCAAACAGAGGCTAGGGACACCATCCCTGCCCATTCTGGCTAATAGCCATTGATGGACCTGTCCTCCATGAACTTATCTAGTTCTTTTTTGAAGAAATTTTTCTTTCGGGTGACTTCAGTGTAGGTAGAAAATACTTGGTTGAACCCTGTTGTGTAAAATCTTCTTCTCTCCTGTATGCGGGCAGCCTGCTGCTCCCTGTGTACTTCCCCCTCGCTGGCCCTGGCCATTGTTCCTCACCCGCTCCTGAGGGCAGTCCAGCATCCACTGCCTCTCGCCAAATACTGCCAACCAGCAGCTGGGGAGATGGTCTCTGTGACAGGGGTCCTGGGAGCTGGATTGAGACTAACTATTTTCCTTGGTGCTTGCCCCAGAGCAGCCTCAGACAGAAGCTGCTTTTGGTCTCTCCATCCTGCATTGGCCTAGATTTCTCCTGAAGCAGAACTGATTTGTCGCTGTAACCTCCTGCTTCTCTGTCCCATGAATAGTCAGGTCTCACTGGGCTAGGCCAACGGTGTGTAAGCAGGAGGCACGTGGCGGCTCCTCCAACACAGAGCCCTTTAATAATTACTTTCCCTCTGCTCCCTGCAGCCAAGGCGGAGACCCATCATGAGCAACCACACTGCCACCCACATCCTCAACTTTGCCCTGCGCTTGGTGCTGGGGGATGCTGACCAGAGAGGGTCCCTGGTTGCCCCAGACAGGCTGCGATTTGACTTCACTGCCAGGGGAGCCATGTCCACCCAGGAGATCAAGAAAACAGAAGAGATTGCCAACCAAATGATAAAGGACGCCAAGGTGCGCCTGAGCAGGGGCGCCAGCTCTGGGTCCTGGGGAGAGGGTGCTTGCTGGAGGACTCTGATGGTGGGAGCCGTAGGCTCAGCTTGCCAATGTGCTCGATTCATTGAGTTAACCCTCTGCCTCGCTCCCCTGTGGTGGTGGTGATGTGACACATGCACTCCTTCTCCACCTCCTAAACCTGGGCCAAGTGGACCATCAGGCCATTCATTTGCAGAAAAAATGCGGAGCTGATGTTGAGAGGGGCAGGCAGAAGGACGCATGCTGCCTAGGCAGACCAGGTCCTTATCATCCCACCCTCTTGATTGTCAGCAGTGCAGTGTGAGCAAGTGTGGAACTGGCTGACCAGAGCAGATCAAGGATCCCCCTTATCTCCTCACAGCAGCAGCAGATCGCCCTGCGTGGCTCTGCCAATGTTTCATGGGTAGAGGTTTCATCTCAGACATGTCCTGAATATAGTCTGCTGTGGGAGCTGGCTCTCTGTCTTCTAGCTGCATGCCCTTTGTGTTAGATTGGGTCTGGAGGTGGCCAGCGTTGATCTGTAATGTGGTGCAGTCCTGAGGGGGATGCAGTGATACTGCAAAGCTGAGAGCATGCGGAGTTCCTCAAGTGTGTCAGTGTGCATCCCATCCTAGGGGTACCTGCACCTCATGTTTCAGAGCGGATTCTTTCTCATAGCACTGCTATTGAGTGAGATCCACCCTGAGTACAACATCTCAAAGAACCACAGTCACTGGAGGGTATGGAGCTGTTCTTTGTTGGCCTCTTCTGTGTAAACTCAGATTTCCTGGTAAGATGTGGGCCTGTATTCACTGGAAAATATAGGTTTAAACTGAACTCTGTGAGCCTCATCAGTATTTCCCAGAATATAAATTGGCTGTTCTGTATTCGCTGCACCTGTTGTCGGTGTACATGACATCTCTTTGGTGCAGGGGTGGGCAAACTTTTTGGCCCGAGGGCCACATCTTGGTATGGAAATTGTATGGCAGGCCATGAATGCTCACAAAATTGGGGGTTGGGGTGCGGGCTCCAGCTGGGGGTGCAGACTCTGGGGTGGGGCTGGGGATGAGGGTTTGGGGGTGCAGGAGGGTGCTCTGGGCTGGGACCAAGGGGTTCAGAGAGTAAGAGGGGGATCAGGGCTGGGGGAGGGGGTTGGCACGCAGGAGAGGGTCAGGGTCCAGGCTCCAGGCAGCACTTACTTCAAGTATGTCCCCCATCCAGCTCCTACGTGGAGGCGCGGCCAGGCAGGTCTGCGCGCTTCCCCATCCATAGGCGCCACCCCTGCAGCTCCCATTGGCTGCATTTCCCGGCCAATGGGAGCTGCGGAGGCGGCGCCTGGGGTGGGGCAGCGTGCAGAGACCCCTGGCTGCCCCTATATGTAGGAGCCAGAGGGGGGACATGCCCCTGCTTCCAGGAGCTGTGCAGAGCAGGGCAAGTCCCCGACCCTGCTCCTTGGCTGGAGCAGGGCAAGCCCCTGACCCCACTCCCCGGTGGGAGTTCGAGGGCCAGATTAAAATCTCTGGAGGGTCAGATGCGGCCCCTGGGCCATAGTTTTCCCACCCCTGTTTTGGTGGGATGGCCAGTAGAGTACTCATGATCACTGTTCTCCAGGTTTGGAAAAGCACACTGGTGTCAGCATGGAAGCTGCACCAGGGCCAGAGAAACTGGGAGCCCCCCGCCCCCAATCACTAGTGTAGACACAGTCCCCTACAAATCCAGCTGTGTCCTTCATGCTACCCACTCAGCACCTTGATGAGCCATTAGCCATAGGCTAATTTGGATGCTGAAATCTGTCAGGCTATGAATCTAATTCTCTAAGCAGTGGTTAGCACAGAACGGGTGTATGTCTCAGAGGAGAAGGTGTGAGAGTTGAGGCTGCTCACCCAGAGACAAGTACAACTCTTGCTTGTTGAAAGTGAGATAAAAAGTTCTGATGCTTTGGTTACAGCAGTTAACCTGTATCTGCATTTCCGTCTGTGCTGGCAGTGCCCATCTGATCCCCCTTGTTTTGCCCTCTCCAGACTGTGTATGCCAAGGATTGCCCTCTGGCAGCAGCCAAAGCTATCCAGGGCTTGCGGGCTGTGTTTGATGAGACATACCCTGATCCTGTGCGTGTCGTCTCCATTGGCATCCCTGTGGAGAACATGCTGGCCGACCCCTCCAGCGCCGCTGGCTCCATCACTTCTGTCGAGTTCTGTGGAGGGACGTGAGTATCTGAACAGGAGGAGGATGGGGTTGGAGGAGGGCAGTGATAGGATTTTTAGCCATCTCACCTTGGGGGCCCATGTCTGTTCTTTCCAAAGACACCTGCAGAACTCAAGCCACGCTGGCCCTTTTGTGATTACCTCTGAAGAAGCGATTGCTAAAGGCATCCGGAGGATAGTTGCGATCACTGGTGCTGAGGCACTGAAGGTAAGTGGAGAGAGAAGGGGGATCATTTTGAAATCCAAGTCCTGTGAGTAGCCTCCTGGAGCATGTGCGTGTGGCAACCCTATCGTGGACAGAGATTTTAATCTGTATTAAAGATTAAGAGCCAGATCCTCCACTGGGTTGAAATGGTTCTTGCACCACTGACTCCACTGGGGTGATATCACTGAGCACTTGACCCCAGGTCCCTGCAGCATTTACAGCTTCTAACTGTAGCTTCAGAGCTGCAGGTCCGATGGGTGAAGTGCGCGATTCCCTTGCAGATCTAGGAGAACTGTGCGGGAGGTTCCCTGGCCAGGCCTCCTGGGGAGCCTTCCATGTAACACTGTTGCACACCCTCCAGCTGTCTGTCAGACTGGCAGTGTAGCGGGAGACTATGAAGATTAGTGTCTGATTTCCTGCCAGGCCATGCCAAGCCATGTTGGTGGGAGGAAGTATGGCAAAGGATGGTGACAGGGGTGAGAGAAATGGAGGAGAAATGCTTCCTGCTAGCCTTGTAGCAGCTGCACTTCCATTCTTGGGCTGGTGTCTTATGGGACAGTGCTAGGGAAAGGGAAGTAGCTCAGCTCTTGGTACGATAGATCTGTAAGTGTTCTCTGCACTTGGCAAATGGCACAAAGAACACGGCCCTGGAGCAGAGCTGTGGAGAGAGAGCTCTTGGGACAACCACTATATTGTCAGCTGCAATTAATTATGTGAACAAAGACTAAACATCACAAGAGTTCCAGTCCTCATGCTGTGGGGTGTAAACTGGTCCCACGCTGGTGTCAAGAGGGCGTTTTCCCCCAGGGTCAGTGAGGTGCATCTATGTGGGGTTTAATGGCTTTCTCTGAAGCATCTGAGATAGGCCAGTACTAGGAGGGGAGTGGCAGGTGCTGGGCGTGAGATTGGCTAATAGACAAGCACTGTCTTGAACTCTGCTGCTGAGATATCTTTATTGTAGCTCCCTGTGGGAACATCTCTCGTGGGTTGTAGTATTTCTGTCCTTTGTCACATGGTGTTGGACAGCCCAGCGCTCGGTAGCCCTCCTATGAAGCTAAGACCTGGATTCTGCTCTCTCAGGCACTAAGAAATGCAGACAGCCTCATGAAATCACTCTCTGCCTTGGATGCCAAAGTGAAGGTCCAGACCGCTCCCAACAAGGACGTGCAGAAGGAGATTGCAGACCTCAGTGAGGTAGGGTGGGCACCCCAGCCACTCTGGGAGCATTGCATCAGACTGGCAGGAGCAGAGAAGAGTGAGATGCCTTAGCCTGGGTTCTTTAAATAAAAGCAAGTCACTTAGCTGTCGTAGAACCAAGGGCGCATGGGACCTGTGTCCAGTGCCTAAAGTGCTGATTGGGGAACCTGGGTTCAATTCCCTGCTCTGCCAAGGTCTCGTGTGGCCTTGGGCAAGTCCCTATGCCTCAGTCCCCATTATTCCAATAGCAGTAATAGTCCTGTCCTGCCTCACCTGGGTGTTGAGGGGCTAAATCCGTTAGAGGTTGGGAGGCACTCGGACACTATGGTGATGGAGGCCACAGAAGTATTCTAGGTGGACTGTGCATTGCAGATTGAGCAACTGCCACCTTGTTCTCTGTCTCATGTGTGATGTTGGGGAGGAAGTTTCGTGCTGGGTGCTCTGCTTGAGTGGCTTTTTCATCAGTTCATTAGGGTGGGGGGCACAGAAACCTCGGCCTCCTGTTATGGTAGGCCTAGAGCCTGAACCCCCCTCTTCTGCTTCCAGACACTGGCTACCGCAGTTATCCCACAGTGGCGGAAGGATGAACTGAGAGAGGCGCTTAGAGCACTGAAGAAAATTATGGATGACCTAGACCGCACAAGCAAAACAGACATCCAGAAACGAGTGAGCCACTAGCTCAGCTGGATAACACTGGTGGGATGGGGGGTCCTGTGACATCCGTGTGGGCTCTGCTTCCTGCTCCCAACCCAAACAAATATGTGCTGCTCTCCTCCCTGAGGAAGGGGCCTGTGCTGCCTAAATGCAGCAGTCTAGCTGACACCCACCTTTTCTAGTCATGGTCTCTGTTTTCCCCTTCGCAATCTCCTCTTTCTTTCCCCCACCTCCGCAGCTACCTGGGGGGAGTGAGGTTGGACAGTCCTCTGTAGCAGTAATAAATGTTTTCAGCTGACCACCAGGGGTGCTGTTGGACAAATGGTCTGCCCCTCTGAAACTCAGCCGCCCCTTCTGCTGGCCAGAAAGGTGGGCGAGCCATGTTAGCGCCTGGAAAATGCTTCAGGGCCAGCCCAGGGCCTGATGTGGGGTATTTATGGGTTGCAGCTGAAGGGACTGGTGCTTATTGCTTCTGACTCCATGTGGTAACTGATGACTGTATTTGGGAGGCTGTACAGCAAAATCTTCTCTTGGGTCACATACACAGATCTTCCTCTGCACACACTCAAGGGTTGCATTGCACTCCTGGCTGGCCCAATGTTTGGGTCCGTGCAGGACTGGGGCAGAATGATCAGGGAAGGGGAGATGGGGAGTTCCAGTTGGCAGAGGTTTGAAATCTTTCCCTGACACTAATGGACCTCCCTTGTCCCGCCAACACGCACCAATTTACAGTCTGACTGTCCGCTTGTTCTCGCAGGTACTGGAGAAGACCAAGCAGCTCATTGACGGTCATCCTAACCAGCCACTGGTGGTCCTGGAATTGGAGAGTGGAGCTTCAGCAAAGGTAACCCAGCTACCAAGGCAGAACAGCCTGTCCAGGCCCCCTCCATACACATGGCTGGGGAGCTTGGAACCTAGCCTCTGAATCTCTGCTCTGGGCAGACACACTTCCGCAGCGTACTCATTACACAGTCTGTTTGAGAGCCTCCATCCGGGGGCACAGACTAGGGTGGGGAGTGGTGTGTGCTGCTGCTCATGTGCTGGGTCTCTGCACCCCTCCTTCTGGTTTAACTAAGCCCACCCTAAACATAAACAGAACAGTGAGGATCTCTGTTATTTGTCGTCCTAGCTCTCCTCTCCTTCCACATCCCCGCTTCCAGACACTGGCTGAGGATGGGGATCCCTTCAAAAATCTCTCAGTGACTTTCCTAAGTGACCCAAGTAAGGGTAGCCCAAGGAGGTAGCTAGAATAAGGGGGAAATACAGGCTAGAAACATTCTGAACAGGAAGATTTGCAGAGAAGCAGCGGAAGTTCTGTCACGTGGGACACTGAAAGCTAGCCAGGTGAGTGCAGTGTGTCCTGTGCTGGCCCCAAGGCAGGGACTAGGTGGAGCCTAGGACAAGCGCAAGGGAAGAGTGGTGTGTTATTCTCCAGCTCTGATTTCTTGGATTCTGTAGCCTGTTCAGCTGGTTTTGTTACAGGCAGGGACAAGCTTGTTTCCCATCCCCCTCCACCTCAAGTAGCCATGAGTTGAATCCATTCTTTCGTCTTTGCAGTGCTTGTTTGGCTGTGCTGGTTGAGCTCTACCACTGCCAAGCACCAGTTGTAAATGGACAGTCATGGTAAATGAGGCTGCAGCCATCCACTTTGAATGCCCCTGTTAAACTTCTCCATGGACAGCCTCCCAGCTGATCTCGTTCTAGCCATCCCTCCTGTCAGTTTCAGGGCAACTGCACCTCTTTTTCCCCCCTTCTGGTCCCTGGAGGCCACCCACTCTAGACTTCCATCTCCCAGCCCTCACCTCTCCTGAGCAGAGACCTGCATTGTACTCCCTCCTGACTAGGGGACCTTTAAGGCTGCACTCCTCCCTGCCTGCACTGTGATATCTCCAGCAAACCAGACTGCCTACAAGGCCAGTGTATGCGCTTTGCCTTCTCTGCAGAGGATATGCCCAGTGCATTGCCTGCAGTTATAAGTTATCACGCAGCCCTTTCTGAGCAAGTGCCTTTATTTTTAAGAGAGAGCATTACAGAGAAATCTTTTTTTTTTTTTTTTTTTTTTTTTTTTTTTTTTTTAAAAGAACCCACAGGCATGCTAAAAAGCTCATCAGAGGTCTCCCCAACTCCAGCCTCAGGCTCTGGTAGGTGTTAGTCCTTCAGAACCCACAAATGGGTTTTCCCTGTAGTGACAAGTTCATAACTGTCTCTGACTCAAACCAGACCCAGGCTGGCAGTTCAGAGGCCCGAGCTATATAAAGAAATGGCTGATCTCCAGTCTCTGGGTGATCAGCAGGTGATCAGCAGACAGTGACCCATGCCTTAGATCCTAGCTTCCAAAGGCTGGGATTTTGCATAACTGGAGATGGAGGAAATTGTAATAACCTCGCATTGGGAGTCCGCAGGAAATCTACTGAAGACTTCTTGTCCCCAGAGTCCATTGTTTGGTACATTTTCAATATAGTTCTTGGAACTCCCAGGCCTCCCCCCGATCTAGAGAGCCATACAATCCGGTCCACAATAATACATCGAGTTAATATAATAAGGCTTTCAAAGATATTGCTGGAAATTGCCCTATCTGTCACAATTCCAGACACCCACTTACACAACCCTTGTCTCCACAGTATCTGCAGGCCTGTTGGCTTCTGTGCAGAAGGAGAACATTGTTCTGGATCTAGAATTCTTTTTTGGGGCCATTACTGCGATCTACACAGATGTTGCATCTCCCTTGCTGTGTTCCCTCACCAGAGTGCAGGAGCCTTTCTCCATTGTGCTGGTGGTATGTCCTTTGTGTAGTAGTGTGCTGGCGGTGCCCGCTGGGGGATGGCGCACACAGTGGGATTACAGCCATCACATCCTGACAGCACCTCCTGGGCTGGCAGCATCTAACAGTACAGCTGGAGTTGTGTGCATCAGCTTATCCACACACACAGCCTCTTCTGGGAGTTCTGTAAGTACACCAGATCTTTCTCTGAGTGAGGGAGCTCCATCTCCTTTGGAAAGACTTTGTGCCTGGTGCTCAGGGACTTATTTCTTGCCAGTCCATGCAGCCTCTCTGCTCCCACCTTCCGTGCAGCCCACTTCTGCTGACTAATAGAATCATAGGAATGGAAGGGACCTCGAGAGGTCATCTAGTCCAGTTACCTGCTCTCATGGCAGGACTAAGTATTATCTAGACCTTTCCTGACAGGTATTTCTCTAACCTGCTCTTAAAAATCTCCAATGATGGAGATTCCACAACCTCCCTAGGCAATTTATTTCAGTGCTTAGCCACCTTGACAGGAAGTTTTTTCCTAATGTCCAACCTAAACCACCCTTGCTGCAATTTAAGCTCGTTGTTTCTTGTCCTATCCTCAGAGGTTAAGGAGAACAATTTTTCTCCCTATTCTTTGTAACAACCTTTTATGTACTTGAAAACTGTTATCATAGAATCATAGAATATCAGGGCTGGAAGGGACCTCAGGTCATCTAGTCCAACCCCCTGCTCAAAGCAGGACCAATCCCCAATTAAATCATCCCAGCTAGGGCTTTGTCAAGCCTGATCTTAAAAACTTCAAAGGAAGGAGATTCCACCACCTCCCTAGGTAACCTGTTCCAGTGCTTCACCACCCTCCCAGTGAAAAAGTTTTTCCTAATATCCAACCTAAACCTCCCCCACTGCAACTTGAGACCATTACTCCTTGTTCTGTCATTTGCTACCACTGAGAACAGTCTAGATCCACCATCTTTGGAACACCCTTTCACGTAGCTGAAAGCAGCTCACAAACCCCTCCACCCCCATTCTTCTCTTCCGCAGACTAAACAAGCCCAGTTCCCTCAGCCTCTCCTCATAAGTCATGTGTTCCAGTCCCCTAATCATTTTTGTTGCCCTCCGCTGGACGTTTTCCAATTTTTCCACATCCTTCCTGTAGTGTGGGGCCCAAAACTGGACACAGTACTTCAGATGAGGCCTCACCAATGTCGAATAGAGGGGAACGATCACGTCCCTTGATCTGCTGGTAATGCCCCAACTTATACAGCCCAAAATGCCATTGGCCTTCGTGGCAACAAGGGCACACTGTTGACTCCTATCCAGCTTCTCGTCCACTGTAACCCCTAGGTCCTTTTCTGCAGAACTGCTGCGAAGCCATTCGGTCCCTAGTCTGTAGCGGTGCATTGGATTCTTCCATCCTAAGTGCAGGACTCTGCACTTGTCCTTGTTGAACCTCATCAGATTTCTTTTGGCCCAATCTTCTAATTTGTCTAGGTCCCTCTGTATCCTATCCCTACCCTCCAGCGTAGCTACCTCTCCTCCCACTTTAGTGTCATCTGCAAACTTGCTCAGGGTGCAATCCACACCATCCTCCAGATCATTAATGAAGATATTGAACAAAACCAGCCCGAGGACCGACCCTTGGGGCACTCCACTTGATACTGGCTGCCAACTAGACATGGAGCATTGATCACTACCCGTTGAGCCCGACAGTCTAGCCGCTTTCTATCCACCTTATAGTCCATTCATCCAGCCCATACTTCTTTAACTGGCTAGCAAGAATACTGTGGGAGACGGTGTCAAAAGCTTTGCTAAAGTCAAGGAACAACATGTCCACTGTTTTCCCCTCATGAGCCAGTTATCTCGTCATAGAAGGCAATTAGATTAGTCAGGCATGAATCCATGCTGACTGTTCCTGATCACTTTCCTCTCCTCTAAGTGCTTCAGAATTGATTCCTTGAGGATCTGCTCCATGATTTTTCCAGGGACTGAGGTGAGGCTGACTGGCCTGTAGTTCCCGGGATCCTCCTTCCCTTTTTTAAAGATGGGCACTACATTAGCCTTCTTTCAGTCGTCCGGGACCTCCCCCGATCGTCATGAGTTTTCAAAGATCATGGCCAATGGCTCTGCAATCACATCCGTCAGCTCCTTTAGCACTCTCGGATGTAGCACATCCGGCCCCATGGACTTGTGCTCATCCAGCTTTTCTAAATAGTCCTGAACCACTTCCTTCTCCACAAAGGGCTGGTCACCTCCTTCCCATGCTGTGCTGCCCAGTGCAGCAGTCTAGGAGCTGACCTTGTTCGTGAAGACAGAGGCAAAAAAAGCATTGAGTACATTAGCTTTTTCCACATCCTCTGTCACTAGGTTGCCTCTCTCATTCAGTAAGGGGCCCACACTTTCCTTGACTTTCTTCTTGTTGCTAACATACCTGAAGAAACCCTTCTGGTTACTCTTAACATCTCTTGCTAGCTGCAACTCCAAGTGTGATTTGGCCTTCCTGATTTCACTCCTGCATGCCTGAGCAATATTTTTATACTCTTCCCTGGTTATCTGTGCAATCTTCCACTTCTTGTAAGCTTCTTTTTTGTGTTGAAGATCAGCAAGGATTTCACTGTTAAGCCAAGCTGGTCGCCTGCCATATTTACTATTCTTTCTACACATCGGGATGGTTTGTCTCTGTAACCTCAATAAGGATTCTTTAAAATACAGCCAGCTCTCCTGGACTCCTTTCCCCCTCATGTTATTCTCCCAGAGGATCTTGCGCATCAGTTTCCTGAGATTGTCAAAATCTGCTTTTCTGAAGTCCAGGGTCCGTATTCTGCTGCTCTCCTTTCTTCCTTTTGTCAGGATCCTGAACTCGACCATCTCATGGTCACTGCCTCCCAGGTTCCCATCCACTTTTGCTTCCCCTACTAATTCTTCCCGGTTTGTGAGCAGCAGGTCAAGAAGAGCTCTGCCCCTCTTTGGTTCCTCCAGCACTTGCACCAGGAAGTTGTCCCCTACACTTTCCAAAAACGTACTGGATTGTCTGTGCACTGCTGTATTGCTCTCCCAGCAGATATCGGTGATTGAAGTCTCCCATGGGAACCAGGGCCTGCGATCTAGTAACTTCCATTAGTTGCCGGAAGAAAGCCCCGTCCACCTCATCCCCCTGGTCCGGTGGTCTGTAGCAGACTCCCACCACGACATCACCCTTGTTGCTCACACTTCTAAACTTAATCCAGAGACTCTCAGGTTTTTCTGCAGTTTCATACTGGAGCTCTGAGCAGTCATACTGTTCCCTTACATACAGTGCAACTCCCCCACCTTTTCTGCCCTGCCTGTCCTTCCTGAACAGTTTATATCCATCCATGACAGTACTCCAGTCATGTGAGTTATCCTACCAGGTCTCTGTCCCCTCTTTCTTCTTTTCTCAGACTAAACAAACTCAGTTTTTTCAGTCTTCCCTCATAGCTGGTTTCTAGACCTTTAATCATATTTGTCGCTATTCTCCAGACTTTCTCCAATTTGTCCACATCTTTCCTGAAATGTGGTGCCCAAAACTGGACACAGTACTCCAGCTGAGGCCTAATCAACACAGAGTAGAGCAGAAGAATTACTTCTTGTGTTTTGCTTACAACACTCCTGCTGATATATCCCAGAATGTTTGCTTTTTTTGCAACAGTGTTACACTGTTCGCTCATATTTAGCTTGTGGTCCACTATGACCTCCAGATCCCTTTCCGCAGTACTCCTTCCTAGGCAATCATTTCCCATTTTGTACGTGTGCAACTGATTGTTCCTTCCTAAGTGGAGTACTTTGCATTTGTTCTTGAATTTCATCCAGTTTATTTCAGGCCATTTCTCCAGTTTATGCAGATCATTTTGAATTTTAATCCTATCCTCCAAAGCACTTACAACCCCTCCCAGCTTGGTATCGTCCACAAATTTTATAAGTGTGCTCTTTCTGCCATTATCTAAATCATTGATGAAGATATTGAACAGAACTGGACCAAGAACTGATCCCTGTGGAACCGCATTTGGTATGCCCTTCCAGCTTGACTGTGAACCACCGACAACTACTCTCTGGGAATGGTTTTCCAACCAGTTATTCACCCACCTTTATAGTAGCTCCATCCAGGTTATATTTCCCTAGTTTGTGAGACAGTATCAAAAGCCTTACTTAGATATACCACATTTACGCTTCCCTCTATTCACAAGGCCTGTTACCATGTCAAAGAAAGCTGTTAGCTTGGTTTGACATGATTTGTTCTTGACAAATCCGTGCTGTTACTTACCACCTTATTATCTGCTCGGTGTTTATAAAATGATTGCTTAGTTATTTGCTCCATTATCTTTCCGAGTACTGAAGTTAAGCTGATTGGTCTGTAATTCCCCGGGTTTTCCTTAGTCACCATTTTTTAGTGTGGCGCTATATTTGCCCTTTTCAGTCCTCTGGAATCTATCCCATTTTCCATGACTTTTCAAAGATAACCAGTAATGGCTCAGACGTCTCCTCAGTCAGCTCCTTGAGTATTCTAGGTATCACTTTTCAGGTCCTGCAGGCCACAACAGAGGGTCTCAGTCTCCCTGTGCAGGTTCCCCATCACCCACCCCAAGCTGTATGCATGCTAAGAAGGTGGTCATCTCCTCACTTTGTTCTGAGCAGCTCTCCCCTCTCCTCGCTTAGACCCACTTGCAAACCATGGTTTCACTGGTTTTGTGGCTGAAGAGCTGCAGATTTATGAGGCCTCAAGTGACCAAAGACAGGGAACTGAATGAGGCTGAGAGTTCGGTATGGACTGGGGAGCTGGCGCAGCTCGGGGGTAGAGTCTGTGTGGGCTTCAGAAGCACAGTACTCCAAGCGGTGGCCTGGGGTGACTGGGACAACAAGCCACTGTTGCTGATGGAAACATGGAAGGCCATGTCAACTCTAGAGGATCCATGCAGGCTACGCTGCACTCCTGAGAATCTGAGTGCTGCAAAGGTGCTCCTCGCTGCTTCAAGGCAAAATGCATGAGGAAGATCTTGATCCAGGATCTCGGCCTGGCAATGGCTTGTGTCAAGTTATCTTCAGGGCCACTGGGGACCGTCCTGGCTGGGACTGCAGAGTAACCTGTGTGGGAGCCTGCAATGTGCAGTGTGTTCCTAGGCCAGGTGGAAGGTATGCTGGGATGGACTGGTTCTTGCCATTTCTCTATGTATGTATGTGTCACTCCACAGGCCCTGAATGAATCTCTGAAGCTATTCAAGGCTTATTCCCCTCAGACTGCGGCCATGCTCTTCTCAGTGGATAATGAAGCTGGAAAGATTACCTGCTTATGCCAAGTACCTCAGGTAGTACCGTGTGTGTGTGCTCATCCGTGTGCCCACCCTGCAGCCATTCAAATGGAGTGTTAGAGCACTCACCACCAGCTGGGGGCCACTACAGGATTTCTGCACCCCTCATGCACAGGGAGTGTCTGTAATGGGGACTGCTCTATGTAAGACAGTGGTCCCCAAACTGTGGGGTGCACCCCACTGGGAGGGCACAGAGGAAGGTTTGGCGGGGCCCGGGCTAGCCCCCTTGGGGAGTGGGGAGGCAGTGCCACCCAACTCTGCCACACCCCCAGCTGTGACCACAGCCTTGGCCCCTTTCCCCCTGGGTGGGTGGGGGAACCCTGAAAAGTTTTTGGGGACCACTGTTGTAAGATAAGAGATCAAAAAATGGGAACAGACACTGCCCTTGAATTAGGATCCTATAAAATGGGCAGCTGCCACTGAGGAGAGAGACTCTGAAGGAGTATTACCTGGTGTTTCCTCTCATTCCTGTCCTCTTGCTCTGACTGCGCCCTTTCAGCCTTGCACTGGCATCCAATGGCATATTCCAGTTTTTTGTTCTGTTACTGGTGCAAGTGCAGGGCTTTGTCTTGCTAGAAAGAGCAAACCAAGAGTCTGAGCTTCCTGAGGTGACGCGAGCTGTAGATGCTGGAGCCAGGCTTGGGCATTGCAGAGTGGCAGGTGCGAACTATATGCAGTGAAGATTCCATGAGTGAGAGCTCCCTGCTGCTCCAGTAAGGAACGTGTGTGTCGGCTGCTTTGCTTGGCACTTTAATTGTGTGCCAGTGGTCCCAAGATCTGCTTGAGAGGGAACTGGGTCAGGCACAAGGTGCGGAAGGGATGCCATACTGAAGAATAACTTCAGTAATTCAGTCCAATAGAAGGACAAACCTCCTGGGTAGTTTCAGGGCTATACAAGGGGGGTTATTCAGAAACAGCTATTCTGGGATAATGCCACATGTAGACACTCTTCATCTGGAATAAGAGTACCTTGTTGCTAGTGTAGTGTAACCTACTTTGAAAGCTGTTCCTGAAACACACTGTGTAGACAAGCCTTCAGACTGACATCTCTCTGGATCAGGCTCATGGCCATTCATTAGATGAATTCCACTCACTTCTCTTTTCCCTTTTTCCCCCCCTTCTGCACTTTCCCCCATGTTCAGTTGGCTCTCTCTTCCCCATCTCACTGATATACTGGGGTGGGCCCTTTCACCCTGGATGCTGTATTTATAGACCATGTGAAGTACTAGGCTTCTCGTCCCCCAGCCCCTCTTTCCTCTCTCCAGGATGCATTTAATGTAAACCAGTGGTTCTCAACCAGGGGTACGCAGAGGTTTTTCAGGGATACAGCAGCTCATCTAGAGATTTGCTTAGTTTTACGACAGGCGACATAAAAAGCACTAGTGAAGTCAGTACAAACTAAAATTCTTCTTCAAGTAGTGTCCCTGTGGGTGTCGGTGAGTCCTCGTGCCGCAGATCAGAGATTTTAGGTAACAGTGCTCGGTCGGGTCGTGCATGCACAGTAGTCTCGTGGTGACGTTGGCACTTCATGTAGCGCGCGCACGACCCAACCCTTTCAGTTCCTTCTCTACGTCCTCAGCTGCAGACAGAGCTCAGTGGCACTGCTGCCTCTTCATTTTTCTCTTTCTAGAAATAAATTTTGTTTTAGATTATAGTTGTATAGTTCTTAGATAGTTAGTACATAGACTCTTAACTAGTCAGTTATTCAAAATTTTTCTTTTTCTTTTTGTGTGTATGTGTATATGTATATAATATATATAAAAATAGAGAGAGTATTTTCACTCGTTTTCCAATTGGGAAACTTTAGCGGACATGATGCCTGGCTTGCCTGGATTTTAAAAATGCGAATCTTGCCATGACGCAATGCCTATCTCCAACGCCCACGCACAGGGTGTCTGTTGTTTGAGGGAGACCCATGTCCCCTAGAAATGTGCTCATTGTAGCAACCGGAAGGCTGGGGCAAGGTGTGACCGAGATCTCCGCCTCAAGATGATTTTGATGAAAAAATCTCTTCAGCCTCCTCAGGAAACCAAATCCACATCAGCAGAGGGCTCTAAGAGCAAACCCTCTAATAACAGGAGTGCTCAGTCTTCCAAACCATCTAGGAAGTGAGTCATGACCCCCCCCCCCACTCCCACCCCAAAAAAAGGAACACTCAGAAAAAGAAGAGGTCCCCGGTGAGGTTGATATCCTCGGTGCCGAGCTCATCTACAGTGAGAACCTTTGAGGCTTCGAAGCATCATCCCCTTGTGGACGGTCCCTCTGCCAAGCCCCACTACACCAACATGGAGTTGAGACGCCATGCCTCCTTCACGACATTGACCACTCCAGTGTGGAACTCGGCACCGACACCAGTTCCTCTGGCAATGCTGCCACCATCTGCACCGACTCATTCGTCGGCACCGGCAGACAGGCTGAGAATGGCACTGATTGTCTCGACAAAGGTGGACCGCAGTAATAGCGCGGCACCGGCCAAATCTGCACCACCACAGTTTCTGCATCAGAAAGACACAGCGGTCTCATTGGTACTGCAGTCACCACTGCTCGGCACCGAGCAATCACCGGCCAATGTGCCTCACGGTCTCTCCATAGTGATGAAGAGGGAGGATGCACAGGGTAGCCAGTTCTCCTAGCATTCTTCGCCTACAGAGAGGAGACCTCCATGGGAAGCTGCCAGAATCAATCCCTGCCAATTTCATGAGATGCAACAATGGTATGGGCAACCCTGGCTCTGCCCACCGCCACCTTTCCCTATGCAGTGGCCTCCCTAGGACTCCTGGGCGGCATATAGAGCTCACTATACAGATCCTCTACCCCAGCCTGACGGGAAATTAATTCTCCTCCACCTTCCCCAAGTAGGGAAACATCGGAGGCTTGCAAAGGGGTGGCAGAAGAAGAGGAAGAAATTTCAGAACAGGAACAGAAAGGCATTTCACCAGCTCCTAACTCATCTTCCACACCTGATGCGGCCATCATACTGCTGCCTCCAACTACAACAGATGACCTGAAACAGTTTCAGGAACTCTTCAAAAGAGTAGTGGCCAGCCAGGACATTCTGGCTTGAGGAGGTGCAAGAGAACCAGCACAAGCTGCTACAAATATTGCAGACATATATATGGCAGACCCCTGAAACTGTACAAGTAAAACTGTACTGCAACCAGTAAAAGGGCTGACAAAGTACTTTGTACCAGCAAAAGGGATGGACTTTCTTTTCTCCCACCCACAACCCAACTCCCTGGTGGCTGAAGCTGCCAACCATCGCAGCAAACAACCCCAATTCCGCTCCACCCCCCCAGGATAAGGAGCACAAAATATTAGACCTTTTCCATCGTCAAGTGTACTCGTCAGCCACACTCCAATTCAGGGTTGCCAATTACTCAGCCCTCCTGGCAAAATATAACTGATAACTATAGCAAGCTGCAAGACTTTCTAGAAGCCCTTCCAGAGGACAAACGTCCCCTGTTCACTGCCATCATGAACAAGGGACAGATAATTGCCTATACAAGTCTCAATGGATGTAGCAGACACTGCTTCAAGAACAGCGACCACAGCTGTTGTAATACGTAAAGCATCTTAGTTACAGCCATCAGGGATCCCAAAAGAGCTTCAATTGAAGGTGGAGGACCTTCCGTTTGACCAGGAAAAGCTCTTCTCTTCTGCACCAAAATGGATGAGGTTTTACATACGATGAAAGGTTCTCGGGACACCCTGTGCACATTAGGCATATACACTCTGCCTAATAAGCGACGCTGGTATACACCATACCAGAAAAGTAGACGCACAGCTTTCCAACACCCACAACAACGGCAATTCAATCACAACAGAAACAAATGTCCACAAAGATGTAGGGCTGCACAAAGCCAGTCCTCGTCTTCTCAACCATCTGCAACCGAGCCACAGTTTTGAAGCCTTGGTTGAGGGTCTGAATGACCCTTGGTTGGGGGGAGGGATAGCTCAGTGGTTTGACCATTGGCCTGCTAAACCCAGGGTTGTGAGTTCAATCCTTGAGGGGGCCATTTAGGGATCTGGGGCAGAAATTGGGGATTGGTCTTGCTGAGCAGGGGATTGGACTAGATGATCTCCTGAGGTCTCTTCCAACCCTGATATTGTATGATTCCACACACTACAGCACTGCTCCTACCCCAATTTTTGGCCACTGCCTGCGCCCATTTTACTATGCTTGGGGAGCAATAACAATGAACCAGTGGGTACTGGAGATCATAAGATTGGGTTATGGCATCCCCATCCCTCTTCAGGGACCCTTCTCACAAGGACGTTTTACAACAAGAAGTGAACCATCTCCTACAATTGGGTGCCGTGGAGCAAGTTCTAAATCAATACAAAGGGACGGGTTTTTACTCCCATTCTTTTTTAACCAAAAAGAAAATCGGCGGATGGAGACCCATCTTAGACCTTCAGAAGTTCAACAAATTTGTGCGCAACCACAGATTCAAGATGGTCACACTGGCCACAATTATCCCCACACTAGACAGGGGACTGATTTTCAGCCCTCTACCTCCAAGATGCCTATTTCCATATTACCATACGCCTGGCTCACAGATTATTCTTAAGATTCACTGTAGGGTCCAACCACTACCAATACCGAGTACTACCCTTTGGTACCCTTTCTACTGCCCCTCAAGTTTTTTCAAAAACCCTTGCGGTAGTGATGGCCCACTTACAAAGGAGAGGAGTGATGATCTTCCTGTACCTAGACGATTGCCTACTGAAAGGTACGACTCGGGAAGAAGCGACGCACATAGTACAGACCACCATCAAACTGTTCCATACACTAAGGTTGTAGATTGATATACAGAAATCTACTCTGAATCCGACACAACAACTGGAATTCATCAGCGCCTACCGCGATTCCACACAGGCCAGAGCAATGCTGCCCCACCACAGGTTCATAAATATAATTAATCTCATATTGACAGTCACCAGCAGCCCACAAAAATTTGCGAGGACTTGCCTACAACTATTAGGTCATATGGCGGCCACGACGTTCGTTATGCACCATGCGAGACTATATATGTGCTGCCTATAGGACTGGCTGAGTACTGTGTACAAGCCCAGCAAACACTCTAAACAAGAAAGTGACACTACCCTCAAAGGTTATTGCATCAGTACACTGGTGGACGAAACCAGAAAATGTCTGCACAGGGATCCCTTTCCAACAGGACCCTCCATCACTAATAAGCACGACCGACATGTCTCCTGATAGGATGTGGCGCTTACTTAGACCAACACACCATACAAGGCAAGTGATCAGCGATGGAAACTCAGCTCCACATCAATCTTCTGGAGCTCCAAGAGGTATACAGTGCGTGCCGACACGTCCTGATTATACAGAACAAATCAATCTGCCTACTAACTGACAACATAGCATGCATGTTCTATATCAATCGACAAAGAGGAGCTTGCTCCCATTCTCTCTGCACAGAAGCCCTGAAATTGTGGAACTAGTGCATTTGCCACAACATAACCATTGTGGCATCTTACCTTCCGGGGTGTCAACACAACAGCAGATAGGTTAAGCAGACATTTCTCTGAGGAACACAAATGGTAAATACACGACTGTCCTCAAACCGATATTTCAAAAAATGGGGCTATCCATCCATAGACCTGTTTGCATCAGCAGCAAAGCACAAGTGCCAACTCTTCTGCTCCAGAGTGCGACTAGCACCCAAGTCACTAGGGAACACCTTTCTCATATCGTGGAACACATCACTCCTGTATGCAATCCCGCCGATACCTCTAATCCCATGAGTTATTCACAAGATACGGGCTGACAGAGCGCACACATTCTGCTTGTTCCCACTTGGCCCAGACAGACTTCGTTCCCTTACCTGTCGAGCCTAACAGTGTGTGCTCCATGACGTCTTCCATTGTGGTTGGATCTCCTCTCACAGAATGGAGGCTGGACTCTCCATCTGAATCCAGCGAAACTCCACCTCAAAGCATGGCTCCTATGTGGTTCCAACGTAGCTAATTGGACTGTTCAGAAAGAGTGAAACAGCTGTTAAATAGCAGGAGATTTAGCACTCGACATATCTACCTCTAGAAATGGAAGAGATTCTCACTATGGTGCCAACAAAAACTAACTGCAGTCACGGCGCCTCTACTGATCATATTAGATTACATGTTAGAACTAAAAAGAATTGGATTTAGCCATAAGCTCTGTCAAAGTACACCTAGCAGCCTTTACAACCGTTCACCATAAGGTGGAGGGAACGTCCGTCTTCACTCACCCAACTACTAGACGCTTCCTTGTTGGTATACAGAATATGCACCCAGAAGTCCGACAACCGGCACCACCAGGGGACTTGAATCATGTACCAAATGCCTTACAAGAGCACTTTTTGAACCACTGGAGACCTGTTCACTCCTTCGTATGTCTATGAAAGTTGCGTTTTTGGTAGCGATCACATCAGCCAGATGAGTCAGCGAAATCAGGACACTTATGGCCGAACCTCCTTACACTGTGTTCACTAAAGACAAAATCATGTTATGACCACACCCAAAATTTTTACCGAACGTAGAAACATCCTTTCATGTAAATCAAACCATACACCTACCTACATTTTACCCTAAACTACACTTGGATGCATAAGAGGCCGCCCTACATACACTAGATGTCAGATGAACCATAGCATTCTATTTAGACAGAACCAAACCCTTCCGCAAATCCCCAAGACTGTTTATCTCCATAACAGAATGCTCCGAGGGCTGGGTAATATTGACCCAGAGACTATCTAAATGGATCTCTACCTGTATCCAACTTTGCTACCAGCTGCACAACAAGGAACCTCCACCAGGCATCCAATCCCATTCTACCCGTGCCATGGCTACATCCATAACCTTCCTGAACAATGTCCCTCTAATAGATACACATAGGGCTGCCGCATGGGCATCAGAGTACACCTTTGCAAAACACTATGCCATCACCCAGTGCACTATGTCGGACGCTATACTAGGCCTTACTGTCCACAATAGGGCACTGCTTTACAGACACCTAAAGTGGAGCACCTACAGGGACACTACTTGAAGAAGTAGTTACACATGTTGTGCAGTAACGATGGTTCTTCGAGATGTGTTCCCCTGTGGGTGCTCCACTACCTGCCCTTCTCCCCTCTACTTTGGAGTTCGTACCTCGAGCTCCTCAGTAAAGAAGGAACTGAAAGGGTTGGGTCATGCGCAAACTACATGAGGTGCCAACAGCACAGAGAGACTACTGGGCATGCGCGACCCGACCGAGCACTACTACCTAAAATCTCCGATCTGCAGTTCCACGATGCACCGACACCTAAAGTGGAGCACCTATAGGGGGACACATCTCGAAGAACCATAGTTACTGCACAAGGTAACTACTTCTTTCATACGAACAATGATTTGTTTATACTGCTCTATATACTATACACTGAAATGTAAGTACAAGGAAGTATTTCTTCACACAATGCACAGTCAACCTATGGAACTCTTTGCCAGAGGATGTCGTGAAGGCCAAGACTATAACAGGGTTCAAAAAAGATCTAGATAAGGTCATGAAGGACAGGTCCATCAATGGCTATTAGCCAGGATGGGCAGGGATGGTGGCCCTAGCCTCTGTTTTGCCAGAAGTTGGGAATGAGCGACAGGGAAAGGATCACTTGATGATTACCTGTTCTGTTCATTCCCTCTGGGGCACCTGGCATTGGCCACTGTCGGAAGACAGGATACTGGGCTAGATGGACCATTGGTCTGACCCAGTGTGGCCGTTCTTATGTTCTTAATATTTATATTCCAATTGATTTATTTTATAATTACTTTCTCATTTTGACCATATAAGCAATTTTTCAGTACTACTGTGCTGTGATGCTTTTGTATTTTTGTCTGAATTTGGAAGCAAGTAGTTTTTAAGTGAGGTGAAACTTGGGGTATGCAACACAAATCAGACTCCTGAAAGGGGTATAGTAGTCTGAGCCACTGATGTAAACAAAGATGGGGGCTCTTGCCTGCCTACCTGGAAAAGACACCTCCTTCAACCCCCGGCACTGTCAGCTACAGCAAAGAGCCTGGAAATCCTGCCTTCCCCCAGCAGTCACTAGAATTGACTCCAAACCTTGCTGTCTTTATAATAATCTGAACTCTTTTGCTTTTCCAGGAGGTCGCCAACAATGGCCTGAAGGCCAACCAGTGGGTGCAGGAGGTGTCGGGGCTGATGGATGGCAAAGGTGGTGGGAAAGATGTCTCTGCCCAGGCTACAGGCAAGAATGTTGGCTGCTTAGAGGAGGCTCTGAAACTGGCCACAGACTTTGCCAAGCTCCACCTGGGCGAGTTGAAGAATTGACCTAATGCCCCTACACTGGCTCGTGCCACATAAGGGAATGCTGTCAACTCCCTCCTCATTCTCATCAGCCTGGCTGATAGGTTACAGTTTACTCTAATGGGGTCTGTGGAGACAGATACTGCACATCATTCCTTCTGAATCCATCTGCTTGAGGCATTAGCAGACTAAAAGCAGAATCATGCTGTAGTGATCAAAACAAGGGACAGAGAGCCAGCAACTCGTGTCCTAATCCAGCTCTAAGGTCTCCTGCTGTAGCCTTGGTTAAGTCACTTCACTTTCATCCCTCTGTATCTGATCCTTGTCTAAAATTGAGCTGATAATACTGACCTACTTTCCAGGGTTGCTGTGAGGATTAACTAGCTAATGTAAAGTCTGCAGAGCACAGTCCAAAGTGCTAAATATTAGTAAATATTGTCAACCTTCTAAAATAAATTAAAATGCATGAAAGTCAAGAGTCTGCGAATACCAACCGTCCCTTCCTGTTACAACCACTGGAAGCATGAGCTGTAATTAGAATGAGTGTTGGAGCTGGGATCCAAGCTGCTACGTTATTTTGTCCCTCACCACTGTTACCCAGCTGTAGATAATGTGGGAAGCTGTATTAATCTAAGCTGCTCTAGCTATATCTCCTACCTTTAGCTGGGAAACCTCTCTCTGCTTGGAACTGTGAGCCAAGTCAGTGTTGGGTCAGTGTTAATAAAATGACATATGCACTGAGTGCTGTGAACTTAAAAGGAGCAGGAGGATAGCTCAGTGGTTTGAGCAGTGGCCTGATTAAACCCAGGGTTGTGAGCTCAATCCTTGAGGGGGCTGTTTAGTGATCTGGGGCAAAAATTGGGGATTGGTCCTGCTTTGAGCAGGGAGTTGGACTAGATGACTTCCTGAGGTCCCTTCCAACCCTGATATTCTGTGATTGTTAATGAAAAATTAAGTGTTGCCATTTTGACTTGCTGAGGGCACTTAGTGTGGGAGCAGCATATTAATCAGATGTTTCCACCCTTCACAGTAGGTGCCCCTTATTGGCAAAAAGAACAAGTTAATGAATCCAGTGGTTCATTTGTCCTAAGAGCTGCTTTTCACTGTGGACTTGGAGAGACAGGAAAAGGAGCAGTGTATACAGAGAGGCTTGCACCAGGGACAGGGGAAGGGTGGCTTCGCCCTAGCATAGCCTTAGTAACCCTCACCCTGTAATATCTTGTAATGTCCTTATGCGGCTTCCCTTATGAATCAGACCCCGGGGTTCCATAAAGAAGAAACAGAGGAATGAGGAAAGGAAGAATGAAGCATAGGAAACCAGAGCAAGTATGGCCCCACAGATACTTTGCTAACGTGCCTCAGGGCTCGATTCAACCTACAGCAACCTAACCCAAACCAGCATAAGCCCCATTTTGTGCTGGTGTAGTGCATGGAGGGTAGAGGTTAGCACTGCTGTAATTGAGTCAGTTTAGTTATGGGGTGCCAGCTTGGAAAAATCTGGAACTGTCTTGTGTCTCCAGCAGGAGGGAGCCCAGCCTCGTGGGGGCATGATCCTGAGGGAAGCAGGGGCTAGGTAGGGTGTTTGATTGCAGCGGAGTGATTGTGGCACACAAACACCCAGCGTCCCTGTCATTCTCTTGGTGAAATGCTGCCCCACGTGTGTTCGGAGGTTACAGGGAGAAGGCGGCTAGCCTGGCGCACTGCGACAGCAACCCCTGGAACATACGTCCCCTTCCCCTTCAGCCCAGCCACCAGGCTAGACAGCAGCTCCTGGGCCTGAACTCAGGCAACGGAGCAACCCCCCCAGGCAAGGCCTGCAGGATCCCTGACCGCCACTGCGATGACCCTTGGTCCCCAGCCACCCCTGCAAGGGCGCCTGGTGTCAGGGTGGGCCCCACACAGCCTACCTCAGGGGGGCAGGGTTAGCTGGAAGCTCGGTGCCCGCTCCCCAGGGGGGGCACTGCAGGAAGGGGGTCAGCCCCAGGCTGCCTTCGCGGGGAGCCCTGCGCCTAGGGCCTGCGCTGTCCCTGCTGAGGGGCCCTGGGGAGGGTCGCCCCTCGCTAAACCGCGCACCCCGCCCTTACCGCCGGCCCCGCGCTAATCCCCCGCCGCCACGGCCGGCCCCGCGCTACACCTTCTCCCGCCCTCCCCGCCGCCCGCGCGCTAATCCCCCGCCGCGACGGCCGGCCGCGCGCTACCCCTTCTCCCGCCCTCACCGCCGGCCCCGCGCTAATCCCCCGCCGCCACGGCCGGCCGCGCGCTACCCCTTCTCCCGCCCTCCCAGCCGCCCGCGCGCTAATCCCCCGCCCGCCTCTCGCTACCACCCCGGTTCCCGCCGTGACGGCCGGCCGCGCGCTACCCCAGCCCCACCCCCCCGTGACGGCCGGCCGCGCGCTACCCCAGCCCCACCCCCCCTTGACGGACGGCCCCGCGCTACCCCAGCCCCACCCCCCCGTGACGGCCGGCCCCGCGCTACCCCAGCCCCACCCCCCCCGTGACGGCCAGCCCCGCGCTACCCCAGCCCCACCCCCTCGTGACGGCCGGCCCCGCGCTACCCCAGCCCCACCCCCCCTTGACGGCCGGCCGCGCGCTACCCCAGCCCCACCCCCCCTTAACGGCCGGCCGCGCGCTACCCCAGCCCCACCCCCCTTGACGGCCGGCCCCGCGCTACCCCAGCCCCACCCCCCCCTTGACGGCCGGCCCCGCGCTACCCCAGCCCCACCCCCTCGTGACGGCCGGCCCCGCGCTACCCCAGCCCCACCCCCCCCCTTGACGGCCGGCCGCGCGCTACCCCAGCCCCACCCCCCCTTGACGGCCGGCCGCGCGCTCACTCCCCGCGCTTAGCGCCGCTGGCCCCGCCCCCGGCAGCGGCCCCGCCCACCCGCGCCGCGTGGAGCGCAGCGGGCCGCCATGGCGCTGGACCACCGGCGCGTGCCGGGCCCGGAGGAGTCGCAGGCCCCGCTGCTGTACGCGGCGCCCGGCGAGGCGGGCCCGGAGGCCCCGGGCCGGGAGGCGGCGGCGCTGCGGCCGCTCCTGGCGCGGGCCGGGCTGCTGAGCCAGGCCGAGGGCTCGGCCTACGTGGAGCTGGCCGGCGGCACCAAGGTGCTGTGCGCCGTGCGCGGGCCGCGCGAGGCGGCCGAGGGCCGCGGCCGGCTGCTCTGCGAGTTCCGCCGCGCGCCCTTCTCCGTCCGCGGCGCGCGCCCGCGGCCCGGCCCGGCCCCCGCCGCCCGCGAGCGCGAGCTGGGCCTGGCGCTGCAGGAGGCGCTGGCGCCGGCCGTGCGCCTGGCGCGCTACCCGCGCGCGCGGCTGGAGCTCACGGCGCTCGTGCTGCAGGACGGCGGCTCGGCGCTGGCGGCCGCGCTCTCCGCCGCCGCCCTGGCGCTGGCCGACGCGGGCGTGGAGATGTTCGACCTGGTGGTGGGCTGCGGCCTGTGCCGCGCGCCCGGGCCCGGCGGCGCCTGGCTGCTGCAGCCCAGCGAGGCTGAGGAGCGCGCGGCCGCCGCCCGCCTCACCGTGGCCCTCATGCCCGGCCTCAACCAGGTGGCCGGGCTGCTGGGCAGCGGCCAGGGCGGGCCGCCCGAGAGCTGGGCCCAGGCCGTGCGGCTCGGCCTGGAGGGCTGCCAGCGCCTCTACCCGGTGCTGCGTCGCAGCTTGCTGCGCGCCGCCGAGCGCCGGGCGGCCGAGGGCCCGCGGGCCGTGGGGGCCAGCGCCTGAGCCACGGCGGGCGGGCCCGGGGGGTCAGCGGCGGGGCCCGGGGGATCAGCGGCGGCCCCCGGAACCGGCACCGACCGGGCCCCCAGCTCCCTCAAAGCGGTGCCCACCGCTCCCGCTTCCCGGGGAAACCGCTCCAGCCCCCGTCCTCCAGGCTGAACAGGGGATGGGGCAGCCCCCCTCCCAGAGATCGTCTGGGGGTCCTAGCAGCACAGCTCCCTCCGGCCAGCAAATCTGTGACTTGAGATCGGCCCCCCTCGCGGCTGGTGAGCAGGGCGCCCCCCCCCCCCCCCCCCCAACAAAGCCAGCTGGAGACCTGCCCCACTGCTGGGGGGGGCAGAGCCGCAATCCCATCCTCCTGCTGCTGGACTGCTAATGGGGCGGCGTAACTGACCCACGGGGCAGCGGCACCTTCCCCAAAGGGGAGCCCCACTGGGGATCAACAAGGAGGCGGTGTGGCCACTGCCTGGGGCTGCTCCACTCAGCAAGGAAAAATGAGCCAAATTGAGGCCTGTCTTCCAAGGGGAACACATCATAGACATTTGCACTGGGGATCAAGCAGCCCCCATGCCCTGAGGAAAACTCTGCACCTGCATGATGGGAAAATTGTGGACATTTCAACCGAAATTGGGACTGAAAACAGGAGGCAGAATCTGGAGACGGAACATATGGAGGGATTTTTTTTCTTTTCTTCTCAACTCCAGTACTGAGTGGGGTGAGCTGGAGATGTCTTGTAGAAGAGACTTAACGCTGCAGAAATTACAGAAACTGTGGCAAACCTTAGGGCAAGTTCCCCACACCCAGTGGCACATTGTGCCCATGGCAGCTATCATCCGCCATACAACTGTCTACTCTTAAGTGTTTTTTAAAGTATAATAGAAATGATTTTGTACTTTATGGTTAATACAATTCAGCAGATGCCACTGAGATATTAACTGGGTTTTGCAGGTTGTTGGTTCTATGCAAAAATTTGAAGCAGTCCAATCTTTCCATTGGTAGGATTAGACTTCCTTGATATTTTGGTGTGTATAAATGTATTTAGTGTGTGCTCCAGGAAAAAAAAACTGTCCCTCCTGCCTTAGATTTTAAAAGGTTTCTGTTGACTCCTAACTGATTGCTAGGATATGGCAAGAAATACTGCTGATCACCAGAGATCTGTTTTATTAGATGGTTTGAAATGTCTTTCTATTATTTTTTTTTGACATTTGTTGATTATATCTTAACTCTTCCCCTGAAAATCGAGACTGCATTTTTCCTGGTGTTCATTTCTCTTTCCCTAAAAATGGCAGGAACCATGCTAGTGTAGGCTAGTGTGATTATTTTGGTTTGATCTGGCCCTTTCTTACCACCTCTCTGGTTGCAACTCTGCTCAGTAGGGGTTCTTTATTGTCTGTCAATGCTTAATTTGCAGAGGTGCCAATTAACTCAAATTCTCCATACAATGGACATGTACTAATGCAGTTTTTTTTTCTTTCTGTGGGCTTCATGTACACTTGCATTCTTTTCATGTTGCCCGCAAGTGTTGTTAATTGACCACAATAGGAAGAATTGGTAATGAGATCCTTCGTGCTGAATCTGCTGTAACAGAGTAACTCACCCAGCCCCTGGATTGTATTGACTGGGAGATGTGTTCCAGACAGAAGTGATGATGAAAGGGTTTGGGTGTCGCCTTTATGCTTTGTGACTAAACTGTGAACAACAGTCAGAAACCACTTCCCAGTAAAATCCAGTGCATATATAAGACCTATTTGTAATTCACGACCAAAGATAACTGATTGTATGGGAAACATTTTTCTATAATAAATCATCTTACTGTGAAGTTCACTTTTTCTTGGCTTTGATCTGTGTGAGTGTCTCAGTTAATCCTCTCCTCTTTAATGGGCCCTTTGATGGGAACATCTTCTAAGTGAAATCTGTGTTGGTGAAAAGTGCCAGGTTCCCAGCCCTGCAGACTAAAAATCCATACTTATCCACACATCAGATACAGTGTAGGTAGTGGCAGTGCTAGCTTTCACCTACTGCCCACTCTCCAGCTCTGAGCCGTAGGGGTCACCTCTAGCATGGAGAGGGTAGCTTTGTGCATATCGGCCTCTGCTCATATGGAAAAGGGGAATTATCTAAAACTTTGCTTTAGAAACTGGATTGACAGCAACAAATTTCACCACGGTTACTGAACAGCACATTGTAACAGCTGGGCTGGTTTGAGTCTAGTCCTAGCGGGGAAGGCATTACAGCTGTTAGTGTTTATGCAGAGGCGATGATGTGATTGATATCCCTTAAATGGAAAAGAGGCAACTAAGGGGGGGGATATGATTGAGGTCTATAAAATCATGACTGGTTTGGAGAAAGTAACTAAGGAAGTGTTATTTACTCCTTCTCATAACACAAGAACTAAAGGTAACCAATGAAATTAATAGGCAGCAGGTTTAAAACAAACACGAGGAAGTATTTTTTCACACAATGCACAGTCAGCCTGTGGAACTCCTTGCCAAAGGCCAAGATTATAACAGGGTTCAAAAAAGAACTAGATAAATTCATGGAGGACAGGTCCATCAATGGCTATTAGCCAGGATGGGCAGGGATGGTGTTCCTAGCCTCTGTTTGCCAGAAGCTGGGAATGGGTGACAGGATGGATAACTTGGTAATGACCTGTTCTGTTCATTCTCTCTGGGGCACCTGGCATTGGGCACTGTCGGAAGACAGGATACTGGGCTAGATGGATCTTGGTCTGACCCAATATGGGGCTGTTCTTACCTGTGGGCCCCCATCAGTAGTATTTGAGCACAGTGTTTAACGTTTTTATCCTCCCAGCACCCCCCGGGGATAGGGAAATGCTCTTATCACCATTGCACAGATGGGAACTGAGGCTTCAAGAGACAAGGCCTGTCTTTGCGGCAAGAAAGGTGTGTTTTTCCATCAAGATAGCTATCTTGGTGTGAAATCCTAATGCAGGCAAGGCACTGTAGCTTTACCTGGATGTAGCTAACCAAGATCAGCTGCATGGTGCAGGGGTATTGGGTTGATCTTGACTAGCTACGCTGAGGTACAAACATAGCTGTGCTTTGTCTCTTGGTCTTTTACAAGGAGGGAGCAGTGATCGCAGTGAACAAACAGTCTGTTTTTGCAGTGAAGACCTAGCCCTAGTGAGTCTAGTGGAGCAGGGAATTGAACCCAGGTGTCCTGGATGACATCCTAACCATTATGCCATCCTTCCCCTCTTATCTAGCAACTGTTTCTCACTGGCAGAACAGCACACTTACCCCAGGCAAAGGCTTACAAAGTAGAATGCAGAGGTCACAAGGCAACACTGACTTTTTAACTTTATAAAACCCTTTGTTTGGGTGGAGGAGGGCGACGTCAGTCTGATACCGGCTAGAGCTATGTGCTGTCACAGCTGCCTTCCAGGAAGGTTGATTATTGGTAGGACAGGGAGGCAATAGTAGAGTGGGCTTGTGCAAAACTCTTTAAGCTTATTTGCTGATCTTTAGTTATAGCCGCTATTGGTTGTAGCTCTGGGCTGAAGACAAGCCAGAGAGTACCGTGGATGAACGTGGGATCAGGGGTGGAAGGAAGATGATTTAAAGTATCTGAATTTCTCTCCCCTGTGGTGAGTTGTAACTGGTACCAGAAATCAAGCAGAGCTGCAGCAGGCAGGTTGTTTTATATAGCTCTTGATTCATTTGTCAGCTAATAGTTGCTAGGAAATATGGTGGAAGAAGGTAATAACCTGTTTGTTACCTAGCAGCTGATACGCTGATCTGGAAGCACTCTGCATCAAGGCCTCTGTACTGGTGTCAGGGCAAGAGGTGGCATGAAATGAGGAAAGAGGAACCCCTCCCTAAGGTGAGGGCCAATGTCCCTTACCAAAGTAAACTGGAGAATCTTAGGGTTAAGTGAACTTAAGAGGCATAGGCCAGCCTTGTGTGCTAGCACTTCTGACTGTGCCTTCTAAAAGTCTGTCTAGACAGGTTAGATCCAACTGTCTCTGATCTCCATAAGGCTGGATGTAGGTAGATAGTGCTATGGAGAGTGACCAATCCTTCCCTTCAGGGTGGGGTTGGGTTCTAGGAAGTCCTTGGCCAGTGACTATGATATGGCTCTCTTGAAGCAGAAAGGCCAGTTGATAAGACAAATAATAAAGAATTCTTTGCTGTGTAGCACAGTTCATTGGAGGATCTCAAAGCAGTTCACAGGCCTTGGGAAATTAAGCTTCACAACACCTCTGTGAGGGAGGTAAAGGATGTGACTAGCCAAGTTGCATCTGATGGGGATGTTGAAGGCTTGGTACAGGGACACTCTTCCTACCACAGTTCAGCAGTGGAAAGCGGTTAGCTGTGCTGTAGTGAGGGAACAGGAAAAGGACACCAAAATGACACTCTGCTCACCAGGTTTCAGAAAATGTAACCACAGACTATGGTCTGTTCTGTCCGTAAGCTCTGGCTTCTGCATCTCTACAGTTTGTCCATAAATCTCCATAACAGAGTAGGTCCCAGCTCAATTTCTAGTCACACATGAACAAATCAAAGCGAGCCATTCACAATGTTATAGGTGGACAAGGGAGATAATGAACAGCATCTAATTAGAGCAATAAATAACGTATACACAAACTATTGGCGCACAAAAATTTCCTTCCTTGGGTCAAAAACTGTGTAAGTTGTTAGCTCAATTAGGTATCGCAGAGGAAGCTAGCTATTGCACTCAATATCATGCTACCCATCTTGTCTGTTTATTCTCCAGGCTCAATAAAGCTATACACATTTTTTGCCAATCAGTATATATAGCAGCACACCAGGCTACCAAACAGCAGCCTCTGGTAGCCATATGTTTACTAGGAAACCACTGGGTGATATCCTGCCTCCACTGAAAGCAGTGGGATTCTTCTTAGAATGCTTGTTCATGTCAATTCCAATTAGGTGTGCGTAGGCTGCATGCATGGCAGCCGGAAAATTTTTCCCCTAGCTGTAGGAGAGAGAGCAGTGCCTCAAGTTAATCCTCATGGAGGCAGCTCTCCATCTGCAGTTGGACCCTGGCTCGGCAGAGCCAACCCTGAGCACCTCACCGGTGCGGAGTGCTCTGGCACGGCCAGCGCATGAAGCAGCACCGAGGAAGAACTCAAGTAGAGACTCTCAGCTCCAACAGGACAGGGGCCAGCACCACTTACATTCGCCAGTGCCTCATAGAAAGAAGAAACCCGAAAGGGGCCGCTCCCCTGCGCCCAGACCAGCTCAAAAGGAGCCAGCTACCATAAGACCTGCGTCGGGCCACGCGGCCTCGGCTTCGAGGGGCGCATTGACTTCTGCCCCTACATGGGACCAGTCGAGTCCGGGCCCCCATCTGTCACTGGTCAGTGAGGGCTGTGATCTACAGATGCCATCCACGCTGGAGGCATTCGAGGTGGCGAGAGACCTTATCACCCTCATGTCGCCGCCCTCCCCTCCGAGACGAGACAGGACGCTCATGTCGGTCACAGGGGCATCCATGAGACCTCCGGTGCTGTCCACAGGCAAACTGATAATGGTTGCGCATTGGTCACCATCCCCTCGACTCCAGTCTCCGGTGCCACACACAGGGGAGTGCACCAGTCTCCTAGCCCTAGATGCCGCTCTCCGGCACCAAGTGGCACTGCTCCGCCCTGGTCCTCCTACACGGAGTCCTTCCTCTCCAGATCAGACAGGCAGAGACCACCTTCAGTTGGCACCGTGGCCGAGACAGTGGCAGCCCCCTGCTCAGTGGCCTTTTTGGACCCCTTGGGCTTTCCACCAGAGCCAGTGGTCTTACTCAGGGTCGACTACCTTTGCTCCTTCGCCATCCCAGTGTGACCAGGGTCTGATCGCACTGACCCAACTGGAACCGGCATCGACACACTCAGCACCGCCGACATGACGCTGACACCAGCATCCACATTGATCACTCCGGCACCAGGGGCCACGCCGGAACAACGAGCACCCTGAGATCCCCTCGGCACCAAGAGCAGGGAACAGGACCCGCTGGTAGCTAGGGTCTTGTCCTTGTCTTCGTCTGATGAGGCGGTGGTGGGAATGTCGACAGCCTCTGCCCTGGAGGGCAGCAGAGTGCTCCAACAACTTCTTAGGAGGGTGGCAATCCAGGCTGAGGAGGGGGTGGAGGCATCAGAACCTATGGTTGACATCCTCACCACTTTGGGCCCCTCCCGTGTTGCTCTGCAACTTATTAACAAAAATTAGTGACACCACTAAAACTCTCTGGCAGACCCCTGCCTCTTAGCCGCCCACAGCAAAGACAAATGAGAGGAAGTACTTTGTTCCCTCTAGAGGCTACGAGCACCTCTATACCCACCCCCTGCCGGACTCCCTAGTGGTGGCTGTGGCAAATGAGAGGGAGCGCCAAGGCTTCCAGGGACTCTCCCCAAAAATCGAGAAGCGAAAAATTGGACCTCATTAGGTATAACTACAACACCTGCAGAGCGATGGCCAAGTTTACGAAGCTGTTAACAGAGAACTCCAGGGTGGAGTTTTCCTCCCTCATGGAGGAAGGGAAACTGGTTGCCCGTGCTTCACTTCAAGCAGCCCTAAATGTGGCTGACTCGGTGTCCCACAATATGGCCTCGTGGATAGTCATGAGAAGGAGCTCCTGGCTGCAGGTCTCTGGGCTCCCTTACAAGGTCCAGCAGACAATACAAAACTCCCCTTTGAGGGTTTGGCCCTGTTTTCTGAGAAAACAGATTCCCGGCTCCACAGCCTGAAAGACTCAAGGGCCACCCTCATGTCCCTTGGCTTCCATACTCCGGCTAATTAAAGGAAACACTTTAAGCTGCAGCCTCCACCTTGTTGTTACCAGCCTCAAAATAGGCAATATTTCTTTCACAGGCAGAATAGAAACAATAGGAAGAGGCCTCACCCTTCGTCAGGCCAGGGCTCTGGTCAGACAAAGCAGTCCTCTGGCCAGAAACAAAACTTTTGAAGATGCGCCTCGGGCGACACATCAGTCCAGACAGCAGATTAATCCTGCCCTCCCTCCTCTTCCCCATCCCTCTTCAGGGACCCTTTTTCATGAGCAACTCCTCACGCAGGAGGTACACTCGCTCCTAATGCTGAGGGCAGTGGAAGAGGTTCCTCAGGAGCTGAGGGGAAAAGGCTTCTATTCCCAGTATTTCCTAATACCAAAAGCCAAAGGAAGCCTCAGGCCCGTCTTAGACTTGCAACATCTCAACAGGTTCATGAAGAAACTGAAGTTCCGCATGGTCTCCTTGGCCTTCATTATCCCTTCCTTGGATCCGGGGGACTGGTATGCCAACCTTGACTTGAAGGATGTTACTTTCATATTTCAATCACGCCGTCCCACAGAAGTTACCTCACATTTGTGGTGAACCACATTCATTATCAATTCTTAGTCCTCCCGTTCGGCCTCCTCGAGTGTTTCCCAAGTGTATGTCAGTCATGGCTGCGTTCCTGCTCAAGCAACAGGTGCAGTTATTTCCATAACTTGACAACTGGCTAAACAAGGGCCACTCCAGGGTGTATGTGGAGGCACACGTCAGCTTCATAAGGGCTACTTTTGATGATCTGGGCCGCCTTCTGAATGTACAAAAGTCCATCCTATTCCCCGTGCAGCAGATAGAGTTTATAGGTTTACAGGACTCTACACAGGCCAGGGCGTACCTTCTGGAAATGTCCATGGCACCCCAATCACCTTACCACTCTTCCTGGACTTGATAACTCAAAATCACGGCCATCTTAAGCACCCGAAGCTCAAATCACTGCATCTCACGTGAACACTCCATGGTTGAATCCGATGAGCTCGCCTGTTCGGACCCAGTCAGACAAGTCCTTCTCCGTAATAGAAAACCTTCCACTAGCTCGCTACCTGGCCAAATGGAAGAGATTCTCAATTTGGTCTTCACAACAGCTTTCGTCTCCAACTTTAGTATCCATACCTATTATTTTGGACTACCTTCTCCACTTCAAACAGCAAGGGCTTACCCCGTCTTCTATAAAGGTCCACCTGGCTGCTATTTTGGCCTTCCATCCAGACATGCAAGGTCAGCTGGTCTTCACCAACCTGATGGTGAGCCTAAAGGGACTTGACAGACTTTTCCCTCATGTATAACAGCTGGTCCCGGCCTGGAACCTTAACCTAGTCCTGTCCAGATTGATGAGGCCACCCTTTGAACCGCTGGTGACATGTTCCTTGCTGTAGCTCTCATACAAGATGGCATTCCTGGTAGCGATAACATCAGCCAGGAGTGTGTCAGAGCTCAAGGCATTAAGTTATGAGCCTCCATACACCGTGTTCTATAAGGACATGGTTCAGCTCAGACTTCATCCGGCATTCCTCCCTAAGGTTGTCTCCCAGTTCCATATTAACCAAGACATCTTTCTCCCAGTTTTCTATCCTAAGCTTCACTCAAGCAGCAGAGAGCAAAAATTTCACTTGTTGGATGTTCGCCGGGCGTTAATCTTTTACATCGAGCGAACAAAACCATTCCGGAAATCCATTCAGCTATTTGTCGCAGTAGCAGACAGAACGAAGGGGTTTCCAGTCTCCTCCCAAAGGATCTCGTCTTGGATCACATCCTGCATCTGGGCATGCTATGACCAGGTGAATGTACCTGCCCGCTCCCGCTTACAGCACATGCCACGAGGGAGCAGGCATCTTCAGCAGTATTCCTGGCCCATGTTCCAATGCAGGAGATCTGCAGAGCTGCAACATGGTCATCAATACATACCTTTACCTCACATTACACTATTACCCAGCAGGCCAGAGACGATGCAGCCTTTGGTAGTGCGGTGCTACTCTCAGCGAACCTTTGAGCTCCAAGCCCGCTTCCAAAACTTGGGCTTGGTAATCACCTAATTGGAAGTGACGTGAACAAGCCCTCGAAGAAAAAAAACAGTCACCTACCTTCTCATAAATGTTGTTCTTTGAGATGTGTTGTTCATGTTCCTTCTAATACCTACCCTCCCACTTCTCTGGCGCAGCAGCCGGCAAGAAGGAACTGGGGGGGTGGCAGGGCCCTATATCCAGCACCATAAAGGCACAACCCCAGGGGGCGCCTGAGCCGACCCGAAGGATACTGCTAAGGGAAAAACTTTCCAGCAGCACACGGTGTGTGCCCACCTAATTGGAATAGACATGAACAACACATCTCAAAGAACAACAGTTACGAGAAGGTAGGTAACTTTTGGGGTTTTTTTTAGCATTGATATCCATGGGGTCAAGATTTCTCCTTGAAGGCAGAATAGTAGTTTATCAGCTATTGAGGAATCTGTTGATAGACTCCCGCGGTGAGCTCTGCAGTTGTTTGATGTCATGTTTGTCTGTAGGGGAATTTGCGCACACCCCTTTCAGATGGGTTTCAGACATTGTAGGCAGAGATGTCTTATTTATTTTTCACCTCCCAGTCCATCACTACCACAATTAACTAGGCTGGTAATTGAAAGAAACTCAGATAGACTCTCTAACCTAAAATGAAGCAATTCTGCCATTTTATTCTCCCCCTTCAAGATCTGTTTTGGGCTCCTCCTGGGTTTATTTCCATCTGCTGTATGCTAGCCTTTTAGTGATGTGGCTTCTATGCCCTCCACTCCTCTGCCCCACCTTTCCCTGTTCCAAGTCTTCTACCCTTTCACCCCTTCCTTCTGCTTTACGTCACTGGAGCAGCTGTACTGAAGCTGATTCAGTCCTCATCAATATCAGTATTCCCCTTTGGCCCCCCAGAAGCCAGAGGTAAACTGCCCAGGCAGTGCTGCTGCCCCTGCAGAAGGTCTGGGTGGAGGAGGGGCAGTGTCCAAGTGGTGTCCTTCCTTCCATGACTGCTGCCAAGAGGAATTTTTAAAATCCTGAGGCCAGCTTCCAGGTAGAGGTAGATTCCCACTCCCAATTTACACCCCTGCTCCCAAACAGCTCCATTCATTGAGATCAGGTCTCCCTTGTACTAGGCCCTATACAAACCCATAAGACAGCCATGATCTGCTTCTAGTGCAGAAAGGGGCAGTCCACGCACCATGTAATGACCTTCCCAGCATCCCATCAGTCACCCATTTAAAATGAAACTGCACAATGCACAAAATACTATAGCACAGGGACAATCCTATGTTAGCAGGAGGTTGGTCTAAATGACCTAGCCTAATAAGTCTTTTCAATCTCTTAGTTGGTGTGATTCTGCCTGTCTACTAGTGCATTCATTTTATTCCCACTGGCTGCCTCTGGGAGGCAAAGATTAAGATTTTAGTTTTAATCAAACATCTGAAATGGGCTGTGTCCAAGTTACCTTTCTCTCTCTAGCCAAACAATCCTGCTTCCTGAGGCCTTAGAGGATGCAGCCATAGAAGACTGGAGCTTTGCGGCCACATAATTTCCTCCCTGTAAGAGGCAGCTAGTTCCATGGTCCCCTTTTTACAGCAAGTTTATTCCCAGAGGTCTGTGGCGTGCGGCATGTTGATTTTAATTGCAGCTGGCATTAGTCATTACTCGTATTGTTAGGCATCTAGAACACTTGGCTAGCTGGATGCTATAGAAACCAGATCTAGCATCTCCCTGCAGACCAGAACCAGGACATTGTCTCACTGCAGTTTGACAAAGGCTATTCTCTCTCCGATGTGAAAATCAAATCATCAGACTCCCGAATAACCGGAGAAAAGAAATACAAATTTATTATTTTTCCTTCCAACACAAATACACTCTTTTTCCAGAGCAAATTAGAAATACAGACACAATTTCCTACCAGCGTGAGAGAGACTACCTAGAAAGGAGGGACATGGAAATGAGCTACAATTGTTCCAAAACACAGTAGTATGAGGACAGAGGAAGAATGCAGGTTCTTTGGGTGAAGGTGAAACAACCCAAAGCACGGGCATGTCATTGTTCACATAGCAGGAATTAGCCTGCTGGGAAAATAATCACACTCCTTTTTTATTTCTGGTAAAGCTGCTCATGGAATTCCTGGTAAGTGACTATGAACCATATCACATAGCATGGTATATAGAAGCCATGTGAGACTAAAGGAAAAACCTTTTCTGAGCCAGCGGAAACTCACAGCTATCCAGTTTGCAAACAGCTACAGCTTCTTAGGGGTGCTCTGTACAGCCACGGAGGAGCACTGGCTTGATGGCGGTTTTTCAGCCACACTGCCTGGGCAAGCAGGACCTGGGCTGTTACCAGCATCCACATGGTAAAGCTGTACCTAGTGCTTGAAGCCCTTTCCATTTGTGGGTCTCAAAGGCTGTGGCTTCACGAGGAATCAAGCTGTATTTTTAACCTGTGTTAAAATCCGAGGGTAGACAAGGCAAGTTGTAGCGGGCCAATATGAACTGCTGGCTTCCCCCTCATGTTTGCTATGGCCAGCCTCCCTTTCTAGCGCATCAAATGGAAGTCTTGTGTTAACTTGTGGGGCTCTTCACAGCCTGTCCCCACCCAACCTACCATCTCTTGTTCACTATTGAGATGCTGGCTCCTGCCTCTGACTAGACCATGAGGCCACTCTCCATCACCCACTTGTTACATCTTCAAACAAGCCCCTTTGTGCTTCCCCAGGCTGCCTCTCCCACTTGTTAGGTGCGCCCCATAAGCATCCCTGGAGCTGCCTCCTTATCCACCTTCCAAACCTTCCTTAAAACTTTCCTTTGCTGCAATGCCGACAAAAATCAATGAGGCTGCTGGAGTGCTGAGCCCTCTGCCTGTCCTGCTGACCAGTGTGGTCTCAGGGGTTCCATGTGCCCCTGTTTGCCTGGCTCCAGCTCATGGCTGGTGAGCTCTGTGGGGCACGGGTCATCTTTATGTTCTATGTTTGTACAGCACTTCGCACATTGGGGTCCTGGAGCTAGAGCACCTGGCTGCTCTTATAAAACAAATACCCCTCCTAATAAGACAGGTTAAAAACAACTGCCGTGTTTACATTAGGATTGTTACGTAGGTTAATACACCTTTTTCCTGCTGAAGGCCAGGTCCAAATGTTTCATGTACAGGTCAACAGATGAAGTCTCCCAATGAACCTCTGCAGTGGTTTCTATATTGTCCCTCTTTTGCAGATGGGGAAACTGAGGCGGAAGTGACTTGGCCAAGGTTATCTAGCAGGCCAGTGTCAGAGCTGGGAGTAGAGCTCAAACCTGCCTCCCAGTGCTGTCCTCTAACCTTGAGGTTTAGATGTAAAATCTCCAGGCCAGAGAGTCTGTCTCTGCCTGCCTCTAAAAGGCCGGCACATAGAAATGATATTTCTCTCTCTGTGGCTTCCTAGTGACTCCACAGAAGGGGGAATGTCTGTTACTCTAGCAGCCCTGCTGGGAAGGGATCCCCCTTGGTTAACAGCTATGCCTCTGCAGAGTGAGCAGCAATTCTGACAGATGCTGCAGCCTTGGCTGGGGGGCTGAACGCTGGGGATGTGGATGGGCCCCAGGGTATGAGCTGTAGCTGACCATCTAATTCTGTCCCATCAGAGCTCTGCATCTGTGAGATTTCCATGAGCACCACAAGGTTGCAGCAAGTCTAGTCCTGGAGTGTTTTGTCTGAAAAGCTCCTCTGCGGGTCAGCACCCTGCACCCTGTGCTCGCGCTTGTGCTAGGCATTGACTGAGGCAGGAATAAATGCCTGCTGCTTCCCTGCTTGCTCTTCAGTACTGCCAGAAACTGACCATCCCGCTCAAGGCATGGAAATCCTGCTCTGAACGACATGGTGCAGAGAACATGGGGCCTTAAATGTTGACTTGGGCAAGAGTGTCGGCCTGCTGTGCCCGTTAGCGGATGGCATTTTGGGCTCTTTCTAGGCATGCTTCATTGCAAGGTTCACTGACAGCTCAGGGACGTGGGGCATGCAGAGAGGCGATGGGAAGGGTCCCCAGGAGGTCCCTGTTCGGCGCCGGATGAAGCCGGCATTCGAGCAGAGTGGCCAAAGCTGTGGTGTTTTTCCTGTCGCGCCATGCGTCTCTCAACCAATCAAGGCCCAGAGGCGGGGCAAGAATCCACAATGAGGCACACAGGAAAAACGGAATGACAGGAGCTCCGTCCTGCACCCATGCTGCACATGGCCTTAGCTAGACAGCTAGTCCTCTGAGTCGGAGAGGGGTACCGTGGGGTCAGGGAGCGGGAAGCCTTGCAGTGGGAGACAGCAGTCCTTTGCGTGGTCCATGGCTGCGTACAGCAATGGCATGGCCTGGGAGCCAACAGAACAACAAACCTCTTGTTCCAACAGTGCAGTTTGCGGACAAAGCGAGGGCTGCCGGGATTTCTACATGGTTCTTAAATACACCACCAGGGTCCAGACAGTCTAGCTCCTCAGGGGCTTTCTACCTGCCCTTCCCCTACATTTTTTTCCTCCACTGCTAAAAGGAACAATCGTAACACAGAGATTTCCCTCAGCAAGGTGGGGGTCTCGTGCTGGCGGAAATGATGAGGCGCTAGTTCAGGTGGCGTGGGACACGGCTTTGTTGCGCTAGCGCTGAGACCAGGTACACTCATGTCATGGGTGGCACCAGCTGGCGGCCTTGAAAGAAATACAAACACAGGAAAGGAAATGCTAGCCAACCTGGGGAAGGCTGTGGTGTCCCAGTCCGTTTACTGGCTGCCCTCCGGGTCTGACGTGTGGTTTTT
This sequence comes from Chelonia mydas, assembly GCF_015237465.2. NCBI lineage: Eukaryota > Metazoa > Chordata > Testudines > Cheloniidae > Chelonia > Chelonia mydas. The sequence goes on along the minus strand of NC_051252.2, from coordinate 3,498,339 downwards.
CATCTGCAAAGAGATTTCATTACTACATTACATTACTCATCCTTGTGGGCCACATTTCCAGAACAGGAGGACTTGTGGCACCTTAGAGACTAACCAATTTATTTGAGCATAAGCTTCCGTGAGCTACAGCTCACTTCATCGGATGCATCCAGAACAGCCAGCATCAGCCACGTGTACCAAAACACATGGCCCCGCTCGTGTGTGCCCATGGCTACCTGTGGGTCCCTGTGCACAGCCCCTGATCGTGTGTGCACAAGGCTACCTGTGGGTCAGTGAAGGCAGGGAAATGGCAGGGCTCTGATGTTGCCCTGCTCCACCTGTATGGGACAATGTTAGTCAAAGCGTACCCAGTATCAATCGCTGACAAAGCTGCCCTGATTCATTAAGTTAGTAGTAATTTGTCTTATGAATTAACGTAGTAAATGAGACGGATTTGTTTCAAAATCATGATGCTCTGTTACAAGCCTGCTTGTTAGAAAACTGTTTAACAGCCCCTGTGCTGTTCCCTTGCCATGAGGGAACATGCCATGAGTGTCCCGCGGGGGCTGCCATTTTGACTGGCTCACCTGCATCACTGGAGAGGCTACCAACACACCCAGCTATGATGCAGCCGGGTGAGGCACCTTGGCAGGGTTGTGTGCATCAGGCAGTGCCTGCTCCCTGGGCATCTCCTCGCTCCAGGAGTGTTTACAGTGTCGGTGTCCTGGGCATGCCAGCTCTGGCCTGGAGGGGGACTGGCTGGCTAGGGATACAGCCCAGGGGGACTCTGCTGTCCTGCAAGGAGCCCAAGCCTCTCACAAAACTCTGTTCTAGCAGCACTCAGCTCAGGTGGCCCCCAGCTCACAAACCAGCGACCAATTCATGGCACTAAAAACACACAATCCCACGCCCCCGGCCTCGGTGCCCGTCTCTCCGCACGCCCACACCAGCAGCATTCCACTCCAATGGCTACATGCACTCAGCAGCCCTCCCCCTCCCATAGTGCAGCTCCTGCGAACGGCAGCTGGATGCGTGCAGGGGAGCCTGGCGTGACGACTGGGTAGTGGGGGGACGCAGGCCGAGTCACATGGGCTGGCAGATGAGCATTCCTGTGGCTCAGGGGAACACCCAGTACATTTCCCCACGCAGGCAAGTGAGGACCATTTGGCTAAAGCCCAGAGAAAGGGTAGCAGCCAAAAGCTCTCTCCCTGCCTAGGCGCTGGACCCCGCCCTCCACCATGCAGGGCCCACAACTAGGGTTGCCAACCCTCCCAGTTTCGCCAGGAGTCTCCTGGAATGGGCGCTATCTGCCAGAAGCTACTGAAGCCAAACTGGGAGATTTTAGGCGCTAAAAGTCTGGCAGCACAGCAGGGCTAAGGCAGGCCCCCTGCCTACCTAAGGCAGGCCCCCTGTGCCCCCCTGGGGCCCCAGGAACGTGCCGGCCATGTCTAGGAATGGCGTGCGGAGGGGGTGGTGTGTGGAGCCTCCTGGCCCCCTTACTTTGGGTGGCTCCCGGTGAGCCTTGCAGTGGTGCTAAGGCAGGCTCTGCCCCCATAGCTCCGATTGGCAGCAGTTTCCGGGCAATGGGAGCATGCCGAGACCCTTCCCCCCCAAAGAGATGCAGGGACATGCCCGCCACTTCTGGGAGCGGTGCGGGGCCAGGGCCTGCCTTAGCCCCACTGCACCGCCGCCCGGGAGCCGCCTGAGGTGAGCGCTGCCCGGTCGGAGCCCACAACCCTCACCCCCTCCTGCACCTCAACCCCTTGCCCCAGCCCTAAGCCTCCTCCTGCACCCGAACTCCCTCCCAGAGCCCACATCCCTTTCCCCCAGCCCCCTCCAGCACCCAAACTCCCTCCCAGAGCTTGCACCCCACACCCCTCCTGAACCCCAACCTGCTGCCCCAGCCTAGTAAAAGTGAGGGAGGGAGGGGGAGAGCCAGCGACGGAGAGGGGCGGATGGAGTGAGCAGGGTGGGGCCTCAGCAAAGGGGCGGGATTTGTGTTTGTGTGATTAGACAGTTGGCAATCCTACCCACGACAGAGCCGCTCTGCTGGGACCTACCGTCTCCTCGGTGTCTGTGCTCTCCTCCTCACTGTCGATGTCCCTCAGGTCGCTCTGCGCGTCAGCAGCTGGGGTCTCCTTCCCTTGTGGCTCCCGCAGCGAGTCCCCCACTGGGTACGAGGGCTCTTCGCTCGCTTGAGCCTTCTTCTTCTTCTCACCCTCCTTGGAGCCTGCAAGATCAGAGCAGCCCCTAGACAGCAGAGGCCTTCGGCAGCTCCAGGGCTCTGGCTGCTCTCTGCTCTGCCTGGGAGGGATGTGCTCACAAGTCACTAGGGAAATGCCCCAGCCCAAAGGACTGTTAGTCTGTGACGGCCAAACCAGGACTATGCGGCAGCCAGCCAGGAGCCCGATAGTCACTCCCTAATCCTTCCACGAAGCAGGCTCCAGTGTCCTGCTAGCGAGCACAGCGGGGGAGGTTCCTAGGAGGCAACAGACCAGCTGGCTTAGCCGGGGGAGCATGGCACCTATCCTCTCTGCACAGCGCACCTTGGGCCACACTGCAGCCCCCCTGCCAGCTCTGGAGCTGTCCTCTCAGAACCAGTTCAGAGGCATCCCTGCAGACAGTCTCATGGGCGGGGGGGTGTTCCTGCCCAGCTGCTGGGCCCTCACATCTGCGTGGTGCGTGTGTGGGTAACAGCCTCCCCCACCCACCCCTTCTCCTCTTACCTCTCTCCCCAGGCAGCCGCTCCCGCCGCTGGTCCATCCGATCCAGACTCTCCAGCAAACTGTCCACCTGGGCTTTGATCTGGCTCAGCTCTCCCTTGATGGAATGCAGCTCTTCGGCACGCACTGCACAAGGGAGGAGGAGAGGCCATTAGGCTCCATGGAGACGTACCTAGCTTGGAAGCAATGGGGAGGGTGATCCCGGCGGGGTTGGCAGCCTGGCTGGGTGGCCCACCTCAGAGCCATTCTGCACACTCTGGCTCTTGGTGGTTAAGCATCAGTTAAGTGCTGGGTGCTGCTGTCTGAACCTCCAAGCTGCGGGCAGGTCTCTGTCTCCCTTTGCACCTGCTGTGTATTTCCTCTTCTAAATGCACAGCAATTGGGCCAAGCTTTTCCCCCCTGGAGGCACCTGGAAGGGGCCTGGATTTTGGAACATCAGGCCCCTTTAAGGGCCCCTCCACAAGGCTCCCTAAATCCCTTGACATGTTGGAAGGTCCCAGTTTCGGGGGCACCTATGTTTGAAAACGCTGTGCCTGTCAAACTCACACGTGGGGGCACGCGCCAGGCAGCTGCACGGGCACAGGCCAGTTAGCAGTTTTTGGGAGTCCCCTTGGAGACAGCAGCCTGTAAAATCTATTTAAAGGCCGAGTTCTTTCATTGCTCGGGCTGGGAGCTCTCGGCAGCAGGCTCCTTCCTATGGAGAACACGCTTCCTGCAAGCAGTGCGGAGTAGCCCCCGCCCTGAGTAGCCACCTGAGCCACGCTCTGCCCAAGCCACGCTGTCCTTGTGCCTCACCCTCCCCGGGACACTCTCCACGACCTACAGCAGTGACCCGCTCAGTGCCCCTAGCATCCCCTCCAGTCACCGCCCGCCCCCCCGCGATCCGTGTCGCTTACGCTTAGTCCGACCCAGTGCTGCGTTGCCGCTGCCTCTTGGCCCCGGGTGGGGGATCAGGCTGCTCTTGCCACCTGCCCCCACGTGGGCTCGTCTGGTCTTGACTGGAATGCGATTGATAAGGGGCGGGATCTTCTGGTACTCGTACACCCTGCAAGGGGGAGACAGAGCCGTGTGAGGAGCGGGGCGGGGGCCCTAGCAGGATCCCCTGCACCAAGTGTCACCAGCACTGCACTGTCCTCGGGGGAAGAAGGGGTCTCCAGGATGAGCAGGGAGGATGGAGAGGGGGACCGAGCCCCACTCATGCGAGCAGGAGTTGGGGACAGGGAGCTGGGGGGCTGCTATCCCTGGAAATCATAAGGCCTGAATGCCCAAGAACTGGATGCAGCATGCTACAGAGGGGAGCAGGGGCCAGTGGTCTGGCACAAGCCCTCCAGCCTCAGGGCAGCGCATGCTCTCAGGTGCAGTTGGGACACCCTGCTCAATTCCTCCCTCCCCATGGCATTCAGTGAGTGGGTGGCCTAGAGGCACATGGCTCCAAACATGCTGAGCCCCGAATGAAGGAAGCAGGGCTGGAGCTGCACATGAATGCATGGGGCAGCCCCAGCCCCAGCATGCCTCCTGCACAGCACCCACTGGGATCCAGACGGCGTAGGGCCTGCTGGGACATGAAGCCCTGCTCTATTACTGATAGTGCTCCTGCCTCACGGGGGTCCTGGCAAGCTGCCCTTGTGGCTCTGCGATGGGTGAAATGTGGTGCCCCCAGGCTAGTCTCCAAAACGCCTGGCACCACATATCTCACCAGGGGATTTCAGCTCCTTTGAACGGGCAACCCCTTCCTCTTTAACCTCCTTGAGTGTTACCAGGAGTCATGCAGCTGAGACGGACAGGTGCCTCAAACCATCTCCTCCCAGCCCCCAGTGCACTTCGCTGCCTACTGACTGTCAGTGCAGAGGGATGGGGCCCCATCGCCGATGCAGCAAAACCTGTTTGATACTGACGGAAGAAACAATCTGGTTTCGTGGATGTTAATCGCCAGGGACTCTCTCTCTGCTAATCAGCTGCTATTAAATAAAGGCATAATGATGAGATCTGAGCCAGATCCTCAGCCGGTGCAAATCAGCACAGCGCAGATTGACTTCAAAGGAGCTGCCTCACCCGACACCAGCTGTTCCAGAACAGAGCCTGGCTGCAAAGGCTCCTGGGGTAGTGGGTACCAGCAGCAGAGTTTCTACTCCACGTTTGCACGGCTGAACCCCAGGGCCCTCCTGCAGCTCACAGGCACTGGCTGACAGTCCGTGTCTAGGGTATCTCTATCCTAACAAGTGAAGGTCTCATTGCAGCAGACAGGCAAACTCAGGCTAGTTCGATCTAGCTAGCAGGGGTAGCAATAATAGCGACCATGTGGCAGCCTGGGCATCAGTGTGGGCTAGCAACCCCAGGGCGCAGCCAGGCTCCCCCGGAGGTTTGTGCTCAGGTTATTAGCCTGTGCTGCCATGTCTACACTATCCACGCTAGCTAGCTTAAAGCTGGCATGGGTATGCCTAGCCCATGCTACAACCAGCTCTTCCTCTGCAGTGGGGACATACCCTTAGGTAAATGAAACTTGGCCCCCTCTGTTCTGGGGCACTCAGAGCTGGGATACAGGGCAGGAAAGGAATTCGAACAGTGCTTCATCAGTCCTCCTCCTCTAAACACCAAAGGGGGAAGAGCTGGCAGGTGCCCAGGGACCAGACATCGCTCACCTGTACGGGAAATCGTCCCTGTAGAGCTCATAGTCCAGGTCACAGTTACTGCTGCAGAAGGAGAGAGAAGGTAGCAAAGGAGGTGAGAGTGAGTCACTCACAGCGATGAGCATGATGGTAGCCATGCCTCCCCTGTGCCCCCGTCCCAGCAATGCCACTCAGCCACAGAGCCTGGGAACTCCCAGGAGGATGCAGCCATGCTTACTTTGTGAGATTTCTCTGCTTGCAGTGTGGGGATCACCAGGAGGTGTAGGGGGCATATCTGCATCACAGGGAGGGATCAGCAGTGAGCGGCATCTGCAAGGTCACTGTGACATTTGTAATTGTGGGTGCCTCTGGATTAGCTCGGAGGAAGAGTACAGAGCGGCTGGCTGGGTTATAAGGCCCTTTGTTGTGTGTGTGGGGGGGGTTGTTTTATTTAAAATTTTCTGGGAATCTATTAATTTTTATAATATAAATTACAAAGAATGGGGGATAATTGGTGCAAAAAATGAATGTTGCCATTTTCTGGATAAATGTCAGGGTAAGGATCACTGTCTTCTGCTGCTTTTGGTTTTGTAAGCTGTCAGAAAAACCCTTATGTTTGGAAACAGCTACAGTTTTTCATTTTCAACCCACTTCAGCATGAAAAGCAGTTGCCTAACTTTTATTTGTTTTGAATGTTGACAACTCTTGTAAGAGGGCATAAACGGGCCCTTTTTGGGCCTGCCTCTGCTCCAAAAACCACTCCCAGACCCTCAGGTTCAGCAATCACCGGTGCAGTTTATTTACAAGGTGCAATCCCACCACCATCTCACTATATACAGCATAGAGGTTTCAGGCTGAAGGACTTCCCAGCCTCTGCCACCAGGAGAAAGGCGCTCCCACTCTCCAGCTTCCCTTCTTCGGACTGGCTTTTATGTAGCCCCAGGCTAATCAGGCTGGCACCTGTTTCCTCTTTGCCAATCAGGCACAGGTTACTCTAGGCAGCTCCAATTTACCTCCCTTAATGGGAGCTGGAGTGACAGAGGGCTGGCTCAGCAGTTCGTGCCCAGCACCCTGTCACACACCTCCCCCTGTTACCTAACCGCCAGGTTCATCCTTCCCCGTCCCCTCTTCCCTCTACTGGATTGGGCACTACAGGGGAGTTCTCCTTCCACCTTCGGGTGACCCCCAGGTCCTCCTTGTGGGATTCATTTACCCCCCACCCACAGAAATTACACTGTGTGGAGGGTGGATACCCCCATAGGTCTGCTGCAACACACACGCCTGGGTGTGTTCCCTGTCCTTTTCCCTCATTCCCTTCCGGCAGGAGTTCGGGGTTGGTCCCTACTTCCCCCTGGACACCCAGGGCCTCAGGTTTCTCAAATCCACCGAGCAGGGCCTGGGCCTCTTCTCCTGGGGGTCTCCCTTGTAGGGAGCGCCGGTGGGCCTTTCTCCTCTGCTCAGGGCCTTGGGCGGGATGTCTACCCCATCTTCCTTCCTGACAGGCTTTTCACTGCAATTTCCTAAGGGGATTGGTCTCCCTCTCTACTGGGGCTTCGTGATTTAGGTGGTTCTACCTCCGTCATCGGGAGGCCTCCCCTTTTCCCCATGGTGGCTTCCTCCCACTGCCTCCTTTCCCTCCTGGGAAGGGGTCCCAGTCCATGGCCAACACCACCGGAAAAGGCAGCCCCTCTGCTACCCCAACCCATTTCCACTGGAACCTGCCCTGGACCTTGAGGGGCCCCTCGGCTATAGGCCACTGTCTCTTATCCCCAAGGACACATTCGAGGTTCATCTTGGCTCCAGGAATCATCCACTGTGGCTTTACCAGCCACCTCTGGATAAGAAACCAGGCTCAGGCTGTATCTATTAGGGCCCTCTGTGGTTTCCTCCCCACCAACACCAGAACGGTAGACAGTCTCTGCCCCTTCCCTCCAGCATTAGTCCAGCCACAAAACTCGGCGAATCCACACTCCATGTACGAGCAGTCCCCCTTTTTATGTCCCGGTTGTCCGCACTGCCATCGAATGATCAGTCGGGCCCCAGGTGGAGCTCCCCGGGTGTCTTCCCTTTTCCTCTCTGGGCCCTTTCTGGGTGGGGGTTCTTGGGCTTTCTCCCAGACTCCAAGTCTTCGTATGGTCATCCCTTTTTCCTGGGGAAATTGGCCTCCGCATACTCCTTGGTCAGTTTCACGGCCCCTGCCACTATACTCGGTTGATGCCGCCTAACCCACACTCATATGTTGTCAGAGAGGTCCTGTAGGAGCTGTTCTAGGACCAATGCGTCCATAATCCCCTCACTGTCTGGGTGCTGGATCTCAGCCAGTGGGTGGCCCAGTCCATCAAGCTTTGGGCAAACACCTGGGGCTGTAACCTCTCCCCCAACTCTCTTGCTGACCATAACTTCTGGCGGTATTTCTCAGAGGACAGTCTCACCCAATCCAGGACAGCCACCTTTACTGCCTCGTACCTCCTGGCCTGCTCCTCACTCAGGAGCATTTAGGCCGCTTGGGCTTTGCCTGCTAGATAGGGTGCGAGCCACAGGGCCCAGGTTGCTCTATCCCATCCAGTCCCCATGGCTAGCTGCTTGAAAGTGGGGAGGAATGCAACTGGGTCACCTGCCGGGCCCATATCACATCGTCCTGTGCCCGGATGCCATCCCCCACCATGGGACTCGCCATCCTCTGCAGGAGCTGCTGTACGCTGGCCTGCTCCTGCAGGCTTTTCTGCAGCTTGGCCTGCCAGGTAAGCAAACCCTGCCTCTTCACCTGGGAGGACTGCTGCAAGCTTTGCATAGCCTTCTGCGTGTCCTCCTGCTGCCTTACCAGCCACTGCAGCATCTCTTTCATCTCTGGGCCACCAAACTTGGCACTGGCTCAGGATCCCGGACAGGCCCCCATGTGTAACAGAGCATAACAGGGCTCCCCTTGGTCCTGCCTCTGCTCTGCTCTCTCCAAAAACCACTCACAGACCCTCAAGTTCAGCAACCACCACTGCAGTTTATTTACAGGGTGCAATCTCACCACCGCGTCACCATATACAGCATGGGGGTTTCAGTCTCTACAGGCATGGGGGTTTCAGCCTCTACAGGCAGGACAGAAGAGTTGCCACACTCCTTCCAGTCTCTGGCTTCCCCTCTTGTGTCTGCCGCCCCTTATCGTCCCCTGAGGCTTTTATGAAGCCCCAGGCTAATCAGGCTGGCACCTGTTTCCCCTTTGCCCATCAGACGCAGGTTTCTCTAGCCAGCTCCAATTTATCTCCCTGAATAGGAGCTGGTGTGACAGAAGGCTGGCTCAGCAGTTCATGCCCAGCACCCTGTCACAACTCTCCATGCTGTCTGTAAAGCTAGTACTTGTATGTGGCAGACGCGAAACTGATGACACGACAATTACCAGCACTCGAGTGCTTCCGGTATTTCTGACCCAGCTTCCCACGCAGGAAGGGGAGACGATGGCTAGGTCACCTGGGACACCCAAGTCTCCTTCCGGAGCAGGGAGCTGGATCTAGCGTGTTCCAGCACTTCCAAAATTAGGGGGGAAATCAGTAAAAATGGAATTATGGCTTTTGTAAAACCCAAGAATGTTTCAGTAAAAATTGAAAAGGAAAGGCCTTATGGGGGAGACCGGCACCGAGGGTCACTCTGGATTCTCAGGGCATTTCGATGCTCCCTCCAGGAAGTTTACTACTGAGCATGTCTGTGTCTCAGCAGGGAGTTTAGACAGAGATGAGCCCCCTTTCGAGCAGTCTAAGCAGGACCTGTTATCTGGGAATCTGCAGTTATAGGTTTCTGATGTTAAATTTCATGGTTTCTGGTTTTGTGCTCACACTATCTGGTCTTTCAGCTCCAAATTAAGAAGCAATCTGTTAGGGAGAGCATCTCCAAGGCAAGAAGCCAGCATGCCTGTAATAAATCATGCACAGTGAACCAGAAGTTTGGGGTCTGTGTGAAGGATGTAATAAAATATTCTGTAAAAGCTCATTCTGCTGCTTCAGCTCTTGCAGAGTCAGTAGCTGCTAGATTAATACTAATGTGAAGCTTTACTTTGAAGTGTCACCACTCTGTGAGGGTGCCAGGGGTGGGGGAAGAATGCAAAAGTCCATGACAAGTTTCCCTGGGGTCCAGTGTTTCTATTACATCAGCAGAAACATCTGAGACGAAGGAAGGGCTTGTGATTAAGACATATGGCTGGGAATCAGGAGATTTGAATTCAGTTCTCCTATAGCTCCGCTGTATGATTTTAGAGGAGTCAGTTCCCATCTCATTGCCTCAGTTTCCCCCTCTGTATAACAAGGATAATGATCCTTACCTCACCCAGAAAAATGGTTTTGAGTTTTAGTTCATTCCTGTTTGGAAAGTGCTCTGGAGACCCTTGGCTGGAAGGGGCTGGTGAAGGGCAAAGGATGAGAGGTGACACCATGGTTTAAAAGTTTGGGGGACCAGAAGTGAGAATGCAGGAGGCTTCCGGCTGGGCGCAGATGTTACCTGTCAGCTCTGTGTTCTTGGGGCACCAGGGTGCAGTACCCAGCCTGTCTGGCTCACGAAAGACCATCCCTTCCCCCAGCCTTTGCTTGAACCAAAGCGGATCAGAAGAAAGACTTACAAAAAGCAATGAAAAGGCAGTGGGAGACACACCTAAACCCCTCCAGACAAGGGTGACAGGATTAAGGAAACTCCCCTAGCCTCATCTGCATCAAAGATGGGACAGGGAGGCATCTCCATTAGCATACAGAATGGACAACAGAGATTCCAAGGCAAGAACCGCATGGATCTCTGGGACCAGAAAAGCAGGGAAGCACTGCATGATGGGGGATCTCTGCTCCAGCTGTTAATGAACCTACGCCTGCACATACCCAGCTCAGTAGTTATCAGCCCAAGTAATAAATCCTTTACTGGTATGCAAAATACTGAAGCTGCCTAATTGCATTGTGAGCTCCCTGGAAGGAACACCGCCCATAGCCAGGGATGATCAGTTCCTATTGTCCCGCCTGAACAAAACAACTCTGATATACTCCCTTGAGCCATCAGTTTACCCATAAACAAATCTAGTGTTCTCCCTTGAACATTGTTCTTTCCCTACAAAAACCCCTACCTACGTGCAAGTGTTCTGAGGCCAGGATCCAAAATCTGAATCAGTTCTATTGGGACTTCATCGTCTCCTGACTGATTGTGCTGGGGGCTCTGCCTGTCCCAGCACTCAGGACCCTCAGCTAACACCACCACCTGGGACCCCTGATCGATTCCAGCTTCACGGAGTGGTGAGAACCCAGCTCTCTCTCGGTACAGCCGCCTGACCCTGACTTGTGTGATCAGTTTTAGTTTTCTAAACCTGACCTTTATAATCAAATTTAAGTTAGATTTAATATTATAATTGTTTTGTTTGTTTGGCTCCCCTATGGTTATTACCTGGCAATAAATAATTTTCATGGTTAAGCTGGTTGCTTCTCTCCCCCCACAACCCCATGGGTGTTTTTTGGCTTCCTCATTTGCTCTGCAGCAACGCTCCTCATATCTAAGCTAAAGATCCCTGCAGCACCCAAAAATCCTGTGGGGTTTGCTCATTAAGTGGGTTACTACCAGAACAATTGTAACATGAAAGTGGGGATAGGGACGTGCTGAACCTGGGGCATATAAGGGTGGCAGCTTGGAAATGCTGCTTGACCCAGACTACTGTGTCCAGGGACATATAAGGGGTCAGCTTGGGAGTGCTGATTACCCCGGTCCTCTCAGATGTGCTCTGTTAATGTGTGTGTTCGACTGATTCTGGGGCTGGAAGAACCCAGCCCTGGAACCTAGGTCCTGCAGGACAGCTCCATTGGGAGGGGACTTGCAGAAGTAGAGCTCTGTGTGAGAACACAAGTGACACAAGCAGTACATTGATAGAATTACAGAACACCCCCCCACCCCAGAAAAGTAACCCTAATAAATAAGCGAACCCCAAAGTAACGGGCAAATCTGGTGACATAGGGGACACATCCTCGAGAGTTGGGAGAGAACATGTTCCACTCCTGCACCAACCACCACCCAACAGCTGGCTGCAACCAGGCAAAGCATTCACAGGAGTGAATATTTTTGTTGACTCATTATTCAGTTCAACAAACCACAGAACCAAATCTGAGCTGATCTTTTCAGAATGCATTTCCCCCATTAGCAAGAGGAAGTTACTCACCTTGAGCAGTAATGAGGGTTCTTCGAAATGTGTCCCCATTATGGGTGCTCCACTGTCAGAGTGCGTGTGCCCCACGCTGCTGATTGGAGAATTTCAATAGCAGCCTGTCCCGCACGTGCGTTGCCTCACTCACCACAAGGCTTGCCAGCGTGCGCGGGCATTTCCCTCCGCAGTTCCTTCTCTACTGCAGAGTCAACCGGAGGGAACTCTAAAGTAGAGGGGAGGAGGGTGGGTCGTGGAGCATCCATAGGGTCACACATCTCCAAGAACCATCGTTAGGATACAAGGGGAGTATCTTCTTCTTCGAGTAGTGTCCCTATGGGTGCTCCAATGTAGGTGACTCCTGAGCAGTATCCACCACGGGAGGCTGGGACTTCGGAGTCAAGTATGATATAGAGAACAGTCCTGTGGCACCGAATTGGGCATTTGTAGCCAAATCCCTCATAGTGCTATGCAAATGTATGCGCAGATATCCAGCTAGCTGCTCTGCAGATCTCTGATATGGGGACCTTGGAGAAGGTGACTGAAGAGGAGACTGACCTCATGAAATATGTGCATATTGAAGATGGGGGTGTTACCCCACACAGCTGGTAGCAGAGTTTAATACAGACAGAGACTCACTTAGAGAGCGGCTGAGCTGAGATCAATACACCTTTCGATTTATCCGCAATGGAGAGAAAGACTTTCAGAGATTTTCTAAAGGTTTTTGTTCTGTCCAAATAAAAGGCCAAGGCTCTTTTCACGTCAAGCATATGGAGGATGGCTTCCCTGTTGTCCTCAGAAGGTTTGGGATAAAATGTTGGAAGCTGCAGAAGTCACTTTAGGGGTGAACTTTGAATGGGGTCTGAGTGTAACTTTGCCAGGGAAGAACACAGTACAAGGGGATGCGCCATCCAAGCTCGTATTTCCCCTATCCTGGCCGAAATGATGGCAATGAGGAACACCTTCTGAGTCAGTGAACAACAGGCCATGGTCTCAAATGGCCGTCGAGTCAGTCATTTTCACATTAGGTTGAGGTTCTGTTGGGGAGCGAGGGCTTGGGTTGTGGGAAGAGGTTTGCTTTGCCTTTAAGAAACATCTTAGTAGTTGGATGGGAGAGGACTGAGTAGTCTTCTGCCTAGTGGAAGGTTGCAACTGATACTAAATGAACCTTCAGCGAGCTAACAGAGAGACCTGATTTCTTTAAGGTTAATAGGTGGTCTAGGACCACCGGTAGGGTGGCTGAGTTTGGGGTGACCCCCTTGGGCTGGCACCTCTTCCATTTCTGAAGGTACGTATGATAAGCAGTGCCCTTTCTACTGTGTAATAGCACCTCCTGTTCCTCCTCAGAGCAAGATGTTTCTATGTGCTGGAACCATGAAGGAGCCAGGCTTTGAGTTGCAGGATCTGCAGATTGGGGTGGAGGCTGTGACCCTCGTTCTGCGACAGGTGGTAGAGTCATCGGCAGACATAATGCCAGCTGTGACAGGTAAGGGTACCGTGTCTGCCTGGGCCAGGTGGGGACGATCAGAATGATGTTTGCTTTTTCCCTTTTTATCTTCAACAGGACTTTCAGTAATACAGGGAATAGGGGAAAGGCATAAAGAAGGCCTTTGTCCCAAGGAAGGAGAGCATTTACCATGGAGTGTCGTCCAATCCCCCCCAGAGCAGTACTGTTGACATTTCTTGTTTTGGTGAGCAGCAAACAAGTTTATTACCAGCATCCCCTATTGTTGGAATATGTCATGTAGAATCACTGACTATCTCCCATTCACAGTCACACGGGAATCTGCGGTTGAGATTGTTGGCCCTCGTGTTGTGTATTCCCGGTAGGCAGGTGTGACGAAGTGGGGATTTCCCCTGGTTATGTTGTATGTGAGCCTATGTGAGTCTCACTGTTTTGCATGAATGCTGTGTGCGCCTCAGTTTCCCTGTGTATTGCACCAATGTCTAGGTGGTAGGATTAAGGGGGTGTGAGTTTTGTGGGGGCTACTCCAGCTGCCTGCATGGATGCTATGGCTGCCCCTTCGTAACCTGAGACCCAGGAGGGGGATGTGACCAGGTGACTCTTGGCCCTGGAAGCGAGACACAGGCCGGAGGAGAAGCAACGGGCAGGGCAGGGGGCAGCAGGTGGAAACGGGTCAGTCTCAGATGGGGCGCAGGGCGAGGGCCGGAGCCCTGGCTCTGGGCTCCCCTCCTCCCAAGATGCACTTGGCTGAAAATCAGTGATTTCTGTGATAGCAAACTCTGTTCTATGTTGTGTTCCTGTCGACTTCTGTTTTACCAGCTGGCTGAGAGTCCCATCTGACTGCGAAGTTGGGGTGCAGGGCCCTCTGGCTTCCCCAGGAGCCCCGCCCAGGCGGACTCGCTGCGGGAAGCACCTGGTGTGGAAGGGGATGCTGAATGCTCCGAGGTCAGACCTAGGAAGGTGGAAGCTGTGGAAGCTTCTTGCCCTGGCGACAGTCTGCTCAGAGAGAGGAGGCTCCCCCAGAGTCCTGCCTGGCTCCGTAGGGAGCAGTTCCAGAGCAGCGCCCTGGTGACTCTGTGACAGTAGGTCACTGACATTAGGGTGTTATGCGAGATGCACTGGTTCCACAGCTTCAGTGCTTCTACACACAGGAAATGAGACCTGGCGCCTCCCTACCAGTTTATGTAATACATTAGGCCAGGCTGTCTGTCATGACCTTCGTGTGCGTTTCCCTGATCAGCAGGAGGAAGTGAGCGCACACATTTCTGATTGCTCTGAGCTTGAGCAGGTTGATATGGAGGCCTGTCTCCGCTACAGACCATTTGCCCTGTATTGTGCGACCATTGAGATGCACTCCCCATCCTATGAAGGATGTGTGGGTGGTCAGGAGAAGGGATCTGGAAGACTGAGAAAACAGGATTCCCGTACACACATTTATCAGGTCCTTCCACCAGTCTAAGGATTGCTTGACCCTGGTGGGCAGTGATAGAAGCTTGCCTATGTTGTCTTTGTTCAGCTTGTAAACTGAACCAAACCAAGCTTGAAGGCATCTCATGTGTAGTCTGGCATGAGCACTAACTGATGTGCCCACGGCCATGTGGCCCAGAAGCTGAAGGCAGTGCCTGGCCGAGATTTGGGGGCTGGACTGCACTGTCTCTATCAACGAGGAGAGACTGAGAAATCTGTGATGTGGGAGGAGCGCCCACGCCTGAGTGGAGTCAAGGTCAGCTCCTATGAATTCTAGCCTCTGTACTAGTGTAAAGGTTGATTTTTGTTCGTTGATTTGTAGGCCAAGATTCAGAAACAGGTCCCATGTGGTCTGAGTTACTCATTGGGCCTCTGTGCAGGACTGTGCCCTGAGAAGGCAATCATCCAGATAGGGATAAATCATTACTTCCTGAGAGCATAAATGGGCCGCTACTAGCAAGAGGACCTTGGAGAACACCTTGGGGGCCAATGAGAGGCCAAAAGGGAGTACTCTGTACTGGTAGTGGTCTTAGCCCAGCGTGAATCTGAGGTAACACCTGTGACGTGGTATGACAGAAATGTATGCATCTTGAAGGTCAAGGGCCAAGAGCCAATCTCCTTCCTCAAACGCTGAATGATCCTGAATTTGATGTATCTGTTGAGTGATCTGAGGTCCAGTATGGGTCTCCAGCCTCCCTTTTATTTTGGTATCAGGAAGCAGCAAGAGTAGAAGCCTTTGGCTCTGAGGTGCATGGGCACAGGTTCTATAGCTCCTACTCTGAGGAGATGGTTTACCTCTTAATGTAGCAAACTCTTGTGAGAAGGGTCCTTGAAGCAGGATGGGGAAAGGAGAAGTGGATGGCATATCTATTCTGAATGATCTCCAGCACCCACTTGTCAGAAGTTACCCGTTCCCAGATGCTGCAGAATGGGGTAAGGCGGTCCCCAAAAGGAGGAGTGGGGTTTCCCAGCGTAAGGTGGTGAGAAGAGTGTTCTACAAGCGCCTCAACCAACCCATCAAAACTGCCTGTTGGAGGTTGCAGGGTGAGAGGAAGACAGCTCTGGCCCCGATTGCTTTCACTTGGGGAACCTTGATTTCTTTCTCTGTGGCTCACAAGATCCCTGTGACAAGCACTGAGGCGCGTACTGTAATGACCGGGACTTAAAACAGCGGCTGAGGGCTGTATTTTCTCTTGTAGGCAGGCGTGTATCCCTAGGGAACAAAGGGTCGCCCAAGAATCCTTCAGCGTGTGAAAGGACACATCTGTCTTTTCAGTGAACAGCTTCAATCCCTCAAAGGGAAGGTCCTCCACCGTGGTTTGGACCTTTTTAGGGAAGCAGACAACTGCAGCCAGGAGGCTCTTCTCATAATCATGGCCGTGGAACTTGAACATGCCGCCATGCGTGCCGCATCTAATGCGGACTGGAGAGACTTTTTCGCCACCAGCTGGCCCTTGTTAATTATGGCCATAAATTGGTCTTTGTGGGAGTCCAGGAGCTGATCAATAAAAGAACCTAGTTTCACATAATTCTGGTAGTCGTATTTGGCCAACAAGACCTGGTAATTAGCCACCAGGCATTGAAGAGTGGCTGATGAATACGTCTCTCTGCCAAACAGATCCAAGCATTTCCCGTCTTGGCCATAAGGGGTGGATTTAAACTGGTACTGGCAGCTCCTAGAATTAACTGCATCCACAATGATGGAACTGGGAGGCAGGTGGGAGAATAGAAATTCCGTGCCCTTTGCCAGCACATA
Organism: Chelonia mydas; assembly: GCF_015237465.2. Classification (NCBI taxonomy): domain Eukaryota; kingdom Metazoa; phylum Chordata; order Testudines; family Cheloniidae; genus Chelonia; species Chelonia mydas. The sequence goes on along the minus strand of NC_051252.2, from coordinate 3,482,198 downwards.
ATACTTTTTGTCTGCTTGCTTGCATGTCAATGGGATGGACACAGGGGTCTGCCACATAACTCTGGAAGGATCCAGGAGCGTCTCTTAACTGGGAGGGCCACTCTGGCAGAAGTGGAAGAATGCAGAATGTCCACCAGTTTGTGGTGAGGCTCAGTCACTTGGTGTAGCTGTATTTGCACGGCTTCTGCCACCGCCCTGAGGTAAGTCCTGGAATGATTTAAAATCATCCACCATGGATGGCGGAGGGGGCATCACTGCCTCATCAGGTGAGGACCATGAGAGACGAGTTTGAAGGGTGTCTTCCCTTTCTGCCTCAGCTGCAACTTCCTCCCCTAGGTGCTCAGGAGGTTCCGAACCCTTTGAGTTGGTTCTTGCCCGCTGGTATACCACACTAGGGGCATGGGAGGCTTGTTGCCTCGGGGCCTGCCAGGGGTCCCAGTACGGCCCTTGAGGGTAAGGGGCTAGTGGCTGGTACCATGCCTGCCCAAACCATGGAGGCTAAGCGTCGGGCGGGCGGTACACTTGGTGTCCCTGATCAAATTGGGACCCCTAAAGCAAGTAGGACGAGCAGTGGGAACCCAAGTGCTCTTGCTCACTATCTGACTCTGATGTGGAGAAAGGTGGTGCATAGCATGGAGCTGTCATTGAGTCCAGTGCTCTGGGAGAACTCGGCACCGGAGCCCTGGTACTGAGGAGGAGCCCTGGTACTGTGCCAGACACTGAGAGATCCGTGGCGCAACAGAAATCCGCCAGCGTGGATGGCATCGGTACCGGTGGCTGTCAGTGCCAAGAGGTTTGTACCGACGGAATTGGAGACACGGACCTAATCGTACGGTCCATCAGTGCCACGTTCACCAGGATTGGTGCCAGTGTCAATGACCACATCGACATAGCCTTCCCCAGGGTGGATCTTCCACGCTTTCACGCCCCGGCGGTACCAGTACTTCTTTGTCCGTGCCCATCGGGCCTTTGTGCAGCCCAACTTGCTCCGTTGGCTCGGTACGCACAGGCCCTGGCTACCAGCTCTACACAGCTTCGGTGCTGTCCGTAGCGATGCTACTGATGGAGCTCGAGGTCATCTGCTGCTCGATTGCGGCTTGCTATGGGGACTCTCAGACCTTTTCTTAGCAGTCTTGAGTGAGTGGCTCATCTCATTGGGATCGCCTGCCTTCAACGTAGAAGGTTGAAGTGACAGCTCTCGCCAGGACTCCAGTGGTTGAAGGGCTGACTCCACGAGCCGGAATCTGAGATTTTGTCTATACTGGAACTTCGTCGGCAAAACTTTTGTCATTCAGGGGTGTTAACCCCCCCCCAACACACACACACACACACACGACAAAAAAGTTTTACCGACGTAAAGCGCGGGTATGAACAGCGCTTTGTCAGCAGGAGCGCTCTCCTGCCGACAAAGCCGCTGGCGCTGGTGGGGGGTGGAAGTTTTTTGTCATTAGGAGAGCTCTCTCCTGCCGACAAACAGCAGCTACACTGCGCAGCTTTTAGCAGCACGGCTGTCGCTAAAAGCGAGGTAGTGTAGACAAAGCCCAAGCCTGAACTCTCAGCCCTTCCTGGACATGGGTTTTAGCTGCTGGCACCAACCACACTTGTGTGGATTGTGCTCTTCCCCCAGGCAGTGAACACACTGTGAGGCCTGGTTTACACTACGTTTGTTGGATTTAGCAGCATTACATCGAATTAACCTTGCACCCATCCACACAACAAAGCCATTTTTTTCGACATAAAGGGCTCTTAAAACTGATTTCTGTACTCCTCCCCAACAAGGGGATTAGCGTTGAAATCGACATCGCCGTTTCAAATTAGGGTTTGTGTGGACGCAATTCGAAGGTACTGGCCTCTGGGAGCTATCCCACAGTGCACCATTGTGACCGCTCTGGACAGCACTCTGAACTCGGATGCACTGGCCAGGTGTACAGGAAAAGCCCCGGGAACTTCTGAATCTCATTTCCTGTTTGGCCAGGCGAGCTCATCAGCACAGGTGACCATGCAGTCCCAGAATCGACAAAGAGCTCCAGCATGGACCGAACGGGAGGTACTGGATCTGATCGCTGTATGGGGAGTGGAATCCATGCTATCAGAACTACGTTCCAAAAGATGAAATGCCAAAACATTTCAAAAAATCTCCGAGGCCGTGAGGGACAGAGGCTACAGCAGGGACGCAACACAGTGCCGCGTAAAAGTTAAGGAGCTCAGACAAGTGTACCAGAAAACCAAAGAATCAAACAGATGCTCCGAGACAGAGCCCCAGACATGCCGCTTCTACGCTGAGCTGCATGCAATTCTAGGGGGGGCCGCCACCACTACCCCACCCCTGTCCGTGGACTCTGATGATAGGGTACTCTCCGCCATGCCTGACGGTTTTGCGGATGGGGAAGATGATGAGGAGGAGGACGAGCTTGAGGAGAGCACACAGCACACCATTCTCCCCAACAGCCAGCATCTTTTTATCACCCTGACTGAAATACCCTACCAACCCAAAGAAGCTGGAGAAGGGACCTCTGGGGACCGTACCTTTTTAAATATAATACACGTTATAAAAGTGTTTTTTAATGATTAAGTAGCTCTGAGGACTTGGGATGCATTCGTGGCCAGTACAGCTACTGGAAAAGTCTGTTAATGTGTCTGGGGATGGAGCAGAAATCCTCCAGGGACATCTCCATGAAGCTCTCCTGGAGGTACTCTAAAAGCCTTTGCAGGTTTCTGGGGAGAGCAGCCTTATTCCATCCTCGATGGTAGGACACTTTACCATGCCATGCTAGTAGCAAGTAATCTGGTATCATTTAATGACAAGCCTGGTAGCATATGGTCCCGGTGTTTGCTCGCATTCAAGCAACATCCGTTCTTTATCTCTCTGTGTTATCCTCAGGAGAGTGATACCGTTCATGGTAACCTGGTTGAAATAGGGGAATTTAATTAAGGGGACATTCAGAGGTGGCCGTTCCTACTGGGCTGTTTGCCTGTGGCTGAAAAGAAATCCTCCTCACAGTTAGCCACATGGTGGGGGCGGGGGGAGGCGCATTGGCGCTAAGCTGTTCGCATTTGGCTAGCAGGGATCTTCCCTGATACCAGCCAGGAGGTGGGGGGGAGGGGAAAAGCGATCATCCCAGAGAATTGGATTGGGGGGAGGAGTTAGTTTGGTTTCTGCTGCTGCACGTTAACAGGAAAACCACAGCACTAAATGGCCAACGCAATGTGCTTTGCTTGGTATGGGAGAGGAGGGCGCTGCTGTTATGAAGGCTGCTGAAGCCGAAAGACTATGGCTTACCGTGGCCGCCTGCAAGCCGAATTCTGTTGCCTGGCACTGCGTGTGTGATCCCTAACACTAAAGCCGCAGGCACTCAATATAAGATGCAAAATGTGACCTTGTACCAAAATCACGTGCTATGTAATGTGAATAGTGTTGATCACCGTGAAAGAGTATAGCCATTATTCTGTAAAATGTATCTTTTAAAATACTTCACTCTCTTTTTTTCTCCAGCAGCTGCAAATGTTTCAAGCCTCCCTCCTCCGTCCCAAAGGCTATCTCAGATAAGGCGGCAAAAAAAACGCACGCGTAATGACATGTTCTCTGAGCTCATGCAGTCGTCCGGCACTGACAGAGCTCAGCAGAATGCGTGGAGGGACACAATAGCAGAGTACAGGAAAGTGGCCGATGAACGTGAAGAGAGGTGGGGGCAGGAAGATCAGAGGAGGCAGGAGGCAATGCTGGGGCTACTGCAGGATCAAACGGACATGCTCCGGCATCTGGTGGAGGTTCATGAACGGCAGCAGGATCACAGACTGCCACTGCAGCCCCTGTTTAACCGCCCTCCCTCCTCCCCAAGTTCATAGCCTCCTCACCCAGATGCCCAAAAACGCCGGGGGGGAGGCTCCGGGCACCCAGCCACTCCACCCCAGTGGACAGCCCAAACAACAGAAGGCTGGCATTCAACAAGTTTTGAAGTGGCCTTTTCCTTCCCTCCTACCCTCCTCCCACACCCCACCCGGGCTACCTTGTGAGTTATCTCCCGATTTTTATAATCAATTAATAAAGAATACATGGTTTTTAAACGATAGTGACTTTATTGCCCTTGCAAGCAAGCTGTGATCAAAGAGGGGAGGGCGGGTGGCTTACAGGGAATTTAGAGGCAACCAAGGGGGTGGGTTTTCATCAAGGAGAAACAAACAGAAGTGTCACACGGCACCCTGGCCAGTCATGAAACTGGTTTTCAAAGCTTCTCTGATGCGCAGCGCTTCCTGCTGTGCTCTTCTAACCGCCCTGGTGTCTGGCTGCGCGTATTCAGCAGCCAGGCAATTTGCATCAACCTCCCACCCCGCCATAAACGTCTCCCCCTTACTCTCACAGAGATTGTGGAGCACACAGCAAGCAGCAATAACAATGGGAATATTGCTTTCGCTGAGGTCTGAGCGAGTCAGTAAACTGCGCCAGCGACCCTATTAACCGTCCAGATGCACGCTCTACCACCATTCTGCACTTGCTCAGCCTATAGTTGAACAGCTCCTGACTACTGTCCAGGGTGCCTGTGTATGGCTTCATGAGCCATGGCATTAAGGGGTAGGCTGGGTCCCCAAAGATAACTATAGGCATTTCAACATCCCCAACAGTTATTTTCTGGTCTGGGAAGTAAATCCCTTCCTGCAGCTGTTTAAACAGACCAGAGTTCCTGAAGACGCGAGCGTCATGAACCTTTCCCAGCCATTCCATGTCGATGTTGGTGAAACATCCCTTGTGATCCAGCAGCGCTTGCAGCACCATTGAAAAGTACACCTTGCGGTTTATGTACTGGCTGCCCTGGTGGTCCGGTCCCAAGATAGGGATATGCGTTCCGTCTATAGCCCCCCGACAGTTAGGGAATCCCATTGCAGCAAAGCCATCTAGTATGACCTGCACATTTCCCAGAGTCACTACCTTTGATAGCAGCAGCTCAATGATTGCGTTGGCTACTTACATCACAGCAATCCCCACAGTAGATTTGCCCACTCCAAATTGATTACCGACTGACCGGTAGCTGTCTGGCATTGCAAGCTTGCACAGGGCTATTGCCACTCGCTTCTCAACTGTGAGGGCTGCTCTCATCTTGGTATTCTTGCGCTTCAGGGCAGGGGAAAGCAAGTCACAAAGTTCCATAAAAGTACCCTTACGCATGTGAAAGTTTCGGAGCCACTGGGAATCATCCCAAACCTGCAACACTATGCGGTCCCACCAGTCTGTGCTTGTTTCCTGGGCCCAAAATCGGCGTTCCACAGCATGAGCCTGCCCCAGTAACACCATGATCTCCAAATTGCTGGGGACCGCGGTTTTAAAGAAATCTGTGTTCATGTCCTCATCACCGCGCTGCCGTCGCCTCCTCACCTGGTTTCTCAGGTGCTGGTTCTGCATAAACTGCATGATAATGCGCTAGGTGTTTACAATGGTCATAACTGCTGCGGTGAGCTGAACGGGCTCCATGCTTGCCGTGCTATGGTGTCTGCTCAGGCAATCCAGGGGAAAAGGGCATGAAACGATTGTCTGCCGTTGCTCTGACGGAGGGAGGAGCGACTGACAACATGGCTTACAAGGCTGGCTTACAGGGAATTAAAATCAACAAAGGGGGTGGCTTTGAATCCAGGAGAAACAGAATGGATAGAACTCAAAACCCTGGGTTTAGCAGGCCGCTGATTTCACGGAGGGAGGGTGGAGAAAATGAATACAAAACAAATCTGGTCTATTTCTTGTTTTGATCCACTTCATCTATCGTTATACGTCTTGCTGACAGCAGACTGCTGGCCATCGTCATCTCCTGGGTGCTCGGCAGAAGACGGTGCAGTATGACTGCTGGCCATCGTCATCTCCTGGCTGCTCATTAAAAGACGGTGCAGTAGGACTGAATCGCCATGAGACGAAACTTAAAAGGGAAATGACCTGGCTGAGTCACTCCCATGTTTGCCCAGGTGCCCCTACCTCACCTAGGTGGGTTAAAAGAGCACCCTGGAGTATGTCGACGATGGCTACCAGTCATACTTCACTGTCTGCTGCCAAAAGGCAATGAGCGGCTGCCGTGTAGCAATGCAGTACCGCGTCTGCCAGCACCCAGGAGACATACGGTGACGGTGAGCTGAGCGGGCTCCATGCTTGCCATGGTATGGCGTCTGCACGGGTAACCCAGGAAAAAAGGCGCGAAACGATTGTCTACCATTGCTTTCACGGAGGGAGGGTGGAAAGGGGGGCCTGACGATATGTACCAGAACCACCCACGACAATGTTTTTGCCCCATCAGGCATTGGGATTTCTACGCAGAATTCAAATGGGCGGAGACTGCGGGAACTGTGGGATAGCTACCCACAGTGCACCGCTCCGGAAGTCGACAGTTGCCTCTGTACGGTTGCCTCGGTGGACGCACTCCGCCAACTAAATGCACTTACAGCATTTGTGTGGCGGGACACACAATCGACTGTATAAAAACGCTTTCTACAAAACCGAATTCTAGAAATTTGACCTAATTTCGTAATGTAGACATGGCCTGAGTGTCCCTCGGTCACTGGGATGGATTCTTTGCAGCTAAAGAACGTTTTGAAGCCTGGAGAGACAGGCATACCTTTTTTGTCCTACGGGTCCCCACACACAGTGGGCTGTCTTGGGCAGGAGAATGTGCTTCTAGATTGAAAGGCCACCCATTCCTCCGCTGCCCCTGCTGTGTATCTCTGCCACCCTGGGGAGCCGTGAGTAATGCTGCGTATCTGTCACGGAAATCACGGATTCCATGACTTTCCGTGACTTCTGCAGCAGCACAGGGGCTGCCCAAGAGCTGGACAGCCCCTCGGCCAGCAGTAGCTTAGGTGTGTGGGAGGGGGCTTAGGGCTGAGGAGGCGCTTACCTTGTGCGGGGCTCCTAGGCGGAGGGGTCAGGGGGCTCCGCGTGCTGCCCGCGCCCACAGGCTCCACCCCCGCAGCTCCCATTGGTTGTGGTTCCCGGCCAACAGGAGCTCTGGAGCCAACGCTTATGGCGGGAGTAGCGTGCAGAGCCCCCCTGGGTTGCCCCTCCCCCTACGAGCTGCAGGGCCATGCCAGTCAGAGCCAGGCAGAGAGCCTGCCAACCCTGCCAACTCCCCCCCGCCCAGCACCAGCAGAGATCCTGGGCCGCGCGCCACCACCCGGACTCCCTCCCCCAGCACCAGTGGGGATCCCAGGCCAGACACTGCTGCTTGACCCCCCTCCTCCAGCACCATCAGGGGTCCCAGGCCACGCGCTGCTGCCCAACCCCCCTCCTCCAGCACAAGTGGGGGTCCCAGGCCGCCGCCCGCCACCCCCTCAGCACCCACGGCGAGCACAAAGTTTTAGTCAGAGGTATATAGTAAAAGTCAAGGACAGATCACGGGCTGTGAATTTTTTGTTTACTACCCGTGACCTGTCCATAACTTTACTAAAAATACGCGGGACTAAAACATAGCCTTAGCCGTGAGTTACCGCCATCAGAACACACATGCTGCATTGAAGGACACAAGGACCCGAGTGCTACTCCACCCTTCTGCCAGAATTAGCCTTGTGGGCCCCTGGAACTCAGGAGAGCGGGTTCAACTCCTGTCTGTGCCACAGAATCCCTGTGTGACCTTGGGCGAGTCACTTAATGGCACTGTCGCTAGTTCTGAATCTGTAAAATGGGGGTCGTTAGCCTCCTGTTGTCTATTTAGATTATTTCCTTTCTATCACAGCATCACACCATATAAACACAGTGCAAGAGCCAAAGAGCTGACAAACTAGACAAGACAGAAAGGAGGGGGAAAACAAAGGCACAGAGAGAGGAAGTAACCCACCAGGTCGGGGTAGACTGGGATTGAGCCCCTCCTCTTTCTCCCTATCTACTAGGCCAGAGGTGGGCAAACTATGGCCCGTGCGCCACATCCGGCCCACAGGCCCGTCCTGCCCACTCCCTGAGGCTTGCCCCCGGCCCCTCACCCGCTGTCCCCCCTCCCCTGCAGCCTCAGCCGGCTGCACCGCCAGCGCTCTGGCCCACTGCTCCTGCCGGGCAGTGCAGCTGGCTCCGGACGGGCAGCAGGGCTGCAAGCTCCTAATGCTCTGAGCAGCATGGTAAGGGGGAGGGGAGCGGGGAAGTTGGATAAGGGGTAGGGGGTCCCAGGGGCAGTCAGGGGACAGGGAGTGGTTGGATGGGGGCAGAGGTTGGGGGGGGGGGGGGGGTGCGGTCAGGGTATGGGGATCAAGGGGGGTTGGATAGGCGTGGGAGTCCCGGAGGGACTGTCGGGGGGCAGGGATGTGGATAGGGGTCGGGGCAGTCAGGGGACAGGGAGCAGGGGGAGGTTGGATGGGGCGGAGGTTCTGTGCGGGGGGGATCGGGGGGGTTGGATAGGCATGGGAGTCCTGGGGGGCCTGTCTGGGGGCAGGGGGGCGGTTAGGGGTCAGGGCAGTCAGGGGACGGGTTCGATAGGGGGTGGGGTCCCAGGGGAAGTTGGGGCGAGGGTCCCAGGAGGGGGCGGTGAGCAGGGGGGGTTGGATGGGTCGGGGGTTCTGAGGGGGGCAGTCAGGGGGTGCAAAGTGGGAGGGGGGGATAGGGGGCAGGGGCCAGGCTGTTTGGGGAGGCACAGCCTTCCCTACCCGGCCCTCCATACAGTTTTGCAACACCGATGTCGCCCTCAGGCCAAAATGTTTGCGCACCCCTGTACTAGGCCACGAGAGGCGGGAAGGTTAGTCCTGCCTCTGCCACGGACGCAACTGGTGATCTTGGAAAAGTCACTGTGCCTCAGTTTCCCCACCTTTAAAACAGGCATTGACCGCAGCCAGGAGGCACCGGTGAGCTAAGAGAATTTTTCCATCTCTAATTTCTTTGAGTCTATTAGAAGTCACAGGGCCTGCAAGCCGGTTTTAGGAGCTGTAAACAAGGAACTATTTTTATGGCTGAAATCCCAACTGGATATCCAGGATCCCTGATCCTTCATGTGCCGTGTCACCCATTGACGGCTTCCAGTGACAGACTGTCACAGAGTCCCCGGGGCGATGCTCTGGAACTACTCCATACGAAGCCAGTCAGGATTCTGGGGGAGCCTCCTCTCTGTGAGCAGACTGTTGCAAGGGCAGAAGCTTCCACCTTCCTGGGTCTGACCTTGGAGCCTTCAGCATCCCCTGCCCCACTATGCGCTTCCCGCAGTGAGTCCACCTGGGCTGGGCTCCTGGGGGAGCCAGAGGGCCCTGCACCCCAACTCCACAGTCAGCAGTGACTCTCAGCCAGAATGCAGAACAGACGGGTTTATTAGTTGACAGGAACACAGCATAGAACAGAGCTTGTTAGAACAGAAATCAGTGACTTTCAGCCAAGTCCATCTTGGAGAATCCTGGGCCAGACACCCTGGACTCTCCCTCTTCCAGTGCCCCACAGCAGACTGTCCACTCCCAGCGACCCGACCTCTGACACCCCTCCCATCCCCCCCCGTTGCTCCTCCTCCTGGTCTTAGTCTCGCTTCCCAGACAAAGAGTCACCTGGTCGTCACCTGGTTGCATCCCCCTCCTGGGTCTCAGGTTACGAAGGGCACTGGTCATAGCATACATGCAGGCAGCTGAAGCAGCCTCACCTGCCCCAGAGATCTCAGCCGAAGTCACACATCCTTATTCCCACCACTGATGTATTGGTGCAGCACAGAGGGAAACTGAGGCACACACAGTATTCATGCAAAACAGTAAAACTCGCATAGGCTCACATACAACATAACAAGGGAAAATCCTCACTTGGTCACACAGGCGCTGGCCCCGTAGGGCAGGAGAGGCCGCCTCTGCACTACAGTGCTGCTGAAGCGCTCGCACCCAACCACAGTGCATTAGGGGAAGCTTGAGAAGCCACGACACAGTGTTCCAAGGTCAGAGCAGGATAGTGCCAGGGGCTTCTCTCTCCTTCTCCTAGACATTATGCCTCCAACTGCCTCCAACGGCTATTTCAGGGTGCGGGAAGGACTCTGATCCACATGCTACAGGCAGCCAATGAGAGATGGAATTCCCCAGCCAGCAAGGAATCTTGGAACATGTGAGCGCACACACAGCAAAACAAGACACCTTCCATTTCATTTCCAGTACACCCCCGAACGTAGCTGGGGAATTCAAGCAATGGCGACAAAACACAGCCAGGAATCCGAGGAGGCTTCCTCTTTAGTTTCTGCAAACCATGTGCCTCAGGCCTATGGGTCAAGGGCATTCTGTGCCTGGTCTCCATTAGACTTAGCTGTTCTCTCCTCGTACCTATGGGCCAGGATGTTCGGTCTCTGGGCCCGATTAGATTGAGCTGTTCTCGCCTCAGGCCCTGTGGCCCCTTCTTGAGAATTTAATTCCAAATCACATTTCAAAGCACTTCCAGCAGGGGGAGGGGAAACACCCTCTCAGGCCCCGCCCCCGCAATCTGTGTACGTCGGGAGGGAAACATTTGAACCAGGATGGGGTCAGAGCCAGACTACGCTGCACCCAGCGGAAGAGTGGTTCCAGATCCAAACTCCCCACAGACCAAGCCCAAGTGCCCAAGGTGAACAACCCCAAATTCTGGGATGTTCAGCTCAGGATCTTGAATTCTAGCATTCAGGGGGTGGCTCTGTAGCTCATTCATTCTTCACATACCTTTGTAAGAGACAGATACCCTCCCCACACTGACCCATCCCCTCTCCCCACCTCTGCTCTGCTGCTTGACTCTCCAGTGGCTCTCCTGGCCACAGGCAGTGCAAAGGCATCCTCTCCCCAGCATCCAAAAATATCTCTTGAAACAAGCACCTTGGGCTGCTGATGAAAATCAAGGCGAAGGAGTTGGGGCGAGCCCTATGAGCTGCACAGCCATATTTCAGCAGGAAAATTTGACATTTGACCCCCCCAAGCATCCCCCTGTAGTGGCATCCAGTTGGGAAAGGAGAGTCCATCACAGCCATAGAGAGAGTTGTGAGATTCCACTACAAAGCGACAGGTTTCAGAGCGGTAGCTGTATTAGTCTGTATCAGCAAAAACAACAAGAAGTCCTTGTGGCACTTTAGAGACTAACAGATTTATTTGGGCATAAGCTTCTGTGGGCTAAAACCCACTTCATCAGATACATGGAGTTGAAAATACAGTAGGGTGGTATAAATACACAGCACATGAAAAGATGAGAGTTGCCTTACCAAGTGGGGGTCAGTACTAACGAGCCAATTCAGTTAAGGTGGAAGTGCGCTATTCTCAACAGTTGACAAGAAGGGGTGAATACCAAGGGAGGAAAAAATCACTTTTGTAGTGCTAATGAGGCCAATGTAAACAAGGTGGCCCATTTCAAACAGTTAACAAGAAGGTGAGAGTATCAGCAGGGGGAAATTAGTTTTTGTAGTGACCCATTCATTCCGTCTTTATTCAGTCCTAATTTGATGGTGTCCAGTTTGCAAATTAATTCCAGTTCTGCAGTTTCTCGTTGAAGTCCGTTTTTGAAGTTTTTTGGTTGAAGAATGGCCGCTTTTAAGTCTGTTACTGAGTGTCCAGGGTGACTGAAGTGTTCTCCTACCGGTTTTTGAATGTTATAATACTTGATGTCTGATTTGTGTCCATTTATTCTTTTGCGTAGAGACTGTTCAGTTTGGCCAACGTACATGGCAGACTGGCCATAGAGGAGTGTGCTCTGAAGTGGCATCCAACCCCTGGGACCCTTTCTTCACTACCTTGCTGAGCTGCAGCCCCATCAGACAAAATGGGGAGGGAGGTCCAGGTTGTGCATAGGGTTCATGGCATGAAAAGAGGTAGGAGTTTGGGGCCAGATCTTCGCCTGATACCATGAACAGATGCAATGAGATGGGTGAGCACCGAGAGAGGGAGAACAGACAAAATGTTACAAGTGAGATGCAGGGATCACGGCACCTGGCACCGAGCTGTAGGGTGGGATGTGAAGACGAGAACATTCTACTGACGCTGCCAAGGTGGCAGAATGGTCTGGTCCAGGGATGGGCACCCTGAAGGTAGCAGAGAGCCACAAACTCCACTCACACCTTTGGTGGGCTACCGCGGTCGAGGAGGAAGCAAGCTGTGCTGTCCCAGGGCAATGCGCCAGAGCAGCAAGTCCCACAGCCGCATCACATACACCGGCCAGCCTGTGTTCAGCTCCCTGATTTCGGGAAGGGGAACGAATCCATGCCCCTGACCTGTCCCTGTTCGGTAGCCCCTGGGCACTGTCCACCCGGGCCATCCCGGAGGGAGCCTGCTGGGACCTGGGAGCTGCCTCACTCTCTTGCTCCAGCAGGTGCAGGCTCAGGGCAGTAGGAAAAGTCACTTCTTGCCTCCTTTCACTGTCTTCCGCTTGGTGCTGGCAGAGCCTCTCACCCCTTCCCTCCCTCCAGGCAGATATGGTAGTGCTGCCTCCTCTCTTAGCTGGTGGGCCAAACAACATGTCTAGGGGCCAGCTGCAGCCCTTTGGCCACCCGTTGCCCATTCCTGGTCTCATGGTTAAATGACAGAACTAGGCAGCCAGGGGGCTGGATTCTGCTCTTTCCTTTGTCCCAGACTTGCTGTGTGACCTGGGCAGGCTCGTCCTGGCCACACTCTGTGCCTCAGTTTTCCCACTTGTAAAATGAGGAATAATGATATTCCTCCTTGTCAAACGCTTTGAGACCTTGGGTGACAACAGCAATGTAAGCGCCAGGTGTTACTACCTTGGCATTTGGCCTGGACCCCGAGACTTCCAGGAAAAGTGTCAAGGGGACCTTTGATCACCACAAGTGGGGACGACCTTGCCCAGAAGACAGTGTCTCCAACAGTCCCTAGCGACCTGGGGTGGGGGCAGCGGGTTTGGCTCTGACTCCAAAGGGAGACTCATCAACCCCACTCCCTGAGAACCATCACCCAAGGCCCTAGAGCCCAGCCTGGAGTACGTACAGCAGCCCTGGAGAACCGATCAGCTTGCTCTGTAGCTGAAGAGCACTGTGCATCGACCAAATGCACCCTGTGGTGGAGGGAACAGTTGGCTACCCTTCCTGCCTTGCTCAGAGGACGTGGTTGGTTCTGGATTTCAGGTCGCAGGAGGCTGTGGTATTTTAGAGGGTTTCAGGAATGGTTCATGCTGGTCCAACAGACAACAATAGCAACAGCCCTCCTTTTAAAGGCACAGCGCAGCAACTCTTTGGCAGCAGAGGGCAGAGCAGCCGCCAGGAATGCAGGAAACACTGCCACTGCTGCTATTGTTTGCACCTGGAGTTATTTCAGGACTCTTTGTTCAGGCCCTTTTGTTTTCCAAGTTTCCATCAGGGGGATCTGCTGCTCCCTTCTCTCTCTGGCCTGTTCTTATAGGGACAGTTAGTTCTTCAGATCCACGCCTACAGCATTCGGTTCTACCAAAAAGTCATGTCCCACCTCCCGGCAATGTTCTCCCAACAGGCTGAAGGAAAGGGAAAGCGTGCTCATGGTCAGGGAGCAGCCTGGGATTTAGAGTTCCGGCCACAGTTTATTGTACTTTATTTGGAAGCTAGAGTCACACAGGAGGGGACCGAGAAGCCAGGAGCTCCCATGCACTCCCTCTGGCTACTCCGTTCTCTACAGCACCTCCTGCTAGCATTTAGGCAACAGGCTCCATTAGTTTGATCTGCTATACCATCTCCTACTTTGCCTCCAGCTGTGTGACTGCAGAGCCAGACCCACATCAGCATTCTCTCCAGCGGCTGCTGCTGAGAGAGGCTGGGACTGGATTCCCTCCCAGCCAGCACTCTGAAACCACTCTCTGCAGAGCCTCCTATTGGAGTAGCCCAGAAGCAAAGCATTTGCTCGAGGGCTCCATCCATGTGCATGTGCTTAAACCCTCCGCAGGATCGGGGTCCGAGCACTCGGCGCTTTGTAGGATAGAGCCCAGAAAGCCCATCTGTAGCTACGCAGTGCAGCCAACATGTTACAGTGAACAAACACTGCTAAAGGGAAGTGGGAACCATTGTCGCCCCCAGCTCTGCAATGGAGTTTGGCAATGGGTTGGCTTACGCAGCAGCCAGAGAGATTTCACTCTCAGATGGAGGGGTGGCCAGTGAGGAGACACTGCTGATTGCTGGCATTAGGACAGAGCGGCCCAGCTATCTAAGGCACCGACTACTGCAGACTATGTGGCTCTGGGAAGAAGGATCAAAGAGTTTGGGATGCCAGTGGGGTTCTCGTCCATCCTCCCCATTGAAGGAAAAGGCCTTGGCAGGGCCCATCGAATCGTGGAAGTAAGAGCGTGGCTACACAGGTGATGTCAGGGCTTTGAGTTCTTCGACAACGAGCTGATGTTCCCAGAAAGAGGATTTCTGTACTGGGATGGGCTCCATCTGTCAAATGCTGGGAAGAGCATCTTTGGACATTGTCTGGCTAACCTAATAAGGAGAGCTTTAAACGTGGTCCTGTGGGGGATGGTGACAAAACCCCAGCAATGAGCATCCAGGCTCAAGTAATGACGACGAGGGGAAGGAGCTAATTTCTGGAGAAAGAACTAGATATAACTACTGCATTAAAAAGGCAAAAAGAAAAGCAACAGGGAATATCTGCAGAATATCTTCGATATCTGCACACAAATGTGAGGCATAAGGGAAACAAGCAGAATGAACTGGAAGTCATGGTATATGAAGAAAATTATGACTTAATTGGCACTGCAGAGACTTGGCGGGACAACTCCCATGATTGGAGTACCAACATTGAGGGACATAGCTTGTTCCAAAAGGATAGGTATGGGGGGGAAGGAGGAGGTGTTGCGCTGTACATCAAGAATGTATCCATTTACTCCAAGGTCCAAGGGAAAGTGAGAACAGACCTACTGAGAGTCTCTGGGTGAGGATAACAAGGGAAAAGAACAGTAGTGATGTGGTGGGCGGGGGGGTCTATTATAGACCACCCAGTCAGGAAGAGGAAGTGGATGAGTCATTCTACAAGCAGGTAACAAGATTAGCTAACACACAATGAGCTAGCAACAATGCAGGATTTTAACTTCCTGGATATCTGTTGGAAGACTATTACAGAAAAACATAGTATGTCCTGCAAGTTCTTAGCCTGTGCAGGAGACAGCTTTCTGACTCAGAAAATTGAGGAAACAACTACAGGGTCCATCCATTTTGGATCTAGTTTTGACCAACAGGGATGAATTAGTTGTGAAGGTGGTCAGGAACTTGGGAGGAAGTGATCATGCTCTGATAGAATTCAAGATACTATGGAAAGGAAGACATGAGACCAGCAAAACAAGGACATTGGATTTCAGAAAGGTGCATTTCAACCAACTCAGAGAAACAGTAGGCAAGGTCCCATGGAAAGACCAATCAGGAAGAAAAGGAGTCAAAGGGGGCTGGCAATTCTTAAAAGATGTAATACTAGAGGCTCACCATCAAGCAATTCTGACGCAGAGGAAAGATAAGAAAAGCCACAGGAGGCCAATGTGGCTGCACAAGAAGCTTTTTAGCGATCTAAAAACCAAAAGGGACACATACAGGAAATGGAAGGAGGGGCATGTCACCAAGGAAGTATACATGGGAATAGCACAAGCGAGAAGGGACAAAAATCAGGAAAGCCAAGGCCAGGAATGACTTACAGCTAGCAAGGAATGTTAGAGACAACAAGGGGTTCTTCAAATATGTCAGACAAAAAAGAAAGATCAGGGACGGTGTGGGTCTGCTGCTCAGTGGAGACGGTGACCTGGTAAGGGAAGATGATAAGATGCAGATCAACAACATATGAACATAAGAAAGTCCATACTGAGTCAGACCAAAGGTCCATCTAGCCCAGTATCATGTCTTCTGACAGTGGCCAATGCCTGGTGCCCCAGAGGGAACAAACAGAACAGGTAATCATCAAATGATCCCTCACCAAGTGATAAGCAAAGAACACATCAGACATCTTCTGACCAATTTGAATGAATTCAAGTCAGCAAGGCCTGATGCTATTCTCCCGAGGGTACTGAAAGAATTAGCTAAAGAAATCTCGGAGCCACTGGCAAAAATATTTGCAAATTCTTGGATGACAGGAGAGGTCCCGGAAGACTGGAGAAGGGCTAACGTGGTGCCCAACTTTAAAAAGGGGCAGAAGGAGGAGCTAGGGAACTATAGACCAGTCAGTCTGACCTCGATACCTATGAAGCTCCTAGAGCAATGTATAAAACATTCCATTTGCCAACAGCGGGGGGACGAAGGGGTGATCACTAGCAGCCAACACAGATTTATCAAGAACAAATCATGCCAAACCAGCTGGATTTCCTTCTTTGACAGGGTAACTGGTTTGGTGGATAGGAGGAATGCAGTGGACATAATATACCTGGACTTCAGCAAGGCTTTTGACACAGTCCCACATGACATTCTGATAAGTTAGCTGGAGAAATGCGGGTTTAGCAGAACTCACATTAAGTGAATACATAATTGGTTAAACAACTGCAAACAAAGAGTAACTATTAATGGAATGATGTCAGGTGGAGGGAGGTCTCAAGTGGGGTTCCACAGGGATCTGTTCTGGGTTCGGTGTTGTTTAACATCTGTATTAAATGACCAGGATGTGGGAATAGAGAACATACTGATCAAATGTGCAGATGACACAAAGCTGTGGGTGGAACTGCCAACACTTTGGAGGATAAACCAAAATTCAGAGAGATCTTGATAAACTGGAGAACTGGGCTATAGACAACAATATGAAATTCAACAAAGACAAATGTAAGGTGCTACACTTAGGGAAGAAAAACCAAATGCACAAATACAGAAAGGGGGAATAACTGGCTTGGCAACAGCACTGCTGAGAAACATCTGGAAGTTGTGGTGGATCACAACCTCAACATGAGTCAGCAATGTGATGCTGTGGCAAAAAAGCAAATGCAATTTTAGGTTGCATTAACAGAGGCATAGCATGGGAGATGATAGTACCACTCTACTTGGTGCTGGCTAGGCTTCAGCTGGAGTACTGTGTCCAGTTTTGGTCACCAATGTATAGAAAGGATGTGGAGAAACTGAAAAGGATCCAGAGGAAACGACAAAGATGTTCAAAGAGAAGGAATGTAAGTCCTATGAGCAAAGACTGAAGGAATAGGGTATGTTTAGTTTGGAAAAGAGGAGATTGAGGGGGGACATGACAGTAGTCTTCAAATACTTGAAAGGCTGCCATAAAAAGGATGGAGAAACATTGTACTCTCTTGCCCCAGAGGGCAGGACGAGAGCCAATGGGTTCAAACTACAGCACAGCAGATTTAGATTGAATCTCAGGAAAAAATTTGTATCTGTAAGAGCAGTAGGCCAATGGAACAGATGCCTAAGGAGGTTGTGGAAGCCCCTTCACTGGAGGTTTTCAAAAGGACACAAAAAATCCTGCATCTTGACAGAGGGTTAGATTACATGACCCTTGGGGTCCCTCCTAACCCTGTGGTTCTATGATTCTACCACACTGGCCAGGAAAGCCGGGCAGGCCCCTTGCAGCACCATGCTGAAACACAGGTCTGGCAGCAAAGATAACAATGTAGCTTCCCAGGCCAGAGCCTCGCAGCAATTCCATTTGCTGCGTGATTAGATCACAGCTGACTGGAGACAGCACAAGCTTGAAGTGTACAGAAAACCCACCCTGTTGCCCCTGCCTAGTCCTCCCAGACCAGCCACCCAGTAAAGCAACAGCAGCCAAATCATTTTTGTAAAAAAAAGAAAAAATAATAAATTAAGAACTCCACCCCCTCTAATCTGCTCCCCAGAAAATGGAGCTCTTTGTAATCCCAACGCTGCTTTGTCAAACGGCAGTAAAACAGGGCAGAACCTGCAAGTATCTGCCTCTCCTCAGGCACCCCTCCAGGCCATTTCTTACAGGGCTCGCTGTACCATGAGCCACTTCCCAAGCAGCCTGTGTCCTTGAGAATGAACAAGCACAAGCAAAACAGGATACTTTAAATGGAATGATACATTTTCTCCCTCCCCTCTCAAAGAACCCAGCTCCTAGCCCTGCTGCTGGAGTGGCAGCATCACTGCAGCTGAGCTGGACAAAAATTGTGAACATATAAATCCTCACGGCTAAGCACTGGGGTTGCTGTCAGCCCGATCCTGCAGTGGTAGAATTCTCACCTGCCCTGCAGGAGGCCTGGGTTTGACTCCCAGCCAATGCCTGTGCTGATTTTTTTCCACCTTATTTTAATTTTTTAAAAGTGCACGAAAAAAAGGTGGCTGCATTTTGCGACAGCATCTAAAGAGGATTTCAGTTGGATAACGGGTTTGTAAATCTGTAATTCTGACAGACACAACAAGGCCTGTCAAAAGGGAGAAGTGGGCAAGGAACCCGAAGAAAGAAAGAGAAAATGTGAGACTCAGGGCAGAGGGTGAGGTTGTGGGTGATTATTCCTTTAGCTCAGGGGTTCTCAAACCCCTCAGTGGGTCGTGAGCTGTCAACCCCAAACCCAGCTTTGCCTCTAGCATTTATAATGGTGTTAAATATATTAAAAAGTGTTTTTAATTTATAAGGGGGGGGGGTCACAGTAGAGGCCTGCTATGTGAAAGGGTCACCAGGACAAAAGTTTGAGAACCACTGCTTTAGCTCATAAAAACAGCAACCAGAAACATGGGGCATTTTGCAGGGAGCACTGGGGATTTGGTAGTGCATTCCTTGCCTGACACATAGGAGAGTGATGTGTGGAGTGGTGATTACCACTGCAATTTGGAATAGCTCTGTATGCTAAAATTCCCCATCACTTTGTGGATGTCATTTCAGTGGCACTGGACTGATTGCAGTCACTCACACTCCTGAAATGGAGGGGGCAGGGGAGAAACCCTCTCAAACCAGGAGCATGCTAGAGCTGCATTACTCCAGTCTCACTGGCTCAGCACCTCTCCTGGCCATTCTTTCTCCCCGATCTGCTCCAACACTCCCACTCTCTCTGCTACTGAAACGGACGCCCACATGGTAGTGGACTGATGCGAAAAGCTGCAAACAGACTGGTACTACACAAGAGAAAGAATGGCTAGGCAAGGTGGGAGCAGTGGGAGCTTCTCAGCATTGCTGGCTCAGCAGTAGAAGTCTGCCATGTGGGAGGCCTGGGTTCGATTCCTGGTTAATGCAACAGTGATTCCCCCTGCACAGAGTATTTTGCTTCATTCAGCTTCATGCTGTCAACAGCATTAACCCCCAGAGGGAAGTAAGACAATCACATGCTTCACAACGTGCACAACGGGCAAACTATACTGTCTGCCTGACTTAGTTAGGGAGCCCCAGGGGCAGGCCTGTGTCTCCTTGTAGGTACGGTGGCAAGCGTCCTGGGCGACTCTCGATATATAATAATGAATCAGTGAGAGGCCTGGAAGTGTAGGCAGTGCGCATAGGCCCCTAAAAAGCCGGATGTTTCTGCAGGCTCCCTAAGAGCTGCAGAGAGGTAACACGCACAGGCTAGCGGCTATGTCAGGAGAGCTGCAAGGTTTGGAGTGTCCTTCCATACAAACTGGGGGTGCTCTGTGCATTACTGTAGCCAGCAATAGGATTCACGTACTGAATAATAACGGCATCTAGAGGCCCTGTGCCAGATTGGGGCCCCATCACGCTAGGTACTGTACAAACTCAATGAGAGACAGGCCTGGCTCCAAAGAGTTTACATCTGCAGTGACGAGCTCTGCACAGGTGGGAGAGGAAACAGAGGCAATTACTCAGCCACAGTTACACAGCAGCAGAGCCAGCACCCAGACCTGGGTCCCAAACACTCAACCACACAACTTGCCCCACTGAAATGCAGCATACGGAGCCAGTATGAGCCACTGGATGGGGCATGAGCCTGGGGCCTGGATTCTACCCTTGGCTCTGCCACTGACTTGACTTGTGCTCTTGGCCAAGTCCCTTGGCCCCTCTCTGACTCAGTTTCCTCATCTGTACAAGGCACTGCTGAGTGTTACCTGCCACTGTATTGCACTATAAATGAGCCATGTTGTGAGCCATGTTGCGAGCCATGTTGCGAGTTCCTCAAAGTGGGGTACCCCAGACGCATCCTGCTGAGCAATAAGCTGCGGATGGGGGGCAAGCAGCAGCAATGGATCTCGTGTGGCCAGGGAGGTCCCCCTCCTTGCCTTCATCCCAGCAGGCTGCAGCACCATCGCCATGGCAACTGACAGAACAATTAGCAAGACAGAGCTCTGGCCAGCTGGCAATGTCCCTCCCGCTCCACACGCTACATTCCCTGGATCCCAGCTCTGCTCCTTAGGGAGAGTGCTGACTTGTTGCAGTTTAATCGGCAAGGTCAGTGGCTGCCCAACTTGCCCATCTCCTTGCAGGGGAGTCGAGCCAGGCTCTTGGTGTCGGGCCCTCTGCTCTCCCATGAGGGAGTAACTGTTACAGTCAATTTGGTGCTGCAGTAGGAGTTACCCCTTCAGCAAAAGGCCTAATGACATGGGAGGGAAAGGTAGATGCTTTGCTATGGTTTCCACCATATGGTGCTGGCCACCTTGGGAGGCAGGGTATTGAACTAGATGGCAGGTGCGAAAGCTGCAGATCTCTCGAGATATCTAGATAGACTTATGTATAGTGCTGGGGAAGAGCCAGTGGTCGTGGTACATGTAGATATCAATGACATAGGGAAGGACAGGAGAGAGGTCCTGGAGGCCAACTTTAGGCTGCAAGGTAATATAAATATAAAATCAAGACTAGTGTGGAGAAAGTAAATAAGGAAGTGTTATTTACTCTTTCTTATAACACAAGAACTAGGGGGTCACCAAATGACATTAATAGGCAGCAGATTTAAAACAAACAAAAGGAGGTATTTTTTTCACACAACACACAGTCAACCTGTGGAACTCTTTGCCCTAGGATGTTGTGAAGGCCAAGACTATTACAGGGTTTTTAAAAAAAAAAAAAAAAAAAAAAATCATCTAGGTAAGTTCATGGAGGACAGGTCCATTGATGGCTATTAGCCAGGATGGGCAGGGATGGTGTCCCTAGCCTCTGTTTGCCAGAAGCTGGGAATGGGCGATGCGAGATGGATCACTTAATGATGACCTGTTCTGTTCATTCCCTCTGGGGCACCCGGCATTGGCCACTGTCAGAAGACAGGATACTGAGCTAGATGGACCTTTGATCTGACCCAGTATGGCCATTCTTATGACTCTGGGTCTGAGCAAGTCTGGCAACACCTGTGTTCCTCAGTTCAATTCCCTGCAGTTTCCTCAGAGGGACCAATGTCTCCAGAAAATCATTTTCAAGGCTGGGATGGTGAATTTCAGCATATTATTTCTAAAGCAGATTAACCTTTAGAGCTTCTAATTTCCATTGAGACACAGCCTTCTGACAGCCATGGAGAGGGGCGCGAGGAAACCGCCCCCGCCCCACCCCCCGGGAAAGCGGCGCAAGGAAACCGCCCCCCCGACCGCCCCCAGGGAGAGCAGCGCAAGGAATCTGCCCCAACTGGGACATGAAAGTGCCCAAAGCACCAGCTCCCCCGTGAGCTCACAGAGAGTCTCTGTCACTGAGCTCCCCGGCCACTAGAGAGCAAGGCTGATACTGTGGGTGTAGTAGAGGACCATGGGTAATTAGGACACTTTATCTGAGGTGTGAAAACATGAGTCTGAGTGACTGTGACAGCAGGCCTCGTGCCATCATGGTGTTTCAGCAGGTCAGCAGATCTCCCCATCTCAGCTGGTACACCTGCCACCCCACCCCTTCCAGCCCCTCAGTGGGAGGCAATACATTCTGGGAGTCACCTGTGGCGCGACTAGAGACGTCATCCAGAGCCCAGCAGACAGACAGAGTTGAATGCCCTGCCAGGGGGCCTTCTGGGCTATGGAAGGAGAACCTGGAGCTCAAGAGAGGGAGCAGGATCTGGCTGAGTGAAGAGCAGAAGAAGATGGGATATGGGGAGGAGTGCTGGCGGGAGAAGAGAGACCATCGGGGCAGAGGTCTTGTCCCATGAGAGACACTCTGACACTCTCCCAACACTACTGAGGATAATCCCCAGGCCCAAAAGCAAGCACCACTTAGCACAACACCCCCACGCCCACCAGACCACAATGTGCCACGCAGACTCACTGGTACAGGGTGCCGCCATGTTGCCGCTTCTGTCCAGGCCTGGCTCGGCTCGGCTTGGGTTCTCTGGCCATGTCCAAATCTAGGGGAAGAGACAGCAGGGGAGTGAGACAGGGCTAGGAGAGGGGATGACACGGTCAACAGAAAGGAAGGGGAATATGAGAAGAAACAGCCGTATATTTCCGTAGGGTGGGGTTTCCAAATACACCTCAGGGAGCTGGCAGCCAACACCCATTGGCTCTCAGGAATCACCTAGGCGCCTAACTTCCAGTGATTTCAATGGGACTCGGGTGCCTTCAAGGCCCCCCACCCCACCCCTTTCTGAATGTGAACCACAAGAAGCAAGAGCCAGAGGAGTGATTATAGGGACCGAATGAATGACCTCCAGGGCGGCTCTCACACGTCACACTTCCAAGAACTTCACAGTGACTCCCTCATCCCCCCGCAGCAGGTCAGTCAGTGTCATGATCCCTATTTTACTGACAGGATCCAAGGCACAGAGATATTAGAGGCCACATTTTCAAAAACAGCTTCTGACTGGGGAAGGGAAGAGTTTTTGGTGCCTGACTTGAGATCAGGTGGGCCAACTGTCAGAGATGCCGGGGACGCTCAGTACCCATGACTTCAACTGGAGCTCGGGGTGCCTGAACTGTCAGAAAACTAGGCTCATATTAAGCACCCAAAATCAGAGGCCACTTTTGAACACATTAGCCTAAAAGGAAACTAGCATCAGAGCCATGAGTTGAATGCAGGAGTCCTAACTCCTAGTCATCGGTTGCAACCATTATGCAAAACTCCACACACAATACTTCCACATGCTGAAGGTACAAAGGCACCATAACCACCACTAACCTACACCACCTAAGCACCCTCCTTTCCAGATTCTCCAATGACTGCCACAACCTCCTAGGATGCCTGATGACATTCTGAATGAGCAGGGCTTTAACCCAGTGACAAAACATGGCTGATGGCCTGTCTGTACACAGTCCCTCTTGGTCAGGCCTGGGGTACTGTAAGGGGACAGGTTCCTGGACAGAGATGCAAATGGCCTGGGAGAGACCCCAGGAGAGCACAACAGCACTATTATTAGAGGTAGTGTGTATATTATGGTAGTAACTAGGAACCCCAGTCCAGGAACTGGACCCCGTGGTGCTAGGTGCTGTATAACTACACAAGCAGTAAGGACAGGATGTGAAGAAGAAACTGACAGCCAATTGCAACGACAGGGGGCTGGAGGAGGCAGAATGAGATTATCCACAGTAGAGTTTGACCAGAGTAACATCACTCACATCCCAGTGGCAGGAGATATTTGATGACCACAAGTAGTCAGGACCTTGCTTTTGGGTCTCATCAAAAAGCTAGTCACAGCGCCCCCTGTCAAGGGTGACCATATTTCCCAAAGGGAAAAAGAGACACTATGTGGGTCTAGCACAAGCCTTCCCCCCCCACACACAAGTACAGGGCTAGCCTGAGCCACTTGGGTGAGCCCCCCATGCAGGGCTGGCATCGCTGTTTGGGCAAGGCTGGGGCTGGCATCACTACTGGCCCGAGCCCTGCCTTCCCCTTGCCCAAGACCAGCATGCCTTCACCTGAGCCCTGCCTCCCCCCGTGCAGGGCTGGCATTGCTGCTTACCCCGGCACATTCCTCCGCACCCCAACTTTTTTTTTTAAAAAAGTGGGCATTTGTTCGGTTTGCTCTGGCCAACCGATCAAGCTGACAAGAGCAAACAGGACAAATGCCCACTTTTGCCAAAAAAGTCAGGACCGCTAGGACAGGGCTTAAAAAAGGGACTGTCCTAGCCAAAATGGGACGTATGGTTACCCTACCTGTCACCAAGCTGCCACCTGAGTCCTACTCACTGACAAGCCAGCACTTCTTCATGCAGAGTGCTGGGCTTCTTTGAAGGTCTCTTGACCAAAGAGGCAGCCCAGCTTCCCCCTGGGCTTAAGGGAAGGAACCTGGGTCTTATAAAGAGGGCGACAGCAGCAGGGGAAGGCTAGTTACCCATTGATCTCTCTCACCCAATGGAGTCAGGGAGCTGCTGGGAAAGTAAGGGCAGGAGGTCCTGAAGGAGACTAGCCAACAGTGGTCAGGAGAGCAGCAGAGGGGCTTTGCCTGTTGACCACTCTAGGCCAAAGAGAGGAAGAATTGAAGAAGGCGGAGTTCTGGCCAGGGGTGGCTGCTTGGTGCAGAGCAGATTGGGACAAAAGAAGAGCTCCAAGCCTGGCTGAAGATGTCAGAGCAGAAGCTTTGTATTGTGTTGATGGACTCTATTCTGGGACTTTGAGGACTGTTTGTTATTAAGCCATCTACAGGCCGGGGTGCTGTTAGCCACACAAAAGCCCTGCTACGATGGTAAAGTATTTACCCTCTAAGGAGCTGCCTGCCCCTTCACCTCTGCTTCAGAGCAGGGGGTGCAGCTAGGGCAAGCTGTCACTGGTCTGCAGGCTGGCTGAGCCAGTGCCCCTGCTGGTGTTTTCTCTGTAACCTCCCAGGGTAGAGGCACCAGCATGTACAGCATGGTCACTGACACAGCTAGGGGGAGCGAGAGTTAGCAGGTTGCTAAACTTTAGCACACTGGGCTTCCAGCTGCTGTGTTTCTGGAGTCTCCAAAGGATTTATAAAAAGCCTGGTGGGTGAACAGCAAAAGACAAGGCAATCTGACCATCAGAAACGTTGCCCCTGGGGAAATCAATTACTCATGTCTCAATCTCAGTGTACTCGAGGGCCATATGTTCCCATTGGCACAAATGCACTTTCTTTGCACTTACTCTGTTTGAGAGCTTCATTTCAGTCCTTTCTTCTTACCCCAGGAGGTACCCTGGCTGCTGCCAGACATGGCCCAGACTGGTGGCCTGCTTTAGAAGGGCCTTCAACAGACTGGGGCACCTTAGGAGACTCCTGTGTGAGGCAGCCTCTCTGCAGACACTATCAGCAGATGGTGATTCCCACCTTCCAATGGCAGAAGTTACACAGTCCCAGCAAAACAGTTCAGGTTCCTCTATTGTTGCAGGCAAACAGCCATGTGAGGGGCTGTGCTTGGCCTTGTAGCCCACTGACATCCAGTTCTGGTTCTTCTCACGGCAGGAGCTGTATCCAAAGTCCATTCCAGGTGGGCACAGGAATCCTGCCCAGGCTCTTATCTTTGCTCCTAGTGACCGAACGTAGGGGAGGAGCCCATCCCTAGCTGCTCCACTAGAAGCAGTGCTGCTGGACCCACTGCCAGGGCAGCAAATGATTTCCTGCGACTGATGCCATCCTTGCTTGGTGGCTTCACTGGGTGAGCATGAAACTCAATCTCAGGGTCATGGATTCAAGCCTCATATTTATCAGTAACAGCATGGATCAGTAGATAAGGCATTAGTGTGAGACTTAGGTGGCCTCCACCACTGACCTACTGTGTGACCTTCAGCAAGCTGCTTCCCCTCCTCCGTCTATTTAGCCTGTAAGCTCTTTGGGGCAGGGACAGTCTCTTTGTTCGTATATGTACAGAGGCCAGCACAATGGGGACCAGATCTCGGCTGGAGATTCTAGATTCTGCTGCAGTACCAATAATAACGTGGCCCCAACCACACAAAGCTTGAGCCCAGGTTCAGTGAAGTTGGGCTGGATCAGGACAGAGAATGTTTTGACCTGGCTTAAGAACTGCACGGGTCAGTCCAGGTAGAGAACACGGTGCACTAACCCTGTCTGCATCCAGTGTCGCTGCCTGGTGTGCCTACAGCTGAGTGTGAACTGTGCTGACTGGGTCCAGAAGACTGTCTGGAAACAAGATTTGCAGAAGAATACAAGGCCAAGCCAGTCTGGCAAGATGTCACTCAGCTGGATGTCACAGACGGCTGATACCTAGTGCCTTTCAGTGTGGGACACTAATATTCTTCCAGCCCAGTAGAAGGAAAGCCCCTATAATGATGGTCCTGCCAAAGGGGGCACCAGGGTCCTATGCAGCTTGGGGAGGATGCAACAACCTTTCAAGCAAGACCATTACCCACTGATCCCACCATCACAGTCAAAGCTGCCATGGACCATCACTGTCCACCTACCCCATGTGCCAGCCCCAGTCAGTGCTGGGGAGTCTCAGAGCTCAGTATCAGGGGTGCAGAGGCTTAGAGCTGGCAGGAAATAGCATGGAAGTGAAATCTCCTCTGCCTTCCCACGGTGGAGAGAATGAGAGACAGAGCCTCCCCACGGGCACGCCTTGCGCATACAGACCTACGGGGGTTACATGCAGTAGGAGCAAAAGCCCAGACTAAGAGCTCACCATTCCCATCAGCGCAGCTCCTGCTTTCCATCCACATTTGCACATCCCAGCACCCTGACGGGAAATCTATCTTGGTACCAACTGCACTCATCACCTGAGTATCTTTGCTGCTGCATCCAAAGAGTAGTGACGGTACACCATGCAGCTGCAGATCATGCTGGCTCCACCATTACTCTGTCCCCCTGCAGAGTCCATGTGTAATGCCTTGCAGAGATCCAGAGCAAGATTCAGGAACAGCTGAGACGGGCCCACACAACACCCAGTACGTGCTGAGATAGGACATAGAGAGCTGTGGAATTCCAGGCAGGGCCCCAGCCAAGCAGATGTGCTTCCTGTAATTGCCAGTTCTTTATCTCGACAGGGAGTCTTTAGTAACCTTTAGGATTCCACTAGTATGCTAGCTGCCAGTGCCTTGGAGGGGTCTGGGCTGCTCCGACAGTCCCTACTCTCTCCATAGCCCTCCATTTGCACCTGTTACACGTCTGCACATCATCACCTGTGCAACGAACACTGTCTCCTCTTGTTTGCAGTAATCCCTGGAGCCCCATCTTCTGGGACGCTTCTCCCGGAGCCCAAGTACCAGCTGAATTAGTATTCATGAAATGCTGATAGGTGTTCCCAGGCAAACAACAGATCCCTCAGCCACAACAGACTCAGCAGAGATTGCCTGCCACGGCTAAGAAGGAATGGGGTGGGGGAAGGAAACCATGCAAAGATACCCCCACTCATGTGCTTGCGTACTTGGGAGACCTTTCACATTGCCACTACCTTGCAGTGCTGCTGCTCCCAGACTCTCATTCTAGCAAGGTCATGCTGGCAGGCAGTGTGGTCTAATGGGTAGAGCACTGGATTGGGATCAGGAGAATTAGGTTCTATTCTCTGATCTTTGTCACCTTTGGCAAGTCACAGCCCCTCTACCTTGTCTATTTAGAATAATAAGAAACATGGATGGCCCAAAATACGAGATTCACAGCCAAAGTTTCATGCCCTAGGCTCAGCGCATGAGAGAGGAAGGGCCAGATGTGAAAACAGGGATCTGGATCCAAGGTTTGGAGTGTTTGGTTCATCTAGCCCCTTTCCCTGCCACGGCAGGATTGTCCCCTAGAGTCTATCCTCCAGGGCTTTGTCCCATCTAGTTTGAATTGTCCCCAAGCAACAGGTCCTTCCAGCACTACGAAACCTGCACTACACCGTTATCACTCTAACCCACTGCTCCTATCTGCGCCGCTCTGTACCAGCCAATAATTCTTTCTCCTTCTTGGTGTTTACAGGCTCCATATTTGCAGGCTGTTGTCATGTCCCCACCTTAGCCATGCTATATATTCAGCTCTTCCACGACCAGTCTGTCTCATCATTCTGCTGCTCTTCTCTGAATCCCTTCCAGTTTCACTCTCTCTTCTGGGAACGAGGTGTCCAGAACTAAACATACTATTCCAGGTGCGTCACGCAGATCGGGACTATTCATTCCTTGTCCACGATGTGATGCCTCTGTCCAAAAGAGCATTGTTGCCACATCACACTTCACATTCGTGTCTAATTTGACCTCTACTGTCATCTGTCAGTCTCTTTCAGCATCACGGCCCTCCAGGTTTCACTCTTCCCTTGAAAATCTGTAAATCGGATGATATTGTCCCCAAACCACTGTGTATTTTATTCCAAGAGGAATCTCATTTTATTTTCTGCCCATATTTCCAGTTTCTCTCAATTCACCAGTATTATTTCTATCCTCTCTGCTGTAGGCAACTATCCCAATTTAGTGTCACCTGCAAATTTAAGGCCAGATTCAACCACTCTTTATGTTGAATAGCAACTCACTCTATCCCATTGACTGGCAGACTCTGGCACATTTAACTAACATGAGGTTTACCTTCTTCCAACCCCTATCCACTTGGATCCCCACCTCTCCACCTGCAATTTCAACTCCTCCTTTTCAGTGCCCTTTGGTTAGGGTTTAATAATCAATTTTTAGCCCATGTAATGTCCATATCAAAGCCAATCTGAATCTATTTTAAGGGTATGATTTTTGTGAGTCACTGTGGCAAATACTTTCCTAACCTCTAAATATATCTAATTTTGTCGAAAAGCATGAGCAAGATTTTTTTGGCTAGAACTCGTCTTTTTAAACCTGTTCTCATTATTGCTCATAGTGCCTTTATCCTCCAAAGAATTAGTGCTTTCTTTTTGCTTTTAATATTTGTTCTATTATTTTACTAAGGTTAAAAATTAGACTTCCAGGGCAGGAATTGCCAGGATCAGTCCCGCTTCCTTTTTTGAAAATTAGTACAGCTTTTACTATACCCTGTCGACCAGATAATGCTCTAGTTGTCCAGGACTTCCAAAAACTATCGTTGCCTATTTGAACTGCAGCACAGCTTGGTGGAGACCAAACCGCTGATGCTACTCACTGCATCTCGTTCACAGTGGGGAAGTGTCCATATCACACACACACAAACAAAATCTGACCAACATAACAGGTGACTAGTAGAGAAACCAAGTACTCTCTGGTGTGACTTCTGCTGGCACTGGGGTGGACAATGGGAGTGATTTGGGATTTCATAGTAACTCTTCCATGAAGACACATTAGTAACACTAAGGCCCTGTCTACACTAGACTTTTGTCAACGAAAGTCAGATTTCATCAACAAAACCGCACACACTACAATGCTCATTCTGCCGACAGTGTCTGACAATGGCCAGCATCACATGCTTCAGAAGGATGTGCAAGAAATCCCCTAGTGGACAATAATGGAATAACCTGTCCCTAGGGGAAGGGTCTTCCCAAAATCCTTTCATACTTGGCTTGTGCCCTGAAGGAGTGTCCACATTCCATCTAAAAATATCGGTGTTAATATCCTTTCTGAAGAAGCTGTAGATGTCCTCATTATCAATATAAATGTCCATTCTGTCTTAGGACCCTTGGCTTCATCAATATCTTGTGGCAGTGAGTTCCACAGCCAAATTATGCTTTGTATAATGAATTTCCTTTTTACAGTTTTACATTTGCAGTCTTCCAATTTGACCATCCCTTTGTTCTAGTAATCTGAGAGAGGGTGAACAGGAGTTCCCAATCTCCCTTCTCTAGACCACTCATTATTTTGTATTCCTCTATGTTTTGTATACTTCCTCACAGCCCCTCCCTAAACTAAACAGACCCCATCTCTTCAATCTTGCCTCGCACAGACGTCTTCCCTCACCAATTATTTTTGTCACCCATCTTTGAAACCCATCAATTATTGCTATATCCTTCTGGCGATGAAGTGGCCAGAACTGAATACTGTATTGCTGGTGAAGCCAGACCACTGATTTATAAATTGGCATTATAATATTTTTATTATTACCCACTCAGTTCTTTAAGCACCCTAACATTTTGGTTTTTTGACTTTTGCTGCCAACTTTCACTGAGTGACATCCGGGACCTTTTTCTTGAGTCGTTACAGTTAATTTAGAACAAAATAAGGTATGAGAGTAGTTCAAATTATTTCTTCCTGTGTGCATTGCCTTGCACTTCCCAACATGAAATATCACCTCCCACCATTCTGCCCATTCACCTAGCTTAACTGGGTCCATCTGAAGTTCCTCATGGTCTTCTCTAGTCTTAACTAACCTAAATGGTCCTGTGTCACCTGCAAAATTTTGCTACCTCACCTCCTTTTCCAGATCATTAATAAATATATTAAAAACTGTGGTCATAGTACACAACCTTGTTAACCTTTTGCCAGGTTGAAAATATTCCTGCTCGTCATTTTTCTGTCACTTAGCCAGTTTTTGATCCATGCCAATTCTTTATTTCAGACTCCAGTTTCCTTAGTAGCCTGTCATGAAGGACTTTGTCAAAAGCTTTCTGAAACTCCAAATAAACCATGTCAGCTGTTCTCCCTTTTGTTGAATTCTAATAGGCTGCAGAGGCACGCTATTCCTTTGCGGAAGCCATGCAGATTTATCCCTATCAGAGCATGTTAATTTAGGTGCTTTACCATTCTATTTTAATTATTATTTCAACCAGTTACAGAAGTGAGGCTCACTGCTTTGCAATTCCCAAAATCGCCCCACCTTTTACTTCCAGGAACATTTTCTTCCCTTCAGTCCTCCAGTCCAGTAACTGGTATTCATAAGAGACGGCACATTTTATCAGCACTTCAGCCACTTTATTCCTCCAGAACTCTTGGGGATACCACCCCGTCCTGAGGACTTGTTGCTCCTTAATTTCCCAGTTCCTTCCAGCACCTTCTTTCTTGGGGTCTCAAGCTCCGACAGTGTTTCCTCCGGTTCCTTTGGGGGCATTTTGCCCCGGGGACGTCAACCGCTAAGGACACAGCTGGAGGCGAAGAGGCCAAGGCGCCTACTGCGGCTGCCCCAGACAGGACGGCAGGGCCCCAGCTGAATGGCAGCAAAGGCTCCTTTTGAGCCCAAATACCAGACCAGAGCCGAGAGGGGGTTTCCTCAGCTCAGGCCGACTGTACGGTCCCAGGAAACTCGACCCACTGCGCCTAGGAACGCTTCCCTGCTGCAGGGGAGCAAAGCAGAGGCCCCAGGGGCTACCAGCGGCTCCTCTCACCGCCTCGCGGCCCAGCCGCCACCTTCCGCACCCAGAGACCTGGGGGGAGCCCGCAGGGGAGGGGGAAGCGGGGCGCCCCGCCCGGCCTGGCTGCCGCCCCTCCGCGCTCGCCACCACGCAGGCCCTTGGGCAGCGCGGCCACCCTGCGTCAGAGGCCCCGGCCCCGGCCCCGGCCCCGGCCGCTCCCTTCAGCCCCCGCGGCCGAGCCGGCGCCAGGCGGGGCAGCGGAGGAGACGGCCCCGGCCCCGGCCCCCCGGGCCATCTTGTGAGGGGAACGGGCCGCATCCCGCGCAGGCGCGGGCAGGGGCAGGGGCGCGGGCCGTACTTACACCTCCAGCACCCGTCCTCGCTGCCGAACAGAGTCATGCCCCCGGGCAGGGCCCGCGGCAGCTGGGGGGTCTCGGCGCGCGGCACCCGCACGCGCTCGGCTCGGCTCGCAGCCGCTCCTGCCCCGGCCGCCAACGGACGTCGGGACTGAGGGCTGTGCCCGCGGAATGTACCATCGCCTCTCGTGGTGACGGGGGGGAGCGCGACGCGCGAAGCAAACCATCTCCGAGGCGGCGGGGGGGGGGGGCGTATTTCTGTACCACGGGCCCGGCTCCGCGCAGCGCCGGAGCCGGGGTTCGGAGCGCGGCGCTGCCCGGCCGGCTGCTGTCTGAGGGCCCGATCCTGCTCCCACCGGAGCGAGTGGCAAAGCTCCCGCCCTGGGCGACGGGCCCGGGGCCTGCAGCCGAAGGGGCGGCGGGGAGCTGCGCAGTATTAGCGGGGGGGGCCGAGGCCCGAGGGCGGCCCGGACCCGCAGCCCGGCGGGGGACGGGGCTGCAAAGGCTCA
Organism: Chelonia mydas; assembly: GCF_015237465.2. Classification (NCBI taxonomy): domain Eukaryota; kingdom Metazoa; phylum Chordata; order Testudines; family Cheloniidae; genus Chelonia; species Chelonia mydas. The sequence goes on along the minus strand of NC_051252.2, from coordinate 3,450,611 downwards.
CAAGGCGCCCGGCGCTGCCGGTGGCCGAGAGTCACCCGACCCGCTCCCTCCCGCGGAAGGGACCCAAGTAAAAGCCCTGAACTTGGGAATAAAAAGTGTCGGCCACAGGGTTTTTGATCTGCCCCGACGGCTGTCAGACATTTATTTGCAAAACCTCCGTAGGAAGGGGGAGGCAGCTGCCCGGCTGCACACAACATTAAACACTGTGGCGTCCAGGGTGCCGCTCGCCTCCCTCTTGCGTTCTCTTCATCCCTATTTCTGAGCTGATTTTATATTTTACATGTACGCTTAAGCCTTGATAAGGGAATCATTCCAGATTACTACGTATTTAACTCACTGAAACAAAGACATTATTTTCAATTAATCAGTCACAGAGGTTTAAAAAGGTTCATAACAATGTTCACTGCTTGTGGAAAAAGGGAACGCTAATTTACCCTGCGTCCTCTCCATAACAGTAGACGTGTTTATGAAATTTCACCAACTTTGAAAAATGTTTCCAAAGATTTTAGGCATAACAAAGGGTTTTTTATATCTTACGAAGGTACTGATTTTGCTGGAGGGTTCTCTTAAAACTAGTTCATCAGATAGCTGGACAAAGAGTTTCCCTTTCTTTACTTTTATCTGGAAGGAAAGGGACCTCTTCAGCTGGGGGCTGGGGCGGAAAGGGATGGACAGAAAGGACAGGAAGACTTTGGAAGCAAGTTTTTTTACTATAGTAATTCAAGTGTGTATTTTAGATAAGGGTGGTCTTTTGAAGGATTTATTTTAAAAAACTGTATGTCTGAAGATCCAAGCATTTAAGGCTGACTCTGAGATGACTCTGCATCTAAAAATCTATGCAAGGATTTTTTAGAGATGTGATTTTATAATCTTCACCAACACACTAATAAAACATTTTTAAAGCAAATTTTAAACCAAGGTCCTGTAGACTGATATGTTCTGAGTAAATATTACAGTAATGCACAACTGTTTTTGTCAGTAAATTCAGAAACTGACAGTCTATACCTGGGGTTTGGCAAATGCCTGTTAAATGGTTTCATTACCCATTGAATGGCTCGTTAACAGTTTCAGTGTTGTGTTAATCGGTCGGGCAGGCTGGAGGCTTTTTCACTTTTGACTAGTAGACCCCTCCCGAGGAAGACTCTGAGCTTGCAGGAAGGGTCAGAACAGGGTAGGAGCTGGATGGGTGGACACTAGGACCCAGTGGTGCCCCAAATTTTCAGGTGCCCTATGCAGCTGCCTACCTTGCCTATGCCTAAGGACGGCCCTGCCCCGCGGGCTCCCCACAGCCGGTTGGGGTGCAGGGTAGGGCGGGGCACGGAAGGAAGAGGAGGAGGCTGAGACGGGGTGGGAGTTGGGGAGATTGATGGGCTTTGCCGGGGCCTAGGGAAGGAAGGGGCCTGACTGGGCAAGCCCCAGTGGCCAATGTGCTCGAAGGGGGATGCAGAGGGTTGGGGTGCGGGGGGTGAGGGCTGCAGGGTGGGACCGGGAATGAGAGGTTGAGGGTGTGGGAGGGCGTTGGGGTATGGGAGGAGGTCAGGGTTCTGGGCTGGGGATGAGGGGGTTGGGGTGCAGGAAGGAGTTCTGGGTTGGGGGGGGGGGGGCTGGGGCACGGACTTACCTCCAGCAGTTTCCGGTCAGTGGCGCAGCCGGGGTGCAGAGGCAGGCTTCCCGCCTATCCTGGCACCACGGACCGTGCTGCGCCCTGGAAGCAGCCAGCAGCAGGTCCAGCTCCTAGGCGGAGGTGCGCAAGCCAGTGGGAGTGCAGAGCCGGTGCTTGGGGCGGGGGCAGCGTATGGAGCCCTGTGGCTCCCCTGCCTAGAAGCCAGACCTGGGGCTGACTGCTTCCGGGGCACAGGTCTCTGGGGGTGGAAGGACTCATGAGACATGGCCTGCCCACTAGGCCTGCTGGCCTCCGAGTGCAACCTGCTACAGATGCAGAAAAATTGCTCTTCAGTTGGCCTAAAAAGTTACTGCAGCTAGTGAAACCTGCCATGCCCAGACACAGACACTCACGCATATCCCAAAACATCCACAGACGCCAACCCACTCACAAAACACCAGCAGCCACTCACACACCAGCTCTGGCAGACACACTCGCTCTGACACACAGCCCTTGGCAGATAAGCTGAGGTACAAGTGGGCCATGGAGACAGAGCTCCCCTCTGGTTCTGGAGGGGCTGATTCTGGCTGGGGCAGATTGTCAGACTGGGCAAGGAACCTTGCCCTGTCCCTGCCCATGCTGTACCTCTCCTGTGGTTAATGCAGCACCTTTCCCCAGCGTTAAATCCACCTATTTAAATTAGGGCTGTCAAGCGATTAAAAAAATTAATCGTGATTAATGGCACTGTTCAACAATAATAGAATATCATTTATTTAAATATTTTTTGATATTTTCTACATTTTCAAGTATATTGATTTCAGTTACAACACAGAATACAAAGTGTACAGTGCTCACTTTATATTTAATTTTGATTACAAATATTTGCACTCTAAAAACAAAAGAAATAGTATATTTCAATTCACCTAATACAAGTACTGTAGTGCAATCTCTTTATAATGAAAGTTGAACTGGCAAATGTAGAATTATGTACAAAAAATAACTGCATTCAAAAATAAAACAATGTAAAACTTTAGAACCTACAAGTCCACTCAGTCCTACTTCAGCCAATCGCTCAGACAAACAAGTTTGGTTACAATTTGCAGGAGATAATGCTGCTCACATCTTGTTTACAATGTCACCTGAAGGTGAGAACAGGTGTTCTCAAGGCACTGTTGTAGCCAGCATCACAATATATTTATGTGCCAGATGCGCTAAAGATTCATATGTCCCTTCATGCTTCAACCAACATTCCAGAAGACATACGTCCATGCTGATAACGGGTTCTGCTGGAAAACAATCCAAAGCAGAGCAGACTAGCACATGTTCACTTTCATCATCTGAGTCAGATGTCACCAGCAGAAGGCTGGTTTTCTTTTTTGATGGTTTGGGTTCTGTAGTTTCCGCATCGGAGTGTTGCTCCTTTAAGGTATCTGAAAGCATCCTCCACACCTTGTCCCTCTCAGATCTTATAAGGCACTTCAGATTCTTACACCTCAGGTCGAGTGCTGTATGTATCCTTAGAAATCTTCTTTGCGTTTTGTCAAATCTGCTGTGAAAGTGTTCTTAAAACGAACATGTGCTGGGTCATCATCCGACACTGCTATAACATTAAATATATGGCAGAATGCAGGTAAAACAGAGCAGGAAACACACAATTCTCCCCCAAGGAGTTCCGTCACAAATTTAATTAACACACTTTTTTTAACGAGCATCATCAGCATGGAAGCATGTCCTCTGGAATGGTGGCCAAAGCATGAAGGGGCATATGAATGCTTTGCATATCTGGCACGTAAATACCTTGCAACGCCGGCTACAAAAGTGCCATGCAAATGCCTGTTCTCACTTTCAGGTGACATTGTAAATAAGAAGCAGGCAGCAGTATCTCCCATCAATGTAAACAAACTTGTTTGTCTTAGTGATTGGCTGAACAAGAAGTAGGACTGAGTGGACTTGTAGGCTCTAAAGTTTTACATTGTTTTATTTTTGAGTGCAGTAATGTAACAAAAAATGTACATTTGTAAGTTACACTTTCACGATAAAGAGATTGCACTACAGTACTTGTATGAGGTGAATTGAAAAATACTATTTCTTTTGTTTATATTTTTTACAGTACAAATATTCTTAATCAAAAGTAATATAAAGCATAGACGTCTACTGGTGCACAACCCCACTCTGCCCCTGGCCCCGCCCAACTCCACCCCTGCCCCTCCCCCTTCCATCCCCATTCCAATCCCTTCCCCAAAGTCCCCACCCCAACTCCACCCGCTCCCTGCCCCTATTCCAACTCCTTCCCCAAATCCCCAGCCCAGCCCCGCCTCTTCCCCGCCTCCTCCCCTGCACGTACCATGTTCCAGCTTCTCCCCCCTCCCTCCCGGAGCTTGCTACAGCTGTTTGGCGGCGGCAAGCGCTGGGAGGTAGACGGAGGAGCGGGGATGCGGCACGCTCAGGGGAGGAGGCGGAGGAGCAGGTGAGGTGGGGCAGGGCGGGGAGCTTGCCTGCCGGTGGGTGCAGAGCACCCACTAATTTTTCCCCATGGATGCTCCAGCCCCGGAGCACCCACAGAATTGGCGCCTATTATATAAAGTGAGCACTGTACACTTTGTATTCTGTGTTGTAATAGAAATCAATATATTTGAAAATGTAGAAAAAAATCCAAAAATATTTAATACATTTCAATTGGTATTCTGTTGTTTAACAGTGCGAATAATGGCGATTCATTTTTTTAATCACAGTTAATTTTTTTTAGTTACTTGCATGAGTTAACTGCGATTAATCAACAGCCCTAATTTAAATATATAAAGTACAAGGTTGGCCCCAAGGGATTTCAGAATCTTTGGTGTCCGGGCACTGAAGAAATCGGGGCAGAATTTTGGAATCTCCTGTTTCTTAGTGGAGGAAGGAGAGTGCAACAAACAATGGGACAATATGTATCTTAGGCCCGTAGTGCTCCTCTGGGCAGAGCCAGCTGAGGTTCACCCCTTCAGAGTAGGCCTCATGTAATGAGAGCATCAGTTTGGAGACCCTTGGGGCTCCAACCTGGCAACTCAGAGCATGCACTGGGCCAGCCAGAAACGCAAGTGGTTTGGAGATCACGTTCTCAATGAGCCCACCATGAGAATCAGCCACATCATGCAAAATTCCACAGAACCAACTAACAGGGGAACTCATTACAAACATTTGAGAGCCCGCTGCTTTTCTTGGGAAGCACAAGAGGACATGTGTGAGGGAAGAGCTGGAGTTGACATCTTTTTTGCAGAATATCGTGTTTTTAGGGGGATGGTCCTGTTATTGTAATTATGACAGGAGCATGCCATAGTGAGGATCGGGGCCCTATCGTGCTAGGTGCTGTACAAACATAGGACAGTCCCTACCCCAAAGAGACCACAGTCTAATTTTCAAGCTAGGAGAAGGATTGGTTTGTAGGGCCCAGGACAGTCCCTTCCTCAGAACAAGGCTTGCAGGGACATTGTAGTGTCTTGGAAATGATTTGGGGTCAGTGCAGTATCAACATGTTGTGGCATAAGAACCCAAATGAAACAGAGCAGTGTAGTATGGAACATTGGTTCAATATATCACAACATGAGAGATCTGTGACCCTTTAGGAATTTCACAGTTGTCACCATGCTGCACACAATGGCCCCTGAGAATGTCAAGATGCCTGTACTCTGGGGACAGAACTCTGCACCTCCTGATCCATGCCATCTGAGCAGAAAAGGGGTGGGGGTCTCTCTCTTTCCCCCTTTCTCAGACACCCACCCACCAGTGGAATTCTGATTCCACCCAGTAAAGGGCACTGGAACATATATACACTAACCCAGTGGTTCTCAAACTTTTTTTTCGCAGACCACTTGAAAATTGCTGAGGGTCTCGGCGGACCACTTAATGATTTTTCCAAATATTGTTTGTACCATTAGCTAAGTATGGTAAAGCACTTTGGCTAAAAGCACTATATTAAAAAAATAATAATAATTAAAAAAAAATTGTTCTACAAATAAAAGCACACAACTCATATTTTAATATCAGTAGCCTTACCTTTCTAATTGTGATGGATGTGCCCTCTCTCCCCCGCCATGGCAGCCCCCGAGTTGGGGCTGGGAAGGAGGGGGGTCTTTCCCCCACTGCAGCAGCCACAGAGCTGGGGCGGGAAGGAGGGCTGTCTCTCCTCAGCAGCCGCAGCCCTGGAGCTGGGGAAAGTCGCCTCCTTCTCTGGCCGCCGCAGCCCTGCATGTCCCAAATTCCTCCACCCCCTCTTCTCACCTCACCGCCCCCTCCCACCTACCCCCTATTTCCCCCAAGGCCGCCACCTCACCTTACATGTGCGTCTTCTCCAGGGTCCAGGCACTTAATTAGTGGAGCCACACCTGCGGCCCTTCATTCTCCCGTGTGTGGCCGCCCAGGTGCACGCCTTAGAGGGAACTATCCATGGACCACCTGAATGGAGCTCGTGGACCACTGGTGGTCCGTGGACCACAGTTTGAGAACCTCTGCACTAACCGGAACTGTACAACATAATGGTACAACATCATGATATTTTGATGATTTTGTAGAGTAAGCTGGCGGCCCTAAGCATTCAGATCAAAGAGTGCAGGGTCCTGTTACTGTATGTCGACTATACAGCCAAGCATGTGGATAGTGTTATGCAAAGAATTGACCAAAGTAGCTATGAGAACTGGGGAGGCTAGGCAATACATGAGTTAGGAAACGGGGAAAGGAAGGAGTAATAAAGAAGAAGGCCGACTCGTCATGAATTTTGTTCTGGATTGCTGCATGGCAGAGGGGTACTTTAGGAAGCATTATTGTTAACTGTGTAAGCAGAGCAGTGGAATTGATGAGCCACTGATCAGGTACGTAGGCCCACATTTTGTTCTATTTAAAGATGAACTGCAAAGCAAAACTCAGTGTTGTTTGTGCCTGTGATGGAGCGCACCTGGCCTTTGTGGTCCTGGGCTTGAGGCCTTGCAGTGCTCCTGTACCATGCCCCAGGAAAGGAGCAGCAAAGGCAGGTCCTCCAGACGTGCATGGATATAGCCAATCAGAGCCCAGCAGGCTCAGCTAACAGGCGCTGCAGGGGCTAAGCAGAGTAGACCCCTGGCTGGGACTGGAGCGGGAGGAAGGGAGCTCTGCTTGAGTGGTGTGCAATGGATTAAAAGCTGGGAGGGGAGTGGAGCCGGGAGGGGGTGGACCTGAGAACTGCAATCTTAAGGTAATGGGTGAAGATAAAGGAACCAGGTGGGAAGAGGCCTAGGGAAAACAGTACGATTATTTAAACTAGGTGATACGTGGGTGCTGGGTGTAGGGTCCCAGGGCTGGGATCCAGAGTAGGGGGTGGGCCTGGGTTCCCCCAGCAGCCGTGGGTAAAGTGGCCTAAGTCCCCAGAAGGGGACAAGGCTCCTTTAGAAGCCTGAGCTGGACTTAAAGGGCTCAGAGAGCTGAAGACCTGGTGAGAGCTGGCAGTTTGGTGAACTCTCTGCTATCCTGGAAGGGGACTGCTCTGAATGTGTGACTTGGCCAGAGGGCTGAACCACTGAAGACCTGCCTAGCGAGTTGGCAACCTACAGTGGGTGCCAGAAATGGGGAAAAGGTTGCAGTACCACACCCAACCACTGGGAGGCACTCAGGAGGGGAGTGCCCCCGGTCATAGTGCCTTTTACTGGTTTCTGTGATGTACAAAGACAATTTTTTGAAGGGGTTACATTGTTTTCTGCTTGGTTTTTACATTAGAAATATCAGGGTTTGATTTAGCATTGTCTCCTGGAGGGCTTTGGCAAACTGGGGAACCAGGAATGGGACTGTGACGGGATCCCCGGAGTGCAGCCTGGGACTGTGGGACCACTGTGCCCCCTGAACTCGATCCAGCCTGGGCTGTCTCTCACAATGCCTTGCTAGCGACCAGCAGCAAACCCCTCCAGGTGCTGTTACCACTCAGCACAACAGCATGTGGAGCCCCACACCCAGCTAGATTACATGCGTGCTCCCAGAGCCACTCATGAATCACACAGAGAAAAGCACCATCCAAATTCCCCCAGTTTCCAGCACTGCACCTCAGGAATATACCATCTAAACAAGACGAGCCGTGCAAATATATTAATTGGTTCACCACTTCATCACTGAAAAGTGGATATACACCAGCCTTTGCAACCCTGAGCAGATTTACCACACACTTCAAGCAAACTCACTGGTAAAGATAAACATTAAAGAAGTTTATTGATTACAAAAGATGGCTTTTAAGTGACTATAAGTGATAGGCAAAAAGTCAGAAGTTACCAAAATAAAATAAAATATAAGCACGCGGTCTAAACTCTCAACCCTATTAGACTGGGCAACATTTAGATTAAGCAGTTTTTCTCACCCCACTGGATATTGCAGTCTTTAATATACAAATTTGTCCTATAAACCTGGGCCAGTCTCCTCTGCTGGAGTCTTCAGTCTTCTTCTCTGAGTGTCTTTGTTGCTTGCAGCATAGGTGGGGGCAGGAGAAAGACCAAGCATGGGGCCCCTGTGTTCTGTTTTATACCCTTAGTCCCTTGTGGTTGGAGAACACAAGTCCAGGCTTGTCTGGTGGGCATTGCTGAGTCCCCAGGCAAGATTGAGCAATTCCCTGGGCCCTGGTGTGGCCTCATGCAGGTGAGTCATTGAATTGTAGCTCCCTTGCTAGACAATGGCCGTTGATGGTTGTTTGACACCCAGCTCTGGTGTTGGTTACTTTTCTTGCTGTTGTCTCTGGGGAGCTAATATCTGCCCGATTCCCCAACTTACAGCATGTTTTACTGACAACCATACAACACAATCTCATAACTTCATATGCACTAATGGTCACATATTTAGATAGAACAGTGGATTTCAGCAGTTCATAACCTGTCCCCCGATACCTCACATGGCCTTCTGTATATGTAAGATCACAATTATGTATAAATGAGAAATATGGGGGTTATAGGACGCTCCCCCAAGATATAGAATGTCACAGGTCATCACAGAAGAACGTTGAAACTTGAACTGCATCAGTCCAAGGGAAGGGAGGACACTGATTCTTTGGATTGTCTACACTACAGATACAACCATGACAAGGGACCGAGCTAGAGCCAGGCTGTTTCTGGACAATGCTAAGGAGTTGCTTCTTCTCCCAAAGTACCTCTCACCCGTGCTTCCATTTGTAAAGGCCATGAGCTTTCTCCAACCCCCATTGTTGGAGTCAATGGATGCTGTGTATTTTAGTGAGCACTTCTTTTCTTAGCAGTGCTGGAATGATCAATCTCTCCTTGAAGTACAAGTGGCCTCTTTATTAATTACTTCCCTAGGTAGCCAACATGATCTCAATCTGTTGTCTCACTCTGCTGTCTCTGTGGGCAAACTGGGTCTCCGTGTCTGTATGAATTTCTGCTAACTAGCCTTCAGATCCCTCAGCAAGACCCACTGCTTCCATGAGGTCTACAAGAAATTAGCCAGATAACAATAAATAGCTGGAGGGGCAGGATATGGGATATGATTTATTTAGTAGTATTTTTTTTAAAGCACAGTGTATAAAAATTGTACATTTTTGGCCAGATTGTGCAAACACTTACACACACGCTCAACTTTATGGAGGTGAGCAGTCCCAATAAAGTCAATGGCACTACTCATATGAGTAAATGTAAGCACCTGGGTGTCTGCAGCATTGGGTTGTAGCTCTTCCCCCCCCCATTATAAGTTGCCTGTTTTCGTAGGCGCTGATCCTGCAATGGACGAAGTGTGGGCAGACTGTTGTGCCATTGTGCTCTCTGTTGTAGGATTGATGCCTTCGGATGTAAGCTCTTTGGATTGGGGAACGTCTCTTCCTTGAGGTGTCTGGCTGGTGTCTAGTACATTGTGGGTGCGGCCAGCATTTATTTATTACCATTATCAAGAAAAGTCAGATATGTCATTATCACTTTGCGGTCCTGTTGGTCTGACTGTCATGCCAAGGGCATTGTACTGTACCTACGTATTGAGATGTACTGGCTAACAGCAAACTACTGTTCCCATCCAACACTCTCTCTGCTGTGCTCTAACCCTCCAGGATGGATATGCTGAAACATCCCCTTTCTCTGACCAATAGGTGGAACGGGTAGAAATTCTGTGGAGGACCCAGACCCAGGAAATAACTTGGCACTTGCGGAAGCAGCAGCCCCATGGAAACCAGGAGCAGCAGAGGAAGCTGAATGCAGGGGAGAGTGTGGGGAGGAAACCTGTTCAGAGCTGGCAGGAGCTGGGGAAACTCATGAGAACAGACAGTGACTGGTGGTCACTACAACCAGGCTGAGGTCTGGGCAGAATCTGCGGGGAAGCAGCGCAGAGGGGCCCAAAGGAGATACAGCACAAGCCGAATTTGGCCAAATTCCATTGTTAATCAGGAAAAAGGCATTCTTATTCTGGACTAAGAGTGTTCTCACTGAGTTATTCTGGAATAGCAATTCCAGAATAACTCAGTGTAGACAAGCCCTACGTCTGTGTGAAGCAGGCAGACTCCGTTGCCAGCCTCTCTTTTACAATCTGGGCATGGTGTCACAGTGGCCATTTGGTAATTGGTTAAGTCAAATCATAATATTTAAAAACTGGCGATCAGTGTTTTTATTAACTGCTCAAATGCACCTAGCTCCCCAGTGCCAGACAAGGTCATTTCCCAGCAATACCCTCTGGGAGGTGGGCCCTGATCCCACAAACGCTTACACAAGTGCTGAACATTAAGCCTGTGAGGTGTCCTGTTGACTTCAGTGGGCTACTACAGGCTTAGAGCTAAGCATGTGCCCAAGTACTTGCAGGAGAAGAGGCTCAAGTGACCACAGAGAGTTGAAATGTATTTTGCCAAATAGTGTCTCTCCCTTAGAGCTCTGCAGTTCGGCTTTACATTGTGGAATGGGCATTTCAACAACGGTTTTCTATCTGGGTCGGCAATTAAACCATCTTTGTTCAATCTATTTCCCATGTAGATTGTCAGCTCTTCGAGGCAGATCTTTAGTTGGTGTCAACTGTCATAGCGCCATCATGGATATAATCTGCCACTAGACAGGAAGCTCTTTGGGGCATGGGCCATATCTGGTGTGTGTGTACAGTGCCTAGTATAATGGAGCTAGAGCCCTCGGTGCTACCACAATAATAACAAGACCATAATGTTTATTGTGCCAATATTTAACTAATTGAATGTTATGTCTCTTTCTCTTCATTACACAATGTGCCTAAGTCTTTGACTGTGCTCTGTCATGTTCATAGTTAAAATTAAAATGTCGTCGGTTATAACTTCACCAGCTTGTAACCCATTCCAGATCTGTGCATCTACTCTTTCAAATACCTCCGGGTCAAAGCTAATGCCAAAAGGCATTCCTTTACCTTTCTAACAACCCAGTGGTGGTGGGGTAAAAGTCATCAGCTTAGTGTTTGACTCCTCTCATTTAACTTAGTGTCAAAATGCACTAATACCAAAAATGTTTTGCCTCTGAGAGTTTAGCTGCCACTTCAAGAGTTTCCATGGGATAAAGTTCCTATTTGATGGCTTTACTGAAATCACATGGATCAACGACTCTCTGTCCTGTATTTGGCCCTTTGGTCATGAATGCTCCCAGAGCCACTCATGAATCACACAGAGAAAGGCACCAGCCAAATCCCCCCAGCTCCGAGCACTCTACCTCGGGAATATGCCGTCTTGCACTGCTCAAGATGAGCAATGCAGATTTATTAATTGGTTCACCACTTCATCAATGGAAAGTGGACATACACCTGCCTTTGCAAAACATGAGCAGATTTGCCCCACACTTCATAGAAACTTACTGGTAAAGGATAAACAGTAAAACAAATTTATTGACTACAAAAGATAGATTTTAAGTGACTATAAGTGATAGGCAAAAAGTCAGAGTTAGTTACCAACAGAAATAAAATATAAGCGTGCAGTCTAAACTCTCAACCCTATTAGACTGGGCAACAGCTAGACTTAGCAGTTTTTCTCACCCCACTGGATATTGCAGTTCATAGTACACATATTTCACCCCGATGCCAGTCCCCTCAATTCGGTTTTATATCCTCAGTCCATGTCCACAACACAAATCCAGGCATGTCTGGGTGGGCATTGCTGAGTCTCCAGGCAAGGTTGACCAATTCCCCTGGTGTGGCCTCCTGCAGGTGAGTCATTGCATTGTAGCTCCCTTGCTGGACAATGATTGTTGATGGGTGGATTGACACCCTACCCGGGTGTTGGTTACTTTCCTTGCTGTTGCCTCTGGGGAGCTAATATCTGGCTGATTCCCCAACTTACAGCATGATTTAGTGACCACCATACAACTCAATTCTCATAACTCCATATGCATTAATGATACACATATATGAATAGAGAAATGACTTTCAGCAGATCTTAACCTTTCCCTGATATCTTACAAGGCATGCTTTATATGTAAGATCACGATTACATGAAAATGAGGAATATGAGGGTTACAGTACACTCCCCCAAGGTAGAGAATGTCACAGCCATTCTTGGCTGTAACTGGGCAATGCACCTTCTGCACACGATCTTTTCTATTGTGTGTATGGCATATTTGACACAATGCTGGGCAGTTCCTCAGCTTGTGTCCTCAAGTACATCAGGGGTCTAAGAGTCTTTGCCTCTCTTTTGTTTCCCCTCATTTCTAGTGTTCTGGTTTTTATCTGGTACCACATGGACTGGCTGCTTGCTCTGTCCCTGGTCACTTGGGGCCCAAATCTTCATCTCACCAATTGCACTGGCTCTGGCTCTGGTGCAGGTAATGGTTTAAATCAGCTTCCTGCAGCAGTCTGTCCCTTGCTTGGGCCCCAAATGATTCTGTTCAAGTTTTTATTCTGGGCACCATGGTAAGCGGGCACCTTCCAGGTGTGCATGAAGCAATGTGACTAACACCTGTCATATATAGGTCTCTCTTTTCTCCCATCCTCTCCCCAGAGGGAAATTTATCTGATACATATTGTTATGATAGTGGCCACCAGATGGTGCTGTCTTACAGTTCTTTTTCTTTACATGTGAGATGTGAGTAAGTTTTAGTCTTGGACGGAATACTGTGCTATTGTTAGTTTTGTGATGGGGCTTTTTTGGGGGGAGCTGTGGCAAGCAGCAGGGCAAGTTGCTCTCTGTCTTAAGTGGACTAGAGTCAGTTCTTGAGACAGCGTTGCTCCCTGCTGACTAAGCACGGGTGTTAGCATAGCTACATTCATGCCACTATTGCATCATCTCATTTGCCTAGCCTCTCCCATCTTGTTGATATGACACCAATTCTTACAAGGAACAGGAGAAGTGGGGGCTATGAGCCACAGACCCGGGGTGGGGAACCTACTCTTGTTTTCCTGCCTCAGTAATAAATGCTCCTTGTGCAAGGAGCACATTGATCCTGAGGATCTTGCCCCCCAGCTATCTGCCCGGATCTTGGCTTGCTGATTCCCAGGGAACCTGGTGACTCTGACACAGATAACTGCCCCAAGTCAGTTGTGTAGAGCTAGGGGATTGGAAGGCAACAAATGAAGCCATGCCAGGGTGGGGGGAGGAGTTTCACACTCTGTGTATAGAAGGCTCAACTGAGCAGGACACAAAAAATAAAATTGAAAAGGAAAAAGAAGATTAAATGAAAAGCTACTGGGGCTTTCTGAGGAGGAGGGGCGGCGGCTGGGGGGCCATCTTCATCAGGCGCAATCAGGGTTAATAATGCCAAGAGCTCTCAGCTGGCTTTTCAGGGCTAGCTTTGGGCAGCAGCATTCCTGGCTGGCCGGATGGGGCAGGGAAGGAACAGACCATACTAAATGCAGTCAGAGAACTCTTGCTCTGCTGGGGAACTCTCAGGATCTCCCCCGCCAGGCTTTCCAAGGTGAAAAGATGATCAAGGTCGGAGAGCCACGAGAAGAAGGGGTGAGCAGAGAGGTCAGGGAGCCTGTGGGCAGGGACAGGCTGCCATGAAGCTGGCCTGGCTTTGTTATCAGAAAAAGGGGGGCTGTATCCCCTGGAAATCCACAGCCATGAGACAAGCAGCCTGTTGTGCGTGAGCCTGTGAAATGCAGCTTGGGTAGAAGGCCGGGTGCTGCGTCGGGCAATGGAAACTCCCCGCTCTAGGTCACCGGTTCCAAGCCAGCCTGTGCCAGCCTCCCTGGAAACGACTCATCAGGTGAGCACTGCTTAACGACAAGAAGTTCCTGGCCTCAGTGCCGTTGTGGCCAAGTGAGACTGCAGGACAGGATTGGGACCATGCCTTGTGTGGATCACGGCTGAGAAAGCCAAAGGCAGGACAGCCTGATAAAACAAAGCAGGGCAGTTACCCCCAAAACTGGCAGTTATTCTAACATTAGTGTTCACCGAGCTAGTAACAAAAGTGAACTCCTGTACCACCACACTGGTTAACAAGAAGCTAAACCACAGTCTTCTTAGGCATTCCAGCCCCTGCCACCACCCAGACAGCTGGTCTTTACGATGAGAGGTTAGTGAAAACCAGATTCATCATACATAAAGTCCTTCTAATCCCAAAGGATCAGCCACTCCCCTAGGTCAATATATATACTTTAGATCAGCAGTTCTCAAACCGTGGGTTGGGACCCCATTTTAATGAGGTCGCCAGGGCTGGCTTAGACTTGCTGGGGCCCAGGGCTGGGGCCAAAGCCGAAGCCCAAGGACTTTAGCCCTGGGTGGTGGGGCTCAGGTTACAGGGTCCCTGCCTGGGGCTGAAACCTTTGGGCTTTGGCTTTGCCTCCCCCACCTCCACACATCTGGGGTGGCACGGCTCAGGCAAGCTTGGGTTTCATCCCCACTCCTGGGGTCGTGTAGTAATTTTTGTTGTCAGAAGGGGGTTGCTGTGCAATGAAGCTTGAGACCCCTGCTTTAGATCTTACCAAATCCCAGGCTGCAGCCAATTCCTTTAGTAAAACTGTAACTAAAGGTTTATTAATAAAAAGAGAGTTATTAAATGGCTAAAGAAATCATGTATGTTACAAGAGATTTCAGAGTCTGTAGGTCAGGATAATAGCGATAATGGTAAGTCTGCTAGCTTGTAACACGTCTCTCTGGTTCACCCATTAGATTGGGGGTCATCAGTGTTTTGTTCAAAGCTCTCCTTTGTTAGAAATCCTGTCCAGATATGTGGAGCAGGAATGAAGACAAAGCAGCAATGTCATAGTCTCCTTTTATACTTTCAGCCCAGGTGCCTGGAAAGTTACTGGCAAAAAGATCCCATGTCCTTACATGCCTCTGAGTCACGGGGCAGCCATTGGCTCTGTCTGTCTCCAGGAGGGGCTCACGGGGTGAGCTGATTGTCCCTGATGGGCCAGCAAGCAAGCTGGCTAGTCTTGATGCAATTCTGTCCTGGGGTATCACTCAAGAAAACAAGGCAGACATATACACATATGTACATAGCCAATATTCATCATGTCAGATTCAATGGTGATACATGAATATAAACAGGATAATCACTCTTAACAGACTATAACTTTTCCACCGAACCCTAACATGATGCACTTTGTACAAGACTTACTGCCATTTTGTAACGAGGGTGATTGCATTAGTGTAACTAGTTCTTTTCCTTTTTATACAGCATCACAAGGTACCTGAGACCCTTGTGTTGCTGCTGTCCTGGGATAGAAACTTTCACTCTTCCTCCCGGTTAGACTCACTGCGAGATGGTTAGAAAACAAATTGCTTGATGATCTGTGACTTCTTCCTTGGAGCCGAAATGGGGTGGTGTGGCCTGAGGGTCTGAGTGTGTTTTTCCCTGTCTCTGTATTCAGCGCCTCGGCCAGGGAAGTCACTGAGGTGTGCCAGGTTTGATTGCAGCAGGTGGAAGCACCCGTCTGCAGATGTCTCTTCTGCGGGCATGTGATGCTTCCGAGGAGACAGCCAACGCTGGAAACAAGTTACAGCCTCTCTCTGAGCTCTGCAATTCGTTATTCCACTGAGGGAAAGTTGCGCAGTCACCTCTGAGGCTAGAGAGAAAACGGAAACAGAGCGGAATGGAAGCTGTGACTTGCATCACCGTTTTGCACCAAAATCCATTCTCCTAGGCACCTGGATGCTCCTTCGCGCAAGTCACTATCACAAGCACCCTGGCGTGTGTGTGTGAGTGTGTGTGTGTGTGAGAGAGAGAGCGAGAGAGTTGTCTATATTCCTCTGATGAATACCACCTGTATAGTGTCACGTGCTGTTCAGCGTGTACTAATCCTGGACTGCCCGCGGCTGATCTACAATGGGGTGTGAGTCTTCTAGATTTCCAAAGCACTGCACAATCCCTAACTCCTTCGCCCTATCAGCCATCCCGGTGCGGTTGGTAAGGATCATTCTCACCATTTTACAGAAGGAGGAAACTGAGGCATGGAGGTGAAATGACTTGCTCAAGGCAGCCAGGAGTGGAACCCTGGAGTCCTTGCTGCCAGGTCACGCTGATCTCCTTGCGTTAGGTTCAGCTGCATTTAGACTGAGGGGTGGGACAGGTCTCACCTTCACTCCAGCTCTACTTGTGGTCATGAAACCTTCCTGATTTCATGACACCTTTCTTATTTTGACAGGACATCTAAAGACGTGATGGTAAAAGCCACAGGGCCAAATCATGTGGTCTTTGCTCAGGCAAAACCCCCATGCCCTGCCTGGGGATGCCCCCTCCATATGGCTGAGGGACGGGAACCTATCCCTGGTTTTACAGGGAGCCCAGTACCTGACTGGGCAGGGCTCTGGGAGTCCAGACAGTGCTGTGTGGATAACCAGGCCATGCAGACATGGTGAAAGCCCGCAGCTCGAGAGCCTCACTGCTCGGAATGAAGGAGCTTGCGCTAACTGGATCCCAATGCAGGGAACTTCTCTCACAGAGGGGCAGGTGTGTTACAGAGCTAATCCTCTAGACGGGGGTTTGTCTAGACGAGGGCAGTTTCCCACATCAGTGGAGTTACACAGCTGTAAACCCTTAATGTAGGTGCCCTAGACCAGTGGTCTCCAACCTTTTTAAGCACAAGATCACTTTTTGAATTTAAATGGAACCCAGGATCTACCTCAAAGAAAACGTAGAAATAACAATAATCACACATACCCAAACACCCTTGCCCTGAGGCCACGCCCTGCCCTGCCCCTTCTCTGCAGCCCCGCCCCACTCACTACATTCCCCCCACCTTCCCTCACTTTTACTGGGCTGGAGCAGGGGGTTGGGGTTCGGCAGGGGGTTAGGGCTCTGGGCTGGGGCCGAGGCATTTGGAGTGTGGGAGGGCTGAGCCTGGGGCAGGAGGCTGGGGTGCAGGAGGCGTTTCATGGTGTGGGCTCTGGGAGAGAGTTTGGGTGCAGGAGGGTGCTAGCTCTGGGAGGGGGCTCAGGACTCTGACAATGGGTTGGGGTGCAGGGTGCAGGCTCTGGGAAGGGGCTGGGGCAGGGGGTTGGGGTGCAGGAGGGGGTGCAGGATGCGGGATCTGGGAGGGGGTGAGGTGAGGGAGGGGCTGTGGGGTGCAGGAGGGGGCTCAGGACTGAGGCTGGGAGTTGGGGTGCAGGAGGGGGTGCAGGTTCTGGGAGGGAGTTGGGGTGCAGGGGGGCAGGGAGTTGGGGTGCAGGAGGGGGTTCAGGGCTGGGGCAGGGGGTTGGGGTGCAGGAGGGGTTTGGGGTGTGGGCTCTGGCCGGGTGCCACTTACCTCAGGCGGCTCCCGGGAGGTGGCGTAGCGGGGCTAAGGCAGGCTCCTGCCTGCCCTGGCCCCACCCCACTCCCAGAAGCAGCTGGCATGTCCGGCTGTGGCTCCTAGTGGGGGAGAGGCAGGTGGTTCCGCATGCTGCCCCCACCCGCAGGCACAACCCCCGCAGCTCCCATTGGCTGCAGTTCTCCATTCCCGGCCAATGGGAGCTGCGGAGGTGGTGACTGTAGGCGAGGGCAGCCCATGGAGACCCCCCTGCCGCCCCCCACCAGGAGCCAGATTGTCTGGGAAGATAGGACTCACTTTACACTTCCCTCTCCAGCAGTAATTTTGCAGGCTCTTTTTGCCTTGTGCACTGCTATGGGGATGTGCAGGGAGGCAGACTCTGGGAACCTACCTGTGGGCTCAGGGCTCCTCTGGTGATTCATCCTGTTATCAGGTGCTATGGTGGCATGAGGGTGCAGTATACTCATTGCTGAGATGGAGCCATGAGTATACTGCAAGCAAGCTCCATCCAAGATACAAGAGGGCCTGGAGCTTCTCTCAGGGGCAGAGGGAACGAGGGTCTTGGACAGAGAGGTCCTGTAGGAGAACTGTATGATCAGCCAAGTTTTGGTGAATTTCATATGATGTTATTATGTTATTATTACAGAGACTCTATGGATATGGGGAAAGCGATGGACGTGATATTCCTTGACTTTAGCAAAACCTTTGACATGGTCTCCCACAGTATTCTTGCCAGCAAGTTAAAGAAGTATGGGCTGGATGAATGGACTACAAGGTGGATAGAAAGCTGGCTAGATCATCGGGCTCAACGGGTAGTGATCAATGGCTCCATGTCTAGTTGGCAGCGGTATGAAGCGAGTGCCCCAAGGGTCAGTCCTGGGGCCAGTTTTGTTCAACATCTTCATTAATCAGCTTCCTGCAGCAGTCTGTCCCTTGCTTGGGCCCCAAATGATTCTGTTCAAGTTTTTATTCTGGGCACCATGGTAAGTGGGCACCTTCCAGGTGTGCATGAAGCAATGATCTGGATGATGGGATGGATTGCACCCTCAGCAAGTTTGCTGATAACACTCTACTGGGGGAAGATATGCTGGAGGGTAGGGATAGGGTCCAGAGTGACCTAGACAAATTTCAGGATTGGGTTAAAAGAAATCTGATGAGGTTCAACAAGGACAAATGCAGAGTCCTGCACTTAGGAAGGAAGAATCCCATGCACTGTTACAGGCTGGGGACCGACTGGCTAAGCGGCAATTCTGCAGAAAAGGACCTGGGGATTACAGTGGACGAGAAGCTGGATATGAGTCAACAGCGTGCCCTTGTTGCCAAGAAGGCTAACGGCATATTGGGCTGCATTAGTAGGAGCATTGCCAGCAGATCGAGGGAAGTGATTATTCCCCTCTATTCAGCACTCATGAGGCCACATCTGGAGTATTGCGTCCGGTTTTGGGCCCCCCTCCTCTGACTCTGAGCCAGTAACAGCAACCAGGATACAGGCGTCGTCATGATGCAGGGCCTAGTGGGTGAGAAGGAGCAAACATCCTGGAGAACAAGGGTGGGGGAAGTGATTGGTCATGGCAGGTTTCTTGATGGCTCTTCCCAGTGAGTGGCATGAATGATTTATTATTACTAGTTACAGTAGTGCCTGGAGCCGTGACCAAGCTCAGGGCCCGTAGTGCCAGGTGCTGCACAGAGAGACGCACCCTGCCCTGAAGGGCTTAAAACTTAAATAGAGAAGCAGTGGGAGGGGATACTGAGGTATCGAGTGGGGCAGCGACTTGCTCAAGGTCACTCAGCAGATCAGTGGCAAATCGGGTCTCCTGAGTCCCAGTCCAGTGCCCTAATCACTAGTCAGCAGCCATGTGGGCTCTTGCGCCAGCGTGGCTGGTGAGGATGCCACTGAGTGTGGCTGGCGCTGCACGTGGCAGGCTGACTGTGCCTTCAGGTACTGAAGGGTCATAGAATCATTGAATATCAGGGTTGGAAGGGACCTCAGGAGGCCATCTAGTCCAACCCCCTGCTCAAAGCAGGACTGATCCCCGACTAAATCATCCCAGCCAGGGCTTTGTCAAGCCTGACCTTAAAAACTTTTAAGGAATGAGATTCCACCACCTCCCTAGGTGACGCATTCCAGTGTTTCACCACCCTCCTAGTGAAAACGTTTTTCCTAATATCCAACCTAAACCTCCCCCACTGCAACTTGAGACCATTACTCCTTGTTCTGTCATCTGCTACCACTGAGGACAGTCTAGATCCCTTGGTTAGTAAAGTCAAGTCCTTCCCTACTGCCTCTTGCTTGACTTGCAGCTCGGATGCTGCAGCTGCTGCGGTGGTGCTGGTGGAAGAGGCCTCTGGTAAGGGCAGAAGCCTGCTCACACTGGCCCTGACTGTGCATGGAAATCGCTAGACAAGCTCTAACCCACTAGCTCCTCTGCAAGGTCCCAGCGTGTGAAAGCAGAGGCCAGGCCAGGCATAACCAGTGCAGCAAATCCTTCCCTGCTCATGCACAGGAGTTGCAAGGACACAGAAGGAAGGTAAGGGTTTATCTTTGCTTTGGTCTGTCTCCAAGCCTAGGCAGCCAGCGTCTGAGCTGTCAGACTGCCGCTGCTTGTTTCTACTGCATGTCCTTTCTGCTACCACCACAGGATAACTGAGCTGCCCCATGGCTGACAGTGGCAGCAGGATCGCCCATCACCAGGGCCCCCAAGCATCCTACCAACGGCAGATTGCCCCATGGCCCGCTTGCTATTTATTTCTGATTATAGAGCACCAAAGCTGCTCAGGGATCTTTATGACAGAGAGTCAGATACATCCTGTGCCCTGAAGATTTTATAGTCTCGGTGAAAATGAGAACAGCTGGAGCGGATAATAGCGCAGCAAGGCTGTGTGGGGGTGGGGAAGGGCTCGGCTAAAGGACAGTGGGATTATTGTGCAGTTATTTGGGAGGCTAATTCACATGTCAAGAGAGTAACAAAGGTGGGGGTTGTTTGTTGCACAACTGTTTTAAATTATTTCAGGGTATGTGTGTGTGTGTGTGTGTGTGTGTGCGCCGTTCCCTTGTAATGAATAGATTATTACTCAAGCCACATTTGAACTCAAATGGATAAATCTCCAAAACCCATGGCCTGAAAGCCAGCTGATTCCAACAGAATTCTCCTGGAGGAGGAAGTGTGTTCTGAGGGTCAGGCAGAGACTTGGGAGCCTTGACTGGGAGGAATACCTCAGTGGTTTGAGCATTGGCCTGCTAAACCCAGGGTTGTGAGTTCAGTCCTTGAGGGGGCCATTTAGGGATTTGGGGCAAAAATTGGGGATTGGTCCTGCTTTGAGCAGCGGGTTGGACTAGATGACCTCCCAAGGTCCCTTCCAGCCCTCATATGATTTTATAACTTCTGTCACAGGCTCCCCGGTGACCCTGGCAAGTCACTGAATCTTCCTCTGCCTCAGTTTTGCCTTTGTAAAATGGAAGTGATAAAGCTGATGTGCTTTGCAGGAGTGCTGGCAATGAATGCCTGTAAAGAAATGCTTCTGGGCCCCATTTGTGCCTTGCTACCATAAGTGAGGTGCACACATGAGATGGAATGTTCTCCCAAATTGAAATTAGGGAACTACAAAAGGTTTTTGAGGCCACTCCCTGCAGTGGGATCGTATGTTGCCCCTCACCATCCTGGAGACGCACACAATCTCTTAAACAAAGAGAATCTTATTTCCTTATCTTCTGTCCTCAGATCTGGAGGAGCCTAGGCCCATGAGGGTTGGAAGATCCCTCTGACTTCCACAGCAGGATCTGGACATCTTGTTCCAGAGCCTGAAGCTGTGCCTATAAACAGCCTCAGGAGGGAAGAGATGACAGCACAGGAGGGAACGCTTCACAACCACTGCAGAACAAAGGACTGGAAAACAGATGCCTGCACAGAGCATGATGCAAGGAGGAGCCAGAAGATCAAATGTACACGCTAAAGCTGGAGGTGGAGAATCAAGCCTGCTCCTGCAGGGCCCCAGCAGAGGTGTTTTCTCCAGACCCAAAGAGCAGCCATGTGCTTTCAGTCTGAATGACAGTTGTCACTGATAGGAAAGTCTCACTGAGAGAGCACAGTGTGTACATCTCCACCACCATGCTGCATTAACTCTGCCTCACTACATGGCAGGGAGGCAAACCCCCCCCTTCCCATAGCAGATCAACGCAGTGAAAACAAAACCAGGACAGTTCCACGCGCTGCCATTAATGCTTTCACGGGCCTCAGCTTAGCCAGTGTCCCAGGCAGGGCCTTGCTAAGGCACCAGGGCCTGTCACTGCTCTTCACTCCCACCCCTACCTCAGCCACATCCAGTGACTCTGTTTCCCTTCTCTCTTCTCCACCCAGCTCCAATGACTCCCCCTCTGGTGCTTCCCCAGCACACAGCTTCTTTCTCCTGCTGCCTTTCTGACCCTCCAGCGCTGAGCGGTATTCTTGTGCCTGGCTAATAAACATGCATGTTCCTAAAAGCAAGGGCTGGTGCCCCAGCTCATCCTTGTGCTACTGCTGATGTCCCAATGGGCCACGAGAGAAGCAGGCCGTGCTGGCTCGGCGCGGCAGTATTCTTAGACTGACAAGACGCTAAAATAAGTAGAAATTTCTCAAGCCACAAACGCCTTTAATTCAGCGGCTGCTGCAAAAGGCAGAACAAAGCCATTCAGCCCATACTTACCATGTATTGACTGAGACAATTTCCCACCAATAAAAATGACCTGAGATTCATTAGCTACCCCCTCCAGCCTATAAAAATAACCCACAGACCCAATGAAACAGACTCTCCACTGCATAAAGCATGTCTGACTCTCTGGAGCAATGACGGGAGAGATGTACCGGGGCATCCTGTAGCGCAGTGACTCAGTTTCCCCATCTGCAAACGGCAGATAATGAGATGCACCCTCCCTAATAAAGTGCTTAGGAATTTTCTGCTGCAAAGCGGTTGGTAATTCTTCTTGCCATGGCAGCTCCTGTCCATGCAGGGCCATGTCAGGCAATGGGCTCCGGTCACCCTCATTCCCACAGCCTGCCCCCTGGGGAGCAGCCCCCTGGCTTGCACACATGCTGTGCAACATGCTACAGTCTCCTTGGAGACGGCCCTAATGTCACTGGCTTTGTGCCTCAGTAAACTGCGCCCCTCCCCCTCGCACCTTCCTCCCCCGTTTGCCTCCACGTGAGATAGTTGAAATGTTGCCTCCTCTGTGACGAAGCGGGACTGTTCTTAATATTTCCTCTGAATACTGTAGGGGTGCCTCAGTTTCCCCTGTGCAGTTCGTAAGTCTCTAGGTGGTGGGATAAGGGGGTGTGATTGTTGCAGAGCACAGGGCCAGGGAACGTAAATGGCTGACACTCTGTCTCCTGGCAACTGATGCCCTGGGCCCTTCCCCCCTGCAAGGTGAGAGCTAAAGGGTTGGAGAACAAAGGAATCCGGTGACCTCCTGGCCCGGGAAAGGGACAAAGCCCAGAGGAGGAGGGGCTGGAGGAGGAGTCTGTTTGGGGGCTGGCTGGGGACCTGGAGTGAAGTGCAGACGTGGTTGTCTGGCTCACTGCCCCCCAAAATGGACCCAGCTGCGGGGTCCTGTTCTCTGTACCTACAAGCTCTGTTTTAGACCATGTTCCTGTCATCTAATAAACCTCTGTTTTACTGGCTGGCTAAGAGTCACATCTGACTGTGGAGTTGGGGGGCAGGACCCTCTGGCTTCCCCAGGACGCCGCCTGGGTGGACTCGCTGTGGGAAGTGCACGGAGGGGCAGAGGATGCTGAATGCTCCGAGGTCAGACCCAGGAAGGTGGAAGCCCAGGAAGGTGGAGGGTGGGATAGCTCAGTGGTTTGAGCATTGGCCTGCTAAACCCAGGGTTGTGAGTTCAATCCTTGAAGGGGCCATTTACGGATCTGGGGCAAAAATTGGGGATTGGTCCTGCTTTGAGCAGGGGATGGGACGAGATGACCTCCTGAGGTCCCTTCCAACCCTGAGATTCTATGATTCTAAGCCATATGAGCATCTTGCCCTGGAGACAGTCTGCTCACAGAGAGGAGACTTCAGCAGAGTCCTGATTGGCTTCACAGGGAGCAGTTCCAGAGCATCGCCCAGGGACTCCATGACATCTTCCCATCAGAGTCTGGCTTAATTACCCAGGGGAGCCGGGGTGGGCAGGGACCCAGGAATCCCAGTGACCCCATCGACTTCTGGGGATTTGGAGAGTGGAAAGCATCCCATCCTTCCCATCACAGAGCAGAGGACTCCTGAAATGTCCTGACCATGTGGCCAGCGCTCAGGTGGCTGACATGAACATCTGGGCTCTGACATCAGCTCCTGGCCTGCAGGGCCATGGAGTGGCTATGTCTGTGAGTGTCAGATCAGGGAATGTGCTCCATCCTCAGGGCCACTGCACCATGGCGTCCCTGCCCCCCAAGATGGACCTGACTGAGGGGTCCTGTTCTCTGTTCTCCTGTACCTACAAGCTCAGTTTTAGACCATGTTCCTGTCGTCTAATAAACCTTCTGTTTTACTGGCTGGCTAAGAGTCATATCTGACTGCAGAATTGGGGTGCAGGGCCCTCTGGCTTCCCCAGGACCCCGCCTGGGTGGACTCGCTGCGGGAAGCACATGGTATGGAAGGGGATGCCAAATACTCCGAGGTCAGACCCAGGAAGGTCAAAGCTGTGGAAGCTTCTTGCCCTGGCATCAGTCTGCTCAGAGAGAGGAGGCTCCCCCAGAGTCCTGACTGGCTTTGTATGGATTAGTTCCAGAGCATTGCCCCGGGGACTCCGTGACAGGGCCCAAGGATCTGGGAACGCAGCATGGCTGTGAACACTGGGGAGCCAGAGGTGCTGGCCCTGAAGAGGGGAATGGGAAGAACGGTGGTACCTTTATATGGTTCCTGTGGGTTTGTTGAGAATGGTTTTACTGCCCAGGTTTGGGGGGATTCCTGCACTGGTGCATGTGAATAGATTATACCCCGAGGTGGGCTTTGTATCCGTCACTGGGTGGCTGCACTGGGCCCCGTGGGTCCTTCCATAGCACCAGGAGTGTTGGCCAGGGGTGCGGGGAGAGAGGAAGAAGGCAGAGAGGGGTGTGGATCAGGTTCATGGGTGACCCTGCCCCAGCTGCGCCCCCTCAGCATCCTGTGGTGTTTGGAGAGCCCAGGCTGTGCCGTGGGGAGTTGGGAGGGGGCAGCCTATGATGCTCAGTGTAGAAGAAGGACAAACAAGCTGGGCTGTTTCCGTGATCTGGTGGCCCAGCTTCTCCTTGGGCAGCAGCTCCCACCCCAAACTACCCACAGCTTGTCAGAGCAGCGGCTGGGCATAACCTCCCTGGGGCATCCCCCCACCTTGGGGCGCTCTGGGTGTTGCCCCAAGGCCGTTGGTGTATCGCGCTCACGCCAGTCAGCCACTCCCTGCCCCTCCAGCTCAGTCCCTGACCACAGCTGGGCGGGGCCGTGTCCCTGCCTGGAGAATCACTTCAGTTCTCACCATGGGGGCCAGGGGAACTGAAAGCAAGGGCTATGGGGGGTTGCGGGGTGGGCCATGCCAGCCCTTGTTCTCAATCCCCAAGGGCAGGGAGGAGCCTCTCCTCCCCCAAGTGTTCCCCAGAGATCCAGCCTCTGGGCCCAGCACTGCCTAGCTCCCTGCCCAGATGATGCAGCATCGTGGAAATGACAGAGAATGAATTGGTTAACGTTTGTGCGGCGCGTTCTAAATGGGGAAGTGCTGGTGTTCGCAAAGAGTCCTTGCAGAGATGCAGGGGGCAGCCTGGCTGCAGGGGGGGCTGGCACCTGCTGGAAGGGAGAAGAGCTGAGGGGCAGCCGCTGGCGATGAAGGAGAAGAGCAATACAGAAATGGTTCCTAAGCACCGGAGTAGGGGGCAGGTTGGGACTCCAGAGGCTGCCAGAGCCAGCCCCACAACTCCAGCTGTGCAAATACCTGATTTTCCTCTTTGCTGACTGTCCCAAAAACTGGGGGAAGGGGGACCCAAAATGGAAAGTTGCGGGGGGGGGGGAGTAGCAGTTGTTTCAGTCCAAACAAAATGTTTCATTTATTTCATGAACCTTTTCAAAGGGTTTTAATTTTTTGTAATACCATTGAAGGAAATTTCATTTAAAAAGCATGTTGACGCGGGGGAGATGCTGTGACGTTTTTGGCAATTTTTGCCAAGGGCTTGGGGCTTTTCCCCAGGCTGATTCAGCAGGTTCACCGGGTATTTGCCGAACGGTTCGGTTGGCCTGAAGCTGCATTTTTCAGAGGGGAAAAAAGTTTCAGATGAAAAGAATTTCCCCTGACTCTACCCACAACATCATCATATACATGCCCACCCCCCGGGATCCTAGCCCCGGGCAGTGAGCCAGGCACTGGACTGGCCTCATGCTGATGTCACAGTTAGCTCCCTTCACGGGGCCTGTAGCAGACATTTTAACCCAGGGCTGGGGGCTCTTCGGTGCTTTGTTAGGCTAGAGAATGGGCTAGAGGGTTTAGTTTGGTTTTTTTTAATTGAGCTTTCGGCCCTTTCCTGCTTAGAAATAGTGGGGTGACAGGGTTAGCTTGGCCGGAGGAGCTGCTGGCTGTCCCTGGGGATATGCAGTGTGTGCGGGGAATCTCTCCCAAAACAGCCTCTCCAAAACGTTCCCGAGGCAGTGAGTGCAGTGGCTGGTGGCAAACACCAGTGGTTTTAAATCCTTCAACCATGAGCTCCTGGGGCTGAGGCTGTCTCAGTTGTGTGTATGTACAGCACCTTGCACCATGGCCTGATCCTAGACACCCCCACCCAGTGCTAATAACTAAAACTCGTCTTTCCCTCCCTCCCTCGTTTACACTAGCTCCCCAGTTGCCCGCGAGTCTTCCTGGCCAGACAGGCTCTGAATTTCCAGTATAAAACCCAAGCAGAGCCCCTCCAACCCACAGCAGCAGAAAATGGCCCAAGCCCCCTTGCTTTCTTTTACTTTGCAGGGCACTAACAATCTCCCAGCTGGACTGTCGAACTGAGGTCTGCTGCGCTCTGGAGCCCTCCCATTCATCAGGGAGGCCCAGTTCTTACCCAAATATTCCCTGGGGCCCTGGCCACACACAGCTCTTTGCAGAGCGGTTCCTTGCCCATCTAGGACAGACAAGGTGCAAGACAGCAGCTTAGGGGGAAGGAGAGTGGACTGGGATGGCAGGCAGGAGGGGGAGCCCTGTCCCAGCGTAGGATGCCAGTGGGAAGTAGTAGGAGAGATGACTGCAGCAGGGAACAGGGGACAGGCTGAGGAGGGCCCCTGGCTTTTGCTTTCACCACTCCCCATTTTTCTCCTCCTTTTGCCCCACGCCCAGGAGGGTGGCTCCCAGACACTCACCCGGGACAGCCCCGCAGCTGGAGAAAGGGACATGAGCAGCAGGAGGGACAGACAGCTTTATTAGAACAGCCCCAGCTCTCAAACTGCGGGAAGAGTTCGTGTCACTGTTCTAGACAGATCCTGGGCCGGAGCGCATGCTACACAGGGCGAAAGGGGAGAGGGATAGCTCAGTGGTTTGAGCATTGGCCTGCTAAACCCAGGGTTGTGAGTTCAATCCTTGAAGGGGCCATTTAGGGATCTGGGGCAAAAATTGGGGATTGGTCCTGCTTTGAGCAGGGGGTTGGACTAGATGACCTCCTGAGGTCCCTTCCAACCCTGATATTCTGTGATTCTATGAAAGAACAGGCCTGAACACGAGGCCTACGGGTGCTCAGAGCCCTGCTCTGCTAGGTTCGCGGGTTGGTACCGGAGCTAGACGGCTTCTTTAGTGCTGAGCCGTGGTGGCACTGACTGGCACAGCAAAGGGGCATAGGGCCGAGAATGCCGCATGCTGCACCTGCCTGCCCGGGGAAGGCTGCCTCCTACAGCCAAGCCGTGGTGGGACAGCCCTGGCTAGCAACTGGACACCGAGTCCTAGACCAAGTAGCCACGTCTGCCTTCTTCGCAAGGCACGTCTCAGCTGTGATTCCTGGGGCCCCAGCACCCTCCTTGTACCCCGCAGCCCTGGCCAAGCACCGCCGGCTCTAGGTGGGACAGTGACCCTCTTGCTGTGCACCACTCAGCTCCCCAGCCCACGCCTGCCAGCGCGGACGCAGAGTCCACTAAGCCGGCCCTATTCCGTGTCAGGGCCGCAGAGCTACGGACTGGGGGTAACCACTGGGGGGGCCCTGCTCCCTCTGGCACAGCCGGGAGAAGAGAGGGGCTCCCCGCGCTGATATGCCATCACACCCCGGAGGAAGGGAGTGGGGACATGAAGCAGCTGCCCCTGCCCCAGCGGTCACATGTGAGGGAGGGGCTATTTTACAGGAGCTCGGGGCTGTTCCATGGACAAGGGGCTAGGATGCACCTCAGAGACCCCCCACCTGACTCGACTGCGATGGCTCTGGTGGAGTCAAGCCCCCGGGGCAGCTGTGCAGGTTGATCTGGCCCCGCCACCCCCCTGCTCCGGCCTGAAAGGGCAGCCTGGGAAGCGCTCTCTCCCTGAGTGCTCGGCAGGTCCTGGTGCCACCTCTGGGCCCCGGCCCCCAGGGAGGGGTGTCAGCGTGGCTGGGATGGGCGGAGCGCCCAGGGGGTCCTGTAGAGCAGTGGTACTCAAAGTGGTGGTCCGCGGACTGGTGCTGGTCCACGAGCCATCGGCTGCTGGTCTGTGCGCACATTGGGAAAATAATTGCCGGTCCCCCCATCAGATAGCTTGAGCAGCGCTGGGCTCTAGGACCTGGCAGAACAGTGGCAGCAGATTCTTTCTCTCAAGCCGTATGCGGGCTGGAGGCGATGCTGCGCCCACAACTCAGCAGCAGGAAGTTGTGCAGGCTCACGGCTCTGGCTGCCACAGGGAGATGTGCTTCTGAGCTGCAAAGGATCACAGTCAGCATTAGTGCTACCCAGCCAGGCTCGGGCACCGCAGCCCACTGCCAGCCAGCCAGGCCCCAGAGGGACAAAATCCCCAGAGCAATACAGGGTGATCCACCCCGGCAGGTCATAAGCACCAAAACACAGCTCCTTACTAGGTGAGCCAGAGGGCTAACTCCATGAGCTAACAGCAATAGTAAGCTGTTATCCTTTATGTGCACTAGCCACTGAGGAGGCACAATGCACACATTACCTCTAGATCGGGGATTCTCAAACTTCATTGCACCATGACTCCCGTCTGACAACAAAAATTACTCATGACCCCAGGAGGGGGGACCGAAGCCTGAGCCTGCCCGAGCCCTGCCATGTCGTTGGGGGGAGGGGCAAAGCCCAAGCCCCACCACCCCAGGGGGAGGGGGGATGTAGCGGGGTGGTCACCGGCTCCTGCCTAAAAGGGCTTAAAACAGCCCTGGGAGAGGGCTGGGGCAGGGGAAAAGCTGGTTGGCGGAGCAGCCTCAGCTGGGGCCATGCCCCAGACAGACCCAGTGGGCCCTATAAAAGCCAGAGAAGCCAGGAGCTGAGAGGACTCTCCCTCTGGCTTGCTGAGGGAAAAGGGCCTGGCTGCCTGGAGGCTGAGAGAGTACCTGAGGTGGAGCAGGGCTGGGGGAAGGCCAGAGGAGCTGGGGAGCTTCGGCCTGGAAACCCCCCAGGCTGCAGGCCTAGTGGAAGGCCAAATAGGTACTAGGGGCAGCCCAAGGGGTAGGCAGAGGCAGCAAGTCCAAACCCCTCTTGCCTGTGATGAGTGGCGCTTATGCTGCAGTTGGCCTCAGGGAATGGGGGCTAGGTGATGACTGGCAGTGGCCATAGACTGAGGTGAGGTTGGGGGTTCCCTGGGGAGGGGAGACCCAGATCTGTGCAGGGTACTGCAGGTGGCAGCACCCTGGCGTGAAAGGGGGCACCGGGGTCGAGAAGGGACTCGGGGACCAGTGGCAAGCAGGACACTGGCCTGCAGAGGGCGCTCTGGAGGCTGGAACACTAATTCCCTGGATGACCAGCAGGAGGTGCCGGAGGGGTGAGTCTCGCACCGCTGCAGGGGAAAAGCCAAAGCTCAAGGGCTGCAGCCCCAGGCAGGGGGTCTGTAACCTGTGCCCCGCTGCCCAGGGCTGAAGCCCTCAAACTTTGGTCCCGGGCAGCGGGGCTCAAGCTTTGGTCCCGGGCCCCAGCAAGTCTAAGCCAGCCCTGGTAATCCCATTACAATGGGGTCCTGACCCACAGTTTGAGAACCTCTGCCCTAGATAAAATGGTAATTGGGGACTATGTAGCTAGCGCATACAGGGTATGTAATGGGGACCGACCGGGCAGGTGTGTGCCAGCCGGCACCCAGCCATGCTCGCCCTCCTGGGAACCAGCCTTTGACCTGGGTAACATGCATCAGTTCCCATGGCACAATTCAGATCCAGAAAAGGGTTGTTTTAAAACTTTGAAATCAATTGTTGATGAATAAGGTGCTGGGCAGAGAGGCCTGGTGCCAGCCCCAGGGGGCCTGTTATCCAGACTGGGCATAGGAAGGGCAGCAGCCATGCAAACTACTTCCATGCTGCCTGGCCACCATGGCTCACCCTTATCTTGCAGGGACCAACTCTAAGGGTAAGAGACGGCTCATTCTCTGCTGAGACCACTAACCAGAGCGCAGCCCTTGGTTACCCAGGCCTGGAATAGCTGGGGGCTGCAGGTCAGGGATGAGGGGCATCAGCAGATCTGTGTGGGCTGGAAGCCCAGGACAGGGCCTGCGTGTTGGGATGGGGGGGCATCGGTGGAGCTGTGTGTGGGGAGCCCACGGCTGGCATTGCACAGTCTGTGCTTTTGGGCGGAAGGGCATCAGCAGAGCGGTCAGTGTGGGGAGCCCAGCACAGGAACAGCAGGGGCTGTATGTAGGGACCGAGGGGCATCGGTGGAGCTGCAGGTCAGGGCTAAGGTGCACTCGCAGAGCTCGCGCAGCACCTGCCCACGCTAGGCCTGCCACCCTAGCACTAGCCAGCAGCTGGCCCAATGCCTGCATGCCCCTCTCGACACAGAGCAGGCATGAGGACTTCCCAGGTCACGGGGCGAGCAGAGAGGAGTGAAGCTGTGCCACTCACCAAACTGGCAGATGTAGCGGTTTCGGGTCTTGCAGCGCTGATCATTCCAGTTGAAGGCGGCCGACGCTTGGAGCTCAACGCAGTTCCCAAACCTGAGACGCAGAGGAGAGCGGTCCCAGGGCTGGGAGGGGAGCAGGGGGTGCAGGAGTCCCAGAGCAGTGAGTACAATGGTACCAGGCCCGGGAGGGGAGCCGGGGGTCCAGGAGTCCCAGAGCAGAGAGCAGTCCCAGGGCCAGTAGGGGAGTGTGATGTAGTGGGGATTGCCTGTTATGTTGTATGTGAATCTTCCTGTCTTGCATGAATGCTGTGTGTGCCTCAGTTTCGCTGTGTATTGCACCAATGTCTAGGTGGTGGGAATAAGGGTGTGTGACTTTTGTGGGGGTTGCTCCAGCTGCCTCCATGGATGCTATGGCTGCCCCTTCGTAACCTGAGACCCAGGAGGAGGATGTGACCAGGTGACTCTTGGCCCTGGAAGTGAGACAAAGGCTGGAGGAGGAGCAACGGGCAGGGCAGGGGCCAGGTGGCTGGCTGACTCGGCTGGCTTGGGGAAAAGGGGGAGGACCAGAGCCCTGGCTCTGGGCTCCCCTCCTCCAAGATGGACTTGGCTGAAAGTCACTGATTTCTGTGCTAACAAGTTCTGTCCTACGCTGTGTTCCTGTCGACTAATAAACCTTCTGTTTTACTGGCTGGCTGAGAGTCCCGTCTGACTGCGGAGTTGGGGGGCAGGACCCTCTGGCTTCCCCAGGACCCCACCTGGGCGGACTCGCTGCGGGAAGCACATGGTGGGGCAGGGGATGCTGAATGCTCCGAGGTCAGGCCCAGGAAGGTGGAAGCTTCTGCCCCGGTGACAGTCTGCTCAGAGAGAGGAGGCTCCCGCAGAGTCCTGACTGGCTTCGTATGGAGTAGTTCCAGAGCATCGCCCAGTGACTCTGTGACAACGAGCAGGGGTTGCAGGAGTCCCAGAGCAGAGGACAGCGGTCCCAGCCCCAGGAGGGGAGCAGGGGGTGCAGAAGTGCCAGAGTAGCACAGAGCATTCCCACACCCAGAAGGGGAATTTGTGGGCAGGAGTCCCAGAGCAGAGAGGACAGCAGAGAGAGAGCATGGGAGCAGGGCATGCAGGAGTCCCAGAGCAGAGGACAGAGGCCCAAGGCTCGGGAGGGGAGTACGGGGTGGAGGAGTCCCAGAGTGGAGAGTGGTTCCAGGCCCGGGAGGGGAGTACGGGGTGGAGGAGTCCCAGAGTGGACAGTGGTTCCAGGCCCGGGAGGGGAGTACGGGGTGGAGGAGTCCCAGAGTGGACAGTGGTTCCAGGCCCGGGAGGGGAGTACGGGGTGGAGGAGTCCCAGAGTGGAGAGTGGTTCCAGGCCCGGGAGGGAAGTACGGGGTGGAGGAGTCCCAGAGTGGAGAACGGTTCCAGGCCCGGGAGGGGAGTACGGGGTACAGGAGTCCCAGAGCAGAGAGGAGAGCGGTCTCTGGCCTGGGAGCAACTGATAAAGTCGGGTATTTTCTTAGAGTTTTGCATGAACACTGTGTGGGTCTCAGTTTCCCCATGTGCTGCTTGTTTAACACGGTGGTGGGAGAGGGGTGGTTGTTACAGAGGAGCAGCTGTGACCTCGCCTAGCAGCCAGAACCCTGGACAATGGCCTGGAGATGGGGGACCCTAGCAACTGGTGACCTGGAGATCAGGAGGCCCACCCCAGCTTGGCAGGCAGCCAGGGTCTGGCCAGTGGGAGGACAAAAGGCTGAGGAGAGAGGGCCCCTGTGACCTGACCAGCCGGTTCCAGCCAGAGGGGGAACAAAGGATGGAGGAGAGAGGGCCCCAGTGACCTGTTTACCTGGGACGGGAGACAAAGGAGAGGGGAGGAGCTGTTGGGGGAGATGATATTGGACAATCCGCTGGAAGGAGCGGGCTGCTGGACTGGGGAGAGAGAGGAGCTGAGCCCACCTGGATGCAGGATAGACTTCGATGTACTGTGCAGAAGGAGGCCAGGCCTGAGGCCTGGAGAGTTTCCTGTGCTGGGTTCAGATGCTCAATAAACCCTCCTGTTTTACGCTGGCTGAGAGTCACCCCAGTCTAGAGATCGGGGTTGCATTATTCCTTCTGGGTGTGAAGGCCCCGGGGGTCCACAGTGAGTGGACTCTCTGAGGAGGCCCACGGCGAGAGACAGGCGTGCTGGAGGCTCAGAGAGGTGAGGTTCCAGGAGAGGGTTAACCCCTGAGAGAGAGTGGCCCCCCAAGAAGGGCTGTCGCACTGAAGCGGGTTCCTCCCAGGGAACATAGGAAGCCGAGAGAGAGCATGAGTCCGTTATGGGGGTGCATGGGGTGCAGGAGATGTGAGGTTTTAAGGTGGGGGACAGCCCTAGGTTGGAGGGCCTGACAGTCAGGTTATGTCTACATCTTGCAGATTCTTTCTGCATCACTTCTCCACAGCCCTTCCTTGCCATTGCCAGTGCAACCTGCCATCCACGCTCGCACCATCTCTGGGCTGGATCACTGCGACCTCCTTTCTCTGGCTCTGACCAATGCAATCTTCCCTGCTCAGATCCATTCCCAATGTGCTACAAAGATCCTTCTCTTAGCCCGGCGCTCCCCCTCTCATCGCATCCCTCCCCTAGCTCCCCCTTCTCTAGCACATCCGTCAACTGCTTGCTTCACTCTCAGGGCCGCTCCCGGCTTGGCCCTCCCAGCCTGGCCCCTCCTGGCCTGTCCTCTCTCATTTGCTGTGGAGCTGTCCACGCTTGCCTCTGATCAGACTGTGACACCAGCCTCCATCGCCCACCTGTGACATTGTCCAACAAGCCCCTTTGTGCTTTCCCCAGGCTGCCCTGCCCCCTTGGGACGAGCTCCCTATACAAGGGTGGTAAATCTGGGCGCAGGGGCCAGCTATTTGTTCTGTGTTCGCACGGTGCTTGGCACACTGGGGTCTTGGGCCATGACTGGCGCTTCCAGGTGCTCCTGCACCACAGCTAATCCATACTGGCAGGTGCCGCCGGTGGGCTCTGTGGCCTTCGGGCCTCGGGACCAAGCAGGAGCGGCGTAACCATGGGTCTCCGTGCCCCTGCCCTCGTCACTTACCGCTGGCTGTCTGGCTGGCCGAACGCGAAGCTGGTGAAGGAGCACTGGGCGCCTGTGTCCCAGCGGAACAAATCCTTGGATGTTTTATAGGTGAGACCTAAATGAGAGAGCAGGGGGATGTCCTGGGCTCCAGTCCACATGGGCAAAGCGGAGGCCATACACCACCACAGCGCTGGGTCTGAGTCTCATCACACAGGTCCTCATTGGCTGCATCTCAGCCGAGCAGCAGGGCTGGCCCTTCCGTGTGAGTCAGTGGCCACGGCAACTGCCGGGCCATGAACCGCAAGGGATCTGGGCCCCTGCTGCTGAGCTGTGCGTCATGAGCCTCAAGCCGCTCGCAGCGATTCTCCATTAGCTCAGGTGACTTTGGAGCCGTGGGATCAGTTCTCTCCCTGTTGCCAGCAGCAAGTTAAGATTGTATCACACACCCGGTTCTGAACTTGCCTGCATTGCGCAGCTGCACATGGGCTCCCCGACTCAACCAGCTGGGGCCGCACGCTCAATGCCTCTGAGCGAGCGAAACACCTCGCTGTACGGGGCAGCCTCTGAGCTAGGTACCAATGCCCTGTGTCCAGCCCCTAGAGAGATGGGGCCCGTCCCCCCCTCCCCATCTCGAGCCCCGACACAGTCCAGTTCCCTCATGCTCAGAGGGCTTTGCACTGCGAATGCCCCACAGGCCAGCCCCCACAGAGGGCACATTGTGGCAGCTGTAACTGGGTGGGGGTTCCCAGCCTCCCACCCGAGCCAAACTCCTGCAGCTGTCCCTGCTGCTCACACACCCTTTCCAATCCACCACCCCGCTTCCCACTGAGCCACCATCTCCCCAGGCAGTCAGCGAGTAACTTCGACCCAGGCCCAGACAGCGAGGCAGCCTAGTCTGGCCAGTGACTACAGGCTGAGGTGTCAAGATGTCCTGAGTTCTAATCCCGACTCCCGGTGTGACCCCTGGCAAGTCATGGCCCCGCTGTGCCTTGGTTTCCCCAATTGTGAATCACAGATACCTCCCTCCTGGGGGGATGGGGAGGGTTAAAGCTCTGCGGAAGAGCTAAGTATTATCAGAACAGCAGCACTTCCATTAGCAGCCTGAGGGAGAACATTACCCTGCAGTACCCCATGAGCGGCCCTGCACCTAGGAAACAACAACCACCGAGTTCATTAATTAGCTCCTGTCTGCAGAGTACTTTGAAGATGACAAGCTCTGTGGAAACGCCAGGACTGTGATCCTGAAAGCAGGGCTGAATTTTACTGTAACCTAGGTGCTGCTCTACAATCGGAGTGAGGACTTTTCAAAGCTGGAATGACGGGACTCCAGCACAGAGCTCTGCGCCCGCCTCGCAACCCTGGGGCTGGCGGGGGAGCGCCGGGAGGACCTTACACTCTCTGCCGGCAGCACTAGGAGAGATTGCATCGTCCTCCGGGCCGGGACCCAGCCTGCAAGGTCTCTAGAGCCACGATCGCCTCCTCCTTGCCTCTGGAAAGTCCTGTACCGAGCCCTGGGGCTCCAGCTGTCCTTTGGCAGCAAAAACTGCAGTCACTCACCGATCCAGAAGTTCCGGGTCTCGAAATCCGGCTCTGTCACCTCATTGGTGGGTTCCAAATGCCCCAGGTAAAAGGCCAGAATATCCTGCACTTTCTGATTTGTGATCTGGGCCAGCATGGCTCCTTTCTCCTGCAGGGGATCAGACCCAGACAGCCCAAATCAAGAAATCCAGCCAGCCAGCACAACAGGCTAACCCTTCCCTTCATCCACAGTTTAGTCCCTGCAACCCAGACGGGCCAGTCCCCCGTCTGAGCACTTCCTCCATCCCCACCAAGATGTATCCTGAATCCATTCCAGGCAGGCAGAGGAGTCCAGTTCCCTAGCGTCTCCTCTTCCACAGGGAACGAAGGGACTGAAAGCTCCCACCAGCTGCGTGGGCGTGAAAACAATGGGGCCCGTGTGGCCCATGGGAGCCCAGAGGCTTTGTTCTGATGGAACGGACACTCGATGAGCGACACTTGCTCTCCCAGCTGATCATCACCCCTGTGGGCAGATTAACTCCCCGGGGCTCCGAGCCAGTGCAGTCAGTCTGTCGCCTGCACCAGGTGCGCACGGATCGCTCTGGACATTGGCCTCGGGGGTCAAAGCCAAGACCCAGCCTGCAAATGGAGAGGAAATTTCCAGCCACATACGAGGTGGCTTTCGGCTTCCAATGCTGTGGCAGGAGCTGGCCTGGGCTGTTTGCTCCCAAACCCCTGCCATGGAAGAGGGCTCAGGCTGCGACATGTGGCATCCAAACAGGACTGGACGCTCCCCCTGGGGCGACTCGGGAGTGAAATCAGTGGCATGGCCCGAGGGGCTGGGGAAGGGCTGGCATGTTGCGTCTCGCTGTGTGCTGCACCCGGCCGCCCTCGCAGATATCCTTTCCTACGGCCTGTCCCCTTGGTTCGCCAGGGTCGATGATCAGCTCTGAAATGCCAGGGGGCTCGTGACACCCAGACCTGCCTCCGGGGTGTGCTGTCCCCTCACAGAAAGCCATTAACAAGCCAGCTCAAGGGGGGCTCTTTTAGCTACAGTGCAGAGGCTGTTCGAGCCAGAGGCCCCTGGTTCAAGCCCTTGTGCCAGGACCCATGGGACTAGCACCAGGGTCTACAGAACCTGGGCCGGCTGCCACTCCCACACCACTGCCAGGCCAGCCAGAGCCCAGTCCCAGAGCACTGCAGGAAATACCGCCCAAGTGACAGCACCCTGCAGCCTCTGATCGGCCCACGCACACTGTGTAACCCGGGAGGGTGCCCCAGCAGGCCGTCTGGCCTGCTGTGACTCCAGACCCCATCTCGTTGCCTGCTCTCCAGTCTCTGACCCAGCTTCGCTCCGACCCTTGCTCTTACTGACCTTGGCGATTACTCCGATCCCTGCTTGCTGACTAGTGTCTCGTGACTGTCCTTAGCGTGTGGACACAGCCCAGCCGTGACCAGCAGGCCACACTGCCTGCACCCCAGTCTCTTTCATCTGCCCCGGGGCATCGTGTAGCATTTGCTCACAATTCGGCACTTCAGAAACCACAGTTTGTATCGTGCCCACCACGCGCTCGGCCCGTGCCATAGTGGTTCTGAGGAGCCGCTGGAGACCGCCCGGGGTCCCAAGTGAATCCAGATCCCTGCATTCCTTATAAAACGTGGGCCCTCGGGGACTGAAGAGACCCCAGGGCTGGTGGGAAAGAGGGAAACCCCCTCCCCAGAGGGTTTTAGCACACGCTCCAGTGCTGTGGAGGTGAATCCCAGCCTGGATTTCGTTCCCCTGTCCCTAGACTGAAATATTATCAAATGTGGCTTCCTAAGCAATACACTGGCTCTGTGTGCATGAGTGAGAGAGGCTGCCCTCTACTGGACGCCCCACAGAAAAGGTAAGAGACCTACTACTCCTGGCAGCTCAGGAGCTCTCCTTTAGTTCAAGCAGTTGCAGCCTGTGTTTTGGGACTGGAAGGAGTAGGGTCTAGCCCTGGTTTCTGGCTCTCTCTGTGAACTGGGTCTGTTGAGTGCAGCACAAGGGCTGATGGGGGTTACCTGGCATTTTATTTTGGCTTCATAATACGTGTCTGCCTCAGAGGAAATCATGAAGCAGTCCCCGTCTATCCTCAGGTCGCAGGTATGGAAAGGGAACTGAACCTTCGCTGTGAGAGGAGAGAGAGGGAAGGATCAGTCCCAGGGACTCTGCCTGCAGGAGAGGAAGCAGAGCCCTCTACACGCACCAGTCCAGTCACTCACCAGGCAGCCTCTCACTTGTAACTAGGGTTGCCAACCCGCCAGGATTGGCCTGCAGTCCCCAGGAATTACAGATTAATCTTTAATGAAAGATTATGTCATGTGATGAAACCTACAGGAACATGTCCAACCAAAATTGGCCACCCTCCCTGTAACTCTCCTCAGCCCAGCAACCCAGGGGTGCAGGAAATGGAACCTGAAGGATTAAGTTCATGCACTGCTCTGCTCTCCCCCAGGGTGTCACTGTTACACCAGGAATTATTCCGGCCCAGCAGCCTTTGCATCAGGCAGGTCAACAACTCTTAAAGGAGCCCGCACTGGTATTCAGACGTTTGGGGGAAGTTTGTTCGGACTCCCCATAAGTGTGGCACCATTCAGCCCCTCCCCTTGGACAGCCAGGGGGGTTCATTTAACAGCAGCACGTATCCCCTGGACTATTTTGTTCAGTTCTGCCCTCATCCCCAGTGCCACCTGCACAGAGGCCTGGGATTCCCAAAGGGCACTGCCCCAGTCTCGCTGGTTCCAAACATGCACTGAATGGCATCAAGATCTTCCGCCTCTGACCCAGCCAGCGATGGGCCAACTAGCCTGAGCAGATCCAGCCACAGCTGAGGAGCATCACATCTGCAACTTGGTCTCATTTCTAGCCAGCAGCTGGGACCGGGAAGGAGGCAGGAGGCGACACTGAGCAGCCGTCTCCAGAACTGGGAGGGATGGGCAGAAGAGCAACAGATTACAACCAACCAGCCCACCTTGTCATTTACACCTTCGCAAAGTGAGGGGCGAACCGGGCAACCCCCTGCCCCCAAGGGCATTTAACACTCACCCATGCAGCCATGCAAACTGGGACACAAGGTGCTGACCAGGGCAATCGGGCCCCGGGAGGGGTCCAGGCCTGGCAGTGCACTGATGCCAACAAGACAAGATCAGCAAGGGCCCCATCCCTGGAGTAATTCTGTGCTCACCTGGCCACGCACTGGAGAGCACGCGGCAATCCTGGGCTACGCTCCCCCACCAGCACCAGCGGGCTCCAACCAGGCCTTCCCCATTCTAGCGTCTGTTATCCTCGTAACCCAAGCCATGTAGGGAACCCATTGGAACCCCTCTCGCCTGGGCCAGGGGGACTTCTGCCAGGATCCGTGTCTGGCCCTGGCAGCTCTTGGGGCAGGGGCTGATTATAAACAGCAGCTGAAAATGAGTTTGAATTTGGGGGCAAAACAATGGCTAAAGCTGTATGTACCCGATGCTGAATCTCGGCAGGCCTCCCACACCCTGCCAGCCCTGGACTCTGCCCGGCAGCCAGACACAGGGTGCAATGGACTGGGGTGCCCCTTGCTCAGCCTGGGATTAAAGAAATATAAAGAACCACGCAGGGGCACAACTGATGCCACGACAAAGCTGCCTGGAGTCCCGGGCCCCCAGGGAGCTTGGGACCCCCAGCAAAGGAGCTGAATGCTGAAAGCAGAGGCTGGGCTGAACTGCAGCCTCCCTTAGTGACCAGCTTGTGAAACAGGGTCAGCAACCACCTCTGAGGCCCCATGAGCGGGCCTGTGCCCAGCCGGGAATGGCCTCTGGGCGCAGCCTGGGAGGAGAGGAGCCAAGCTGGCTTCCTGTGCCTGTTGGCAGGGAGTGTGGGGCTGCACTGGGCTGGGACTGCAGCTGTCCCTTTCCGGAGGCCGTAGGGGGAACCATCCACCCCCTGCAGAAGCTGAACTCACTGCCGCACTCTGCTCCGCCGTAGCCGATGTCACAGAGGCAGGAACATTCCTCCGCCCTGAACCGCCCGTGGAGACACTGGATGCTGCACTTCACTGCAAGAGATCCAGGCAGTTAGTCTGCGTCCTGGCCTGGCGCTGGCTCCCCAGTCCCTGCCAGCCTCCCAGCGGAGCCAACACAAGTTCTTAAACAGCTCGGCAAGCACCACAGACACATAACTGCAGGGCTCTGCAATGCACACAGGCGCATTACACTGACACCGCATGGGACACACACCCTGAATGGGTCATGTCCGCGCACACATCCTGCATGGGTCACGCACGTCTGCACACACACACACACACACGTTGTATGGGACACACAAGCAGACACTGCATGGTGCGGGGGACGGACACACACACCTCCTGCATGGGTTACATGAGCACACACATTTCATGGGACACATGAATACATACATACACAGATGCACCCTGCATGGGCCATGCACACACACACACTGCAAGAGGGGCACTCACACCTGCACACACACACTGCAAGGGGGACACGCACACACACTGCATGGGACACACACACGTGCACACACACACTGCAAGGGACACGTACACGCACACTGCATGGGCCATGCACACACACACAGCACTATGGAGGCAGTGGTAGCCACTCCATAGCCAAGGCTGAGCCTGGACTTCCATCCCAAGCCATATTTCCATCCTTTGTGCCCATCGTGGATGGGAGCTGAGCTGATGGGTTTGCACATTGGGAAGCTTCAAACAGGGCCTGGGTGGGATTTTCTCTGGGAATTTGGGAGCTGCTGGGATCTAGGCGTGTATTTGCTGTGCACTCCTATGTTCCCCAGTGCAGATGCTATATTGGCCCTCATGTGGCCAGCGGTGATAGGTCCCTGGGACCCAGCCCTCATGCTCAGATGCAGCCACTGGCATGGGGCGGTGTCACGTCCCAAGCCATTCCAGGGGAGGGTTATTTAGGACTTGTCACCCACGTGCCGGGAGCCGCAGAGGGTAGATCTACTCTGCAAGACAAGACCCAGAGCCGCGAGTCCTGAGCCTGGGTCAGCTGACTCAGGTTTGTGGGGCCCAGGCTGCAGGGCTAATAGCAGTATAGACGTGTGACGAAGTTGGGGATTTTTGTAGTGTTTTACGTTAATAGTGTGCGTGCACCTCAGTTTCCCTGTGCACTGCATGTTTAATGAGGTGGTGGGAGAGGGGTTGTTGTTACACGGGACTGGGTGTGACCTCGTCTAGCAACCGGGACCCCTAGGCAACGGCCTGGAGATGGGGTACCCTAGCAACTGGTGACCTGGTGACCAAGAGGTTCATCCCAGCTTGGGCTATAGGAGGACAAAGGGCTGAGGAGAGAGGACCCTTGTGACCTGTTTACCTGGGATGGGAGACAAAGGAGAAGGGAGGAGCTGTTGGGGGAGATGATATTGGACAATCCGCTGGAAGGAGAGGGCTGCTGGACTGGGGAGAGAGAGGAGCTGAGCCCACTTGGATGCAGGGGAGACTTAGATGTCCTGTGCGGAATGAGGCCAGGCCAGAGGCCCTGAGAGTTTCCTATGCTGGGTTCAAAGGCTCAATAAACCCTCCTGTTTTACGCTGGCTGAGAGTCACTCCAGTCTAGATATTAGGGTTGCATTACTCCCTCTGTGTGCGGAGGCTCTGGGGGTCCAGAGTGAGTGGACTCCCTGAGGGAGCCCACAGCGAGAGACAGACGTCCTGAGGGCTCAGAGAGGTGTGGTTCCAGGAGACGGAGGGGCCTACGGCTTAACCCCTGAGAAGGGCAGTCACAGTGAAGGGGGTTCCTCCTAGGGACCGTACAGAGCCGAGAGAGAGCAGGAGTCCTGGGAGTCCATGACAGGACGTGCCTGCCTGGGCTGGAGCCTGGACTCATTTGGGGAGGGTCTTGGAGCCCGGGCTCCAGCCTGCGTGGGAACAGCTACACTGCTGTTTTATCCCCCGCAGCCCAATCAGCTGACCCAGGCTTTGAGACTTGCTGCCGTGGGTTTTGTACTGCGGCAGAGACGTATCCAGGGAGCAGGAAGGGACTGGGCTAGATAAGCCAGTTCCACGGTTCCTGGGACGCCTCGGGCCTGATTGCTACTGTTCTCAAGGCTCCCTGCAGAAACCCTCAGGAAGAGAAAACCTGGGCGATGTCCCAGGGTGACTGGCCCCTCTAAGAGGGAGCTGGTAAACCTGTGACTGACTGGCCAGCTGCCTCCCAGTTGGGCTAGATAGAAGAGGCCACAGCAAGGAGAAACTGAGGCAGCTGGTTGGCTGGAAGGACAGGGGGCAGAAGCAGCAGAGAGATGCCGGAGGGAGGAAGCAGCAGGAGAGCAGTAACTGCGCGCTGCTGGCGATGAGTGCTGGGAAGGCCGGTGAGGTCTGGCTCGAGCTGGGAGCCTGGCCCAGTTGCAGGAAAGCTTGTGCAGTGGCCCCTATGAACAAGTGGAGGCTCCAGCTTGGTGAGGGTAAGCCGGACCCAGAAGCCAGGGGCTGCCTCTGCAGAGGGGTGCCCAGGAGCAGGGTTAGGGCTCACCGGCAGGGAGACTGGGCAGTAGGACGCTCCAGGGAGCCTCTCCCAGGAACACTGACATGGGGCTGGAGGAGAGACGTGGGGCTTGGAGCTCTTGGGTGGGGCCCTGGAATAGGAGCTAAGGAACTGGGGCAGGGGGCTCGTGACTATTGGGTGGTGACCTTGGACAGCAACCCCTGAATGGGAGTGAAGGCTGCTGCGTGGTAACCCTGGTCGGCGCTGGGGTTGGGGAGGGCCTGTCTGTACCATGAGGGATCTGTGGACTGGCTCTGTATATGAATTAAAGGGGCTCAGTTTGCTGCTGAGAGACACAATATTTCTTTGCACGGCTGGATGAAGGGGAAACTGAGGCAGGCCCCTCCGTCATGCTGCAGCTTGCTGCTGGAGGGTGCTCAAGGGGCCACCTGACACAAGGGGAAGAGGTGAGACTGTAGCGGGTTCTTGGGCTAGCAAAGGGTGAGGAGGCTAATTAGGCTTTTGGGTACAGGGGAGTGGGGCAGGAGTGTCTCCCTTCACCACATCAGGCTGCTCCGCTGGCCCCACGCAGGGGTTCCCTGCCCCACTCTCCCTGCAACACGGAAATAAGCCCTACAAGGATGTTGTTGCAGTTCTCAAGGCAAAGCCAATGTTAGCTACCCCCTGATACTTCTCAGGGGATGGTAAACTTAGAAGAAAGAAAACCAGTGGGAAGGAGCAAACTGCACAGATAGGGCAGGCAAAAGCCTGTAACTGCCCCTGGAGAGACACCAGCCTCTGCGTTCCAGTGCTGCTCATCCCATCCCTGCCACTTCATCCTGAAAATGCTTCTGCTGTGCAGCCCCACGCAGCCCCCGGGCGCCAGCCCCACGCAGCCCCACAGCACTCCACATACAAGACTGTAATGCAACACGACGACCATGCAATGCAGGCGTCTCACCTTGGGTGCGGATGGCAAGAGGCATCCCCGTGCACCCTGCACACACCCGTGCCAGCCGGCTGTCTCACCTTGGCAGTACCGGCCTGTGTACCCTGGCAGGCAGTCACAGTGGCAGCTGCTCATGTTCAACCGCCCATCGTTCCTGCAGCTCATCCGACAGGGGTTCCTGGGGACCTCTGATCAAACAAAAGGCACGAGGCGGCTGTAAGATGGCAGGTGCCCAGCTGTGCCAGCCAGTGCCCAGGGCCCCACTGTGCCAGCAGGGCAGGGTGACTAGCATAATCTAAGTTAAGTGAAGGAGCAGGGCAGGGAGAGAACTGGCACTCACCACACAGTCCTCCGCTGTGATCCCACGACTTGAAGCATCCGGAGCATCCTGAGGTGCAGAGCGAACACCAGGCTCCTTTCTTGTAAGGGATGATCATCTTCCCATTCATCTCCCAGTTCCCCCTGGGGGCGGAACAGACAGGCATGGAGCCGCAGGGCCAGGGGCCCCAGCGACTGTCACAGGTAGGCCCCGGGGCGCTCTGCCTTTCCAGCCCCGCCCAGGGGCCATGTGGGTTATCCCCAGGCAGCTGGCCCTATGATATGCAAGAGCCCACATTGCAGTTGGAGGTTCGGCCACAACTTCCCCCTCCTCTGCTTCACCACTGGAGCTGGGCGACCAGCCTGTGTGCTGCAACCAGCCCCTAATGCTTAACAGAAGGGAGTATAGCATCTTCTGCCCAGGCAAGGCCGGCCAGCTGATTAGCCCCATCATTTTCTGCTCCCAAGCCCCACCTACTTTAATTATAAGCCACACCCACCATCCTCTTCCCAGGGGCCAAGTTTTATCTTCTTTCATTGTAAGCCCCACCCACCTTCTACTTCTGTAG
This sequence comes from Chelonia mydas, assembly GCF_015237465.2. Lineage (NCBI taxonomy): Eukaryota > Metazoa > Chordata > Testudines > Cheloniidae > Chelonia > Chelonia mydas. The sequence continues at coordinate 3,407,549 of NC_051252.2, read as the reverse complement.
GACCAAGCTCTGCCTACTATTATAAGCCCCACCCACTCTCTACTTCCATTGACAGACCCACCCACCTCTTTCATTGTAAACCCCACCCATCTTTTACTTCCCTGGGGCCAAGGTCCTCCCACTTCCTGGTGCAAAAGTTGCGGATCTCTCTAGACATCCAGATAGACTTAGGTGTAGTGTTGGAGAAGAGCCGGCGGTCATGGTACATGTAGGTACCAATGACATGGGAAAGATAGGAGAGAGGTCCTGGAGGCCAATTTTTGGCTTCTAGGTAAGAGATTAAAGTCCAGGACCTTCATGGTAGCATTCTCTGAGATGTTCCCAGTTCCACACGCTGAGCCAGTTAGAGAGGCAGAACTGCAGAGTCTCAATGCGTGGATGAGACGATGGTGTAGGGAGGAGGGGTTTAGATTTATTAGGAACTGGGGAAACTTTTGGGAAAGGGGGAGCCTATACAGGAAGGATGGGCTCCATCTAAACCAAAATGGAACCAGATTGCTGGCACTTAACATTAAAAAGGTCATAGAGCAGTTTTAAAACTAAGCGCTGGGGGAAAGCCGACAGGTGTGGAGGAGCATGTGGTTCGGTTAGAAACATCCCTTAGGGGAGGATCTACTGATGGAGATTCTCTATGTCCTAGTAAGGAGGAGAGGATGGAAGATGATGAAATACAGGTAGGATCTGATGAGAAAGTCAAATGAAAAAAAATCCCATTCAATTACATCATGTAATGGCACACAGCTAAAAAGAGACACTTTTAAAAGTGCTTATATACCAATGCTAGAAGTCTAAATAATAAGATGGGTGAACTAGAGTGCCTCATATTAAAGGAGGATATTGATATAATAGGCATCACTGAAACTTGGTGGAATGAGGATAATCAATGGCACACAGTAATATCAGGGTACAAAATATATCGGAAGGACAGAACAGGTCATGCTGGTGGGGGAGAGGCACTAGATGTGAAAGAAAGCTTAGAATCAAATGAAGTAAAAATCTTAAATGAACCAAACTGTACCACAGAATCTCTATGGATAGTAATTCCATGCTCTAATAATAAGAATATAGAGGTAGAGATAGATATTACTGACCACCTGACCAGGATGGTGATAGCGACTGGGAAATGCTCAGGGAGATTAGAGAGGCTATTAACATAAAAAACTCAATAATAATAATAATAAATAATGGGGGATTTCAACTATCCCCATACTGACTGGGTACATGTCACCTCAGGGTGGGATGCAGAGATAAAAGTTTCTTGATACCTTAAATGACGGCTTCTTGGAGCAGCTAGTTCTGGAACCCACAAGGGGAGAGGCAATTCTTGATTTAGTCCTAAGTGGAGCACAGGATCGGGTCTAAGAGGTGAATAAAGCTGGATCCCTTGGTAATAGTGACCATAATATAATTAAATGTAACATCCCTGTGGTGGGAAAACACCACAGTGGCCCAACACTGTAGCATTTAATTTCAGAAAGGGGAACTACACAAAAGTGAGGAGGTTAGTGAAACAGAAATTAAAAGAAAAGGAGTACTTGTGGCACCTATGAGACTAACCAATTTATTTGAGCATAAGCTTTCGTGAGCTACAGCTCACTTCATCAGATGCATCCGATGAATGCATCCGATGAAGTGAGCTGTAGCTCACGAAAGCTTATGCTCAAATAAATTGGTTAGTCTCTAAGGTGCCACAAGTCCTCCTGTTCTTTTTGTGAATACAGACTAACACGGCTGCTACTCTGAAACCAGAAATTAAAAGGTACAGCGCCAAAAGTGAAATCCCTGCAAGCTGCATGGAAACCTTTTAAAGACACCATAATAGAGGCTCAACTTAAATGTATACTCCAAATTTAAACACACAGTAAGAGAACCAAAAAAGTGCCACTGTGGCTAAACAACAAAGTAAAAGAAGCAGTGAGAGGCAAAAAGGCATCCTTTAAAAAGTGGAAGTTAAACTAAATCAGGAAACGCAAGACCCCAGGTGTCACTTACAAGGAGGTCACCAACCTGCTGGGGGAATATCTCCGTAAGTGGGGGAAGGGCGCAGGGACATGCGGAGGAGATGTATCACCTGGTGGGGTTGGAGCAGCTGTAGGACATCTGCCCTCCAGACCTTAAGATGTGGTTAGTGCACCAGAAGCCTAAAGATCTGTGCAGTGCAGGTGCACTGGCGGATGAGTTTGTGGACAGCAGATTGGGGGGAGGAGGGAGACCCCCATCGGGGACTCAGAAGGGGAGTCACCCAGAGACTTCTCAAAGGTGGGACTCCAGAAAGCCCAACTCAGGGGTGCCCACGAAGGCTAGGGCAGGCCGACCCCCCTTGTGGGATTTGCAGGACCTGAAATGTAATCACTGTGACCAAAAAGGACACAAGGTGCCGCAATGCCTGAAGATGAAGGAAATGTTGGCCAAGCCTGGAAGTGTCAACTGGGTGGTAGCCCACCCAGAGGAGGCACCACCAGTTCAGGGGGCCGCAGTCAACATGGCAGGGCCAGTGGGAGGGGACCACCAGGCCAGGCCAGCAGGAGAAGGTGGGGCTCCAGTTTCAGGGCGCCCGTTCTCAATCCATCAGGTGAGTGTGGGACAGGCCCCGGGGGACAATTGCCACATCATCCCCATCGAGGTGGGGGGAAGGAGTGTCCAGGGGTTCTCGGACACGGGCCCAGAGGTGACACTGGCCCGGCCAGAGGTGGTGGACCCAGACCAGCTAGTGCCTGATGCATACCTGACCCTGAGAGGGGTGTTCGGGCCCCCCATCAAGGTGCCTGCAGCAAGGATACATTGAAATGGGGGGCTAAAGAGGGCCCCAATGAAGTTGGGGTGCACAATCAGCTACCCATGGAGGTACTAATGAGTAATGACTTGGAGGACTGGCCAGATGGCACTCAGAGAGCCCTGGTCCTTACCTGGAGCCAGAGCCAGCAAGGGACACCCTGTCCTGATCCAGCAGTGTAGGACTGGAGGAAGCGAAGCACTGAGGATAGGGCTCGACAGGGCTGGGCCTGAACCTCTGTCCCAAGGTGGGGAAACCGAGGCACAGCCAGCCAGGGCTGTGGCCCCCAAACCCTGCAGCAGAATTCCAGAAGGAGCTGTAGGAGGATTCCTCCTTAGAGAAGCTGAGGCCCCTGGCTGGCCACAGCGCTGCTGGATCCCAGGAGAGATTCCTGTGGGAGAAGGGATTCCTGTATGGGAAATGGGCTGGCCCAGGGCAAACTGAACCTTGGAAAGCCAGGAGGCAGTTGGTGGTTCCCCAGAGGTACCGCCGCAGACTGTTGTATTTGGCCCACGATATTTCCCTTTTGGGGCATCAGGGCATCCGGCACCAGGCAGAGGCTGCTGCAGGACTTTGACTGGCCTGGGGTCTTTGGCGCAGCCTAACAGCATTGCAGGTCCTGTGACCCCTGCCAGAGGGTGGGGAAGGCCTGGGATAAGTGTAAAGCAGCTCTGAGACCATTGCCCATCACAGAGGAGCCTTTTGAGAAGGTGGCCATGGACATAGTGGGGCCTCTCAGCAAGGCAGCCTGGGCTGGGAAGAAATATATTCTGGTGGTGATGGATTTCGCTACGCGCTACCCTGAGGCGGTGGCTCTGTCCTCAATCGAGGCAGCCACTGTGGCAGACGCGGTGCTGACCATTTTCAGCAGAGTGGGATTCCCCAAGGAAGTCCTTACAGGTCAGGGGTCCACTTCATGGCAGCCTTGCTCCAGTGCTTATGGGAGAAGTGTGGGGTCCAGCACACCTGGGCCTCAGTGTATTACCCTCAGTCCAACGGGCTGGTGGAGAGGTTCAATGGAACCCTAAAGATGGTGCTGAAAACATTTATGGACCAGCACCCACAGGATTGGGACAAGTATTTACTCCACCTGCTGTTCTCATACAGGGAAGTGCCCCAGGAATCCAAAGGGTTCTCCCTGTTCGAGTTGAGAGGAGAGTGAGGGGACCCCTGGACTTGATGAGGGACGAATGTGAGGGGAAGGCCTCTCCCGATGGAGAATCGGTGGTGGAATATGTACTGACTTTCCGGGAAAAGCTCACTGAGTTCATGGGCTTGGCCAGGGGAAACTTAGCCAGAGCCCAAGGGAAGCAGAAGATCCGGTATGACTGCTCAGAGCGGGCCCGCTCCTATGCCACCAGGGACCAGGTGATTCTTCTCATCCCCATGAGGAAGAACAATCTGCAAGCTGCCTGGGACAGGCTCGTCAAGGTCATCAGACAGATAAATGAGGTGAACTATATGGTGGAACTGTCCAACCAGGCGCACAGCCACCGGGTGTACCATGTCAACATGATGAAGCCGTACTGGGACAGGGAGAAGTTGGTACTGGTCATGTGTGGGCAGCGGGAGGAGAAGGGAGAAGATCCCCTGGTGGGCCTCTTCCCTGAGACGGGTGGCACCCCTCACTGGAATCAATTCCCCTCTCTGACCAGCTAACCCCTGCCGAGCGGGCTGAGATCAGAGGGGTGCTGCATTCATACCGGCAGCTGTTTTCCAACCGGCCTGGGCTCACTAACCTTGCTGTTCACCAGGTGGAGACGGGAGCCAACCTTCCCATCAGGTGTTCACCATTCAGGGTCACTGGGAAAACAGCCCAGGACCTGGAGACAGAGGTCGGAGGCATGTTGGCTTTAGGGGTGATCCAGCCGTCCTTCAGCCCCTGGGCCTCTCCCGTGGTGCTGGTCCCCAAGAAGGACGGGTCAATCTGGTTCTGTGTGGACTATCGGAAGCTCAATGCCATCACCGTGTCCGATGCCTACCCCATGCCTAGGATCGATGAGATCCTAGACAAGTTGGGGGGCGCCTGGTACCTTACTACCATGGATCTCACCAAAGGCTACTGGCAGGTGCCTTTGGACCCAGAGGCCAGGGCGAAGTCTGCTTTCACCACCCAATAGGGCTCTTCAAGTTCCTGGTCCTGCCTTTCGGCCTCAGGGGGCCACCTTCCAGCGTCTGGTGGATCAGTTCCTAAGGGGGATGGAGGACTTTGCTCTAGATCAGGGGAGGCCAACCTGTGGCTCCGGAGCCATATGAGGCTCTTCAGAGGTTAATACCCGGCTCCTTGTACAGGCACCAACTCCGGGGCTGGAGCTACAGGTGCCAACTTTCCAATTTGCTACAGGGTGCTCACTGCTCAACCCCTGGCTCTGCCCCAGGCCCCGGCCCCACTCCACTCCTTCCCCCAAGGCCCCCGCCCCTTTCCTTGAGTCTGCTGCGCCCTTGCTCCTCCTCCCCCCCCGACCCGAGCCTCCTGCACGCCACAAAAGAGCTGATCGCGGCGGGCGGGATGTGCAGGGATGGAGGGTTAGGTGCTGATCAGTGGTGCTGCTGGAGGGTGGGAGCTGGGGGTAGGGTGGGGGGGGTTGATGGGGGGGCTGCTGACGTATTACTGTGGCTCTTTGGCAATGCACATTGGTAAATTCTGGCTCCGTCTCAGGCTCAGGTTGGCCACTCCTGCTCTAGCGTATATTGATGATATCTGTTGTCTTTAGCCAGAAGTGGGAGGAGCATGTGTCTCAGGTGAAGAGGGTGCCGGGTTGCCTCCAGGATGCAGGACTGACAATAAAAGCTGGAAAGTGCAAGGAGGGGATGGCAGAGGTGTCATACCTGGGCCACAAGGTGGGGGGCGGCCACCTAAATCCAGAGCTGGCCAAAATGGAGGCAATCACGGACTGGCCCGCTCCCCAGACTAAGAAACAAGTCCAGGCTCTCATTGGGATGGCGGGGCACTACTGGAGGTTTGTGCCACACTTTAGCTCCCTGGCAGCTCCCCTCACGGAGCTTTGTAGGAAGGGCAAGCTGGACAAGGTGGTCTGGACCGAGCAGTGCCAGGGGGCTCTCTGTGCACTGAAGGAGGCAATCATCCAAGGCCCGGTGCTGGTAAACCCAGACTTTGACAAACCCTTCCTGGTGTTCACTGACACCTCAGACCCCGGGCTGGGTGCAGTGCTGATGCAAACCGATACTAAGTGGGAGAGACACCCCATCATGTACCTGAGCAGGAAGCTGCTGCCCTGGGAGCAGGGCTACACGGCCGTAGAGAAGGAATGCCTGGCCATGGTGTGGGTCTTTAAAGAGCTGCAGCTGTATCTTTTTGGGAGGTGCTTCACTGTGAACACTGACCATTCGCCCCTGACGTGACTTCACCAAATGAAAGGGGCTAATGCCAAGCTCCTGAGATGGGCCTGCTCCTCCAGGGTTATGACATGGAGGTGGTCCATGTGAGGGGCACTGCCAATGTTATAGCCAATGCTTTATTACAGGGCAGGGGCCCTGAATTTCCCCAGGTCACTGGCTAAGTGACCCCGCTCAGTTCAGACTCGAAGGGGGGAAAGATGTGATGAAGTGGAGGGTTTTCTTGTTGTTTTCAATGGTTTGCATGCAGAGGGTGTGGGACTCAGTTTCCCTGGGTGTTACTGGTTTAACGAGGTGGTGGGAGAGGGAGTTTGTTGTTACAGAGGGCCAGCGAACGGCCTGGAGAATGGATACCCCAGTGACTGGTGACCTGGAGGCACCGCTGGGGAGTCACAGCCAGTTCTGGCCAGTGGTAGAACAATGGGCTGCAGGGAGAGGACCCGGGTGACCTGACCAGCCGGTTCCAGCCAGAGGGAAAACAAAGGGCGGATGAGAGGCGAGGCTAAGAGGAGAGGAGGCCCAGGTGGCCTGTTTACCTGGGACAGAAGACAAAGGACAGAGGCGGGACTTGGGGGACGGTGATATCGGATGCCCAGCTGGAAGGAGGGGGTCTCAGGGTAAGGAGGGGCGAGCAGTCAGAGCCCACCTGGAGGCTGGAGAGACCTAGATGTACTGTCCTGAAGGAGGCTAGGCCTGAGGCCCTGAGAGTTTCCCATGCTGTGTTCAGATGCTCAATAAACCTTCCTGTTTTATGCTGGCTGAGAGTCACTCCAGTCTAGAGATCGGGGTTGCATTATTTCCTCTGGGAGTGAAGGCCCGGGAGGTCCAGAGCGAGTGGACTCCCTGAGGGGGCCAACGGCGAGAGACAGGCATGCTGGAGGCTCAGAGAGGTGCGGTTCCAGAAGGTGGAGGAGCCTACGGCCTAACCCCCGAGAGAGGGTGGACCCCGAGAAGGGCTGTTGCACTGAAGGGGGTTCCTCCCAGGGACCGTACAGAGCTGAGAGAGGGCACAAGTCCTGTGAGTCCCATGACAGATGTCAATTTTTAGAAAGGGCACCAGAGGTGATCCCAGCAATTACAGGGCTGGTAAGCCTGACTTCAGTACCAGGCAAACTGGTTGAAACAGTAGTAAAGAACAAAATCGTCAGACACAGAGATGAACATAATTTGTTGGGGAAGAATCAACATGGTTTTTGTAAAGGGAAATCATGCCTCACCAATCTGCTAGAATTCTTTGAGGGGGTCCACAAGCATGTGCACAAGGGGAATCCAGTGGCTATAGTGTACTTAGATTTTCAGAAAGCCTTTGACAATGTCCCTCACCAAAGGCTCTTAAGCAAAGTAAGCTGTCATGGGATAAGAGGGAAGGTTCTCTCATGGATCGGTAACTGGTTAAAAGATAGGAAACAAAGGGTAGGAATAAATGGTCAGTTTTCAGAATGCAGGGAGGTAAATAGTGGTGTCCCCCAGGGGTCTGTACTGGGAACAGTCCTATTCAACTTATTCATAAATTATCTGGAAAACAGGGAGGTGGCAAAATTTGCAGATGATACAAAACTACTCAAGATAGTTAAGTCCCAGGCAGACTGCGAAGAGCTACAAAAGGATCTCACAAAACTGGGTGACTGGGCAACAAAATGGCAGATGAAATTAAATGTTGATAAATGCAAAGTGATGCACATTGGAAAACATAATCCCAACTATACATACAAAATGATGGGGTCTACATTAGCTGTTCCCACTCAAGAAAGAGATCTTGGAGTCATTGTAGGTAGTTCTCTGAAAACATCCACTCAATGTGCAGCGGCAGCCAGAAAAGCAAACAGAATGTTGGGAATCATTAAGAAAGGGATAGATAATAAGGCAGAAAATATCATATTGCCTTTATATAAACCCATGGTACGCCCACACTGTGCAGTGTGAATACTGCGTGCAGATGTGGTCGCTCCACCTCAAAAAAGATATATTGGAACTGGAAAAGGTGCAGAGAAGGGCAACAAAAATGATGAGGGGTGTGGAACGGCTGCCGTATGAGGAGCGATTAATAAGACTGGGACTATTCAGCTTGGAAAAGAGACGACTAAGGGGGGATATGATAGAGGTCTATAAAATCATGACTGGTGTGGAGAAAGTAAATAAGGAAGTGTTATTTACTTCTTCTCATAACACACGAACTAAGGGTCACCCAAGGAAATTAATAGGCAGTGGGTTGAAAACAAACGAAAGGAGGTATTTTTTTCACACAACGCACAGTCAGTCTGTGGAACTCTTTGTCAGAGGATGTTGTGAAGGCCAAGACTATAACAAGGTTAAAAAAAAACCTAGATAAGTTCATGGAGGATGGATCCATCAATGGCTATTAGCCAGGATGGGCAGGGATGGAGTCCCTAGCCTCTGTTTGCCAGAAGCTGGGAATGGGCGACAGGGCATGGATCCCTTGATGATTTCCTGTTCTATTCATTCCCGCTGGGGCACCTGGCATTGCCCACCGTCAGCAGACAGGAGTCTGGCTGTTCTGACGTTCCATGATAAGCCCCGTCTACTGTCCGCTGCCGTGCTGCAAAGCCCTGCCTACTGCCATTATAAGCCCCACTCACCAAGTTTCTATGGCATCCATATGGCCTGCGGCCCGGGGTGGGGTGGACGACGTGGGGCGGGGGTGGGGGTGGGGGCTGTGGTGTGGGCTCACTGGGGCTGCTGGGGGAGATGAGGGGGGTGAGCACGTGGCCTAGGTGCCTGCCCGGCGGGAAGGGTGGCAAGCCCCGCCCAGGCTGCCCGTGCGCACGCCGAGAGGCCTTACCCCGGGGAGTAGGCGCAGACGAAAGCCTCTCTCCTCTCCTGGCCCTCGATGCAGGCATGCTTCCCACAGCCCAGCCTGCTGGAGGTGGCCCAGACCAGCTGCAAGAGAGACACGGTGCAGGCCTCAGCTTGCCTGCCCAGCCTGTGCCCGCCATGACGAGGGTCACCTCTCCCCAGGGCTGTGGGCACAGTGCCAGCTGCGTGGGGGTTGGCAGTTGGCTTCGTTAAGTTGCCAGCTGTTGCAGGGTGGCTGTAGGGCTGGTGATCGCTGCCCACCGGGTCACATTGCGAAGGGCTGGGAAAGGCCTATGGGGAGATTTCCCCCCCCACACACCCGCCCTGCCACTATTAAACTGGCAGGCCAAAGAGTCTCAGCCCAGCGCTCTGCAGGGAGCCCAGACCGTCAGTGTGAACAATCGTCTCGGGACGGGATGGGGGATAATTGGTGCCTGTGTAAGACGAAGCCCTGAATATGGGGCCCTCTGGTCACACTAGTGGCATCCCGTGGCCTGGCTGGATCCACCCCAGCCACGGCTTGTTCCACAGAGCTCCCCTCCCTTAGGGTTGCCAGGGATTGTCTTGGAGTCTCCGGGAATTAAAGAGTAATCTTTAATTAAAGACGATGTCATGTGATGAAATCTCCAGGAATTCGTCCAACCAAAGTTGGCAACCCTACCTCCCTTCCCTCCCCTGGCCTGGGAAAGCCCTGCCCACGCCCTGGCTGAGGAGGGGTAGGGCATCCCCAGGTATGGCCCAGCCTCCCCCCAGGCCCTGCAGCTCTGGGCCCAGCCATCCCACACGAGCAGTCCCATCCCCAGCTGCTTGCCGGAGGGTCGATTCCCTCCCCCTGCCTGCCTCAGGGACGATGTGGGCATACGCGGGGTCCAGGCCTCCCACAGGGCCTCGCCCACCTGTCTGTGAGCAGCCAGGCCCTTCAGGCCCTGCTGGCTTTCCCTGTGACAGAGGACAGCAGGCGGTGATGGTTACTAGACAATGACAAACAGAGAGAGGTGCATTTTCATGGCCCTGGCAGCCATGGGGCCGGATCCTGGGCAGCGATGAATCCCTGCGGCCAGCAGTGGCTCGCCACACACACTCTGCCAGCGTGCCTCCATCCTGACCTGCAGGCCGCCTGCTCCTCCAGCCCTGGGCTACCTGGAGCGGCCCAGTGGCACCCAGTCATGTGGTGGAGGTTCTGATAGACACACAGGGACCTGTTCTCACTGTACCAAACTCTGCCGTCCTGTGGGGCGTTTGCTGGTGCCCGGCGCCCCCGGTGGGGGACAGAGCTGGGCCCCTCGCTGGCTTACCTGGGTGTAGTGGCTGCAGGTGGCGTTCTCCATGCACTGTGCTGCGTGATAGTCGTAGCTCTGTCCCTCGCTGAACCACAGCTCCACCACGGCGGCAAAGCTGGCCACGCCGGCAGGGAGCAGCTGGGCATTCCAGCCCACGTGCTGGGCGTGGGGCGGAGGGTGGGGCGGGGCCCCCGCCAGGCAGCTGGCTGCTCGCTCCTGGGCCAGCTGGGCCAGCTTCTCGCTCCAGTCCTGTCAGCACGGAAAGTGAGCGTTAGCATGCAGAGCCTCCGGGGGCGCCAGGGCCTGGCCAGCACGGTCTCCCCGGGGGCCTCGGGCGTTGGGTCCATTTTAATAACCGGTGAAAGGAGATGGCCCAGATCTCTGCCCCGCTCCCACCATCACTTGGACCTCGGATCTGCTGCATGGAGGCTGGGTATCAGTCCTGTTCCACCACGAGCTGCTCCTCGCAGCCGGCAGGAGAGCCCGGGCTCTTGCTGATCAGATCCGGGGGGAGGCAAAACCAGATGAGTGCGGCCACGTTTACAGAAGTGGGCACTGGTATGTGGGGCCCAGCTTGAAACACCTGCATCTCCCGCTGGCTGCACAGGGGAGTGCCCCCGGCTGGCTGTGAGTGGGCGCGCCCCCCCCAGCTGGCTGCAAAGGGGGAGCACCGCTGGCTGGCTGCGAAAGGGAGCTGCAGGTTCATATCCCCTCTGCAGACCACACCCTCAGTGGCTCAGGCCATGCTCCTTTCCAAACTGCTTACCTCAGTCCATGCCACGAGGGGCGCCACGTGCCCCATCTCCCTCTGCTGCAGCAGGCAGCACAGAGCTCTTCCACACCAAGGTCGGGCCCTTGCCCACCTGAGACTGCCCGTGGTAGCCACTGAGCAGCAGGTTCTCCCGCTGGCTTCGGGCTCGCCAGCACCGCTGTGCCCCTGCAACTGCCGATGGCTCTGAGCAGGAGCTCAGGGCCAGAGCTCAGCAGGTGCCAGGCAGCTGAGATCCACCTGGGGCCTGCTGCGGATCTGACCCTCTGTGCCCATGCAATGGGCAGGGGACACAGCAGGGCCAGGACGTGCACGTGGCGGCTTTCCAGGGCCTGTTGTGGGCAGTGGGGCAGGGACGGCGTCTAGCCCTGGCATCAGTGAGTTCAATGTCCAACCCCTCAAAGTGGGCTGGATCCGGCGGCCCCTGCCTGCGTGGGAGGAGGAGGATGGCACGCAGGGGTGGGAGGAAGACCAGGCAGCTGTTTGTTCCCAGGCAGAAAAACATCTTGTTCCAGACGGTTAAAATTGCAATTTCCATGGCTCTCAGGGCAGCCGAAGGGAGGAGGAAATGACAGAGCCTCTCACAGGCCAGGAGCCAAGCGCCATACATGGGAGCTGCGGTGAGTCACCCTCCCACACCACTGCCAGCAGAGATGCCAGGCTCCCAGCCCCGGGACGGGGAATGGCACATGGGGAGCCTTCCACCTGACCCTGGGGGGTAGGGGGTGGTTAAACGGCTCTGCTGGGAAACGCTCCCGCTCCTCAGCCCCAGAGCTGGGCGTGGGCGGGGGGCTTGATAGAACACCCTCGAGGTCAAGGGTGGCAAGCAGGAGAGTTCTTCAGGGACGGATGGCAGGGCAGTGCTAGTGCACTGGAGTTAACTGCGCCTGCTCAGTTCAGTCCTGGCCCTTTGAACCCCCTGCGGGCACAGTGCTAGTCACTGGAGTTGCCATGCAGAGCTACCGGAGTTTTAAAGGGCTAGCCGTGGACTAAATCCTGGGGAACCGCCATATTCTTCGCCCCTCTCCTCAGCGCTGGGAAGGCATGGCTCCCTGACACTCTTGCTTTTCCCTTTTCCCTTTACCGAAAGCTCATCCTTGCCCCCTGCCCTGGCCCGTGTGCTCCTAATGCGGAAGGAGAGCCCAATGCTGCTGCCCCCAACAACTTCCTAGCGACTCTGCCGATGTCTGGGGGTTAGCTGAAAGCTCCAGCCCCTGGAGTCAAGGACTATATTAAGACTCTTGCTTTGCGTTGAAAAAACTATGTTTCCAGCCCAGCTGGCTGTGGGGAAAAGCTGGAAAACAGGAGGCGGGTGACCGCAAGCGTCTCCAACACCAGACAGCAAAGAAACAGAACCTACCAGTTATTGCTTTTTAAAAAATCACTTGCCTTTTAAGCCAATTTCATGATTTTTTGAGGTTAGACTCCTGAGTCTGGAAAGCTAGGGGCTGGCAATGCTAACAATCACCCAGATGTGCGTTAGCTTCCTGGTTTGTGCATCCTAGATGACAGCGGATTTGGGCTCAGCATCCCCCCGGGCACAGCCAGAAGGGGAAGCAGCCCAGATGCTTGTTTTGGTAGGTCCCACAAAAATGGCGGCAATTTTCATTTCTTAGCTACAGCTCGGTTAAATGACCATTAGCAAACAGCCAAGCTATCAGCTGGTTTGCTCCTGCCAGCGTTGAGAGTAATGGCAAAACTCCCAGCTATTGCCATGCAAATAGGATCAGGCTGAACAAAGCCACCTATTAAACCTGCCTGGCTCCTGCTAGCTTGTCACTGAGCCATGAGATGCCACCGTGCATCCTTAAAGGGACCTCACCACTCCTGCCTGGGGCCCCTTGCCGTCCTGTTCTACATGCAAGATGGACCCACCCATGCCCCATGTGCACAGACTGAGCGGAGTGGCCTGTGCGACATTTGAAACAGGCCATGGTTGCCTCCGTGTGCTCTGCGAATTTATGCAGAGCCATTCAGGATGACAAGGCCTGCTCTGGAAGCCCAGGAGCAGCAGCCAGTGGGTCTGGCGGGGAAGCGAGCTCTGGGGAAAATCTCCTGGCGCGCCAGGCGGAGAGGGGACCACCCGGGCTGGAGTGATGGCCCGTTTCCTCCCTAGACCCATGTGGAGAACTGGGGGAGTTTATTATCCTTGAAGGAACCAGCTGTAAAGCACCCCCACCCACTCACCACTCAAACTTCCCCTCCCCGCTGCCTGAGTTAAACCAACTCCATTAATTATTGCTAACGAGGTGTCAGGCTGGGAGGACAAGGAGATTAATGACCTTTTGTTCCAGAGCGCTGCCCTGGCCTGCCCAGCTGTGCCCGTCCCAGTGCCTGCAGCCCCCAAGCACTCCCTGCCCATTGCCCACTCACCCCTGGCTGCCCCAAGCAGCACCCTGGCTGAGGAGCAGGGAGAAGTCAGGAATAGGGGGCTGGAGCCAGATTTCAGCCTCCCCAGAGGTCGGGTGTTCGTAGACCTAGGGACGGATTTACAAGCACTCAGCACTTAGCATGCTGGGCTCGTGAAAATCTGTCCCTTAGTGACCCGTGGCACCATTCAGACCCAGCCCCGCCGGGTCTCTGAGCCCCCTCCAGATAAAACCACGGGCACTGGGCTCGGGCTCCTCTGCTCTTGGAAGTTGCTCAGTGCCTCCGGGCAAAGGGCAGTGCTGGGATGCCGGCGAGGGGCCAAACCACCCTGCAGGCGCAGGGGGATGGAATATTTGGCCCTGGTGCAGGCCTGCAGGGGGATGGAATATTTGCTTCTCCGTAAGGACAAATCAGCTGCCAGGCTGTGCCGGTGGCTGGGGGTGGCTGCCACTGTCTTGCCCCATTTTTGGGGGGTGGGACAATTCTGAGAATCAAGCTAAAGAGGAGGCTGGGAGTCTCCTGCTTGGGTCTGTCTCCCCCGCTAGACCCTGCAGTGCTGGCCAGCTAGTGCTACTCCCTCGCACTGGCAGGCTCAGTCCAGGCACAGCCCTGCCCACGCATCACCGCCCCCTCCACCTGCCACCCCCTGCAGCATGCCTGGGGGGAGGAGAATGGGGGGCCAGTCTTGCCGCTAGGGGGCCCAGGATCTTCCGCCCGGTAAGAGCTCTCCTCCCTCATGGAGGGGTCTGCATTTAAAGATCGCCCCATGCCAGACAGAGACGGGCCAGAGCTAACCCCAGCACCAGGCGGTGCAGCCGGTGGAGTCTGGAATCCAGATCTGCCCATCCTGCAATGCTGGAGCAACCAGGATCTGGAGTCATCCTGTGTGACTGAGTCCCGCTGCTCCCCCAGCCCAGTAGGATACAGACCAGAGCAGTGACGCACCTGCCCCTACCCTTGGTTCAGACCCTCTGCCACGCACAGCAGCCCACCTGGCTTGGGCTCGTGACCAGGAGAGAGCTGCCTGGCGTGCTGCAGCTACAGTGACTGGATCCAGAGTCCTTCCCCGCCTCAGCCAGGGCCTTGTGGGCTCGCCCTTTCTCTGCTGGTTCCCTCCCGCTGGCGGGGCGGGGCGGGGCGCTATCGCCCAGGCCAGGAAGGCTTGTGGTGCAGCGGGTAAGAGCCTTGGTGTGGGCCTGTGGCTCGACCTACGGGGAACCTTAGGCCGTGCATGCAGAATGGCCTTTTACCACCATTCAGAGCCAGCCAAGCTCCGTCAGCCCCCGGCACTTCTGGCCCCCGGTGCAGACAGGACCAAGTCCTGGGACCAGGCTGAAGCACCCCTGGGCTTTGGAAACGGGACCAGCTCTAGTTTGATATGTTGCCATGGGACTATTATTAAACGTTACGGGCTGTGGCTGGGCTTGTCAGGGGCTTGGCATCCCCACTGGAGACCAGGTTATCACACTCGCTGTGAGCCCGGGCTGCAGGCTGGGAAATCCAACCCTTCGTTAGGTGCTGTCACAGGAGAGCTGGGGAGAGGCCCCTGCACCTGTGACTTGTCACTTGCCTCCCAGCTGGGCTAAAGAGAGAGGACCCGGGCCTGAGACCAGGAGAGCCAGAGCCTGAGCGGAGACGGAGACGGAGACAGCTGCAGAGAGCTGCTTGGGAGGCCCTGGTGGAGAGAGCTGGGTTCAGCGCAGAACCGCTGGGGAGAACTGCCCCAAGCTGGGGCCCTGCTGAGTGGACGGCCTGGGCAGTTGCCCCTGAGCAAAAGGGAGGATCCAGGCTGGTCAGGGGAAGCTGGATGCAAGGGGACGGGCGTGTCCTGGCCAGGCATAGGACTCCCAGGCAGGGGGGCTCGAGAGTAAAATTTGGGGAGCTCTCTTGTGGGATACCGGCCCTGGGGGCTGTGGTGGAGTCAGGAGACTGGTCACTGTCCGCAGGGAGGCCTGGAGAGGGGGGCCTGGATGGGGCTCAAGGAACTGGGAACGCAGCGCGGCTGTGCACACTGGGGAGCGGGAGGCACTGACCCTGAGAGAGGAATGGGAAGAACAGTTGTACCTTTATATGGTTCCTGTGGGTTTATCGAGAATGGTTTTACTGGCTGGATTTGGGGGGATTCCTGCACTGGTGCATGTGAATAGATTATACCCCGAGGTGGGCTTTGTATCTGGCACTGAGAGACCGCTCCTTTCATGGGCAAACAGAAGGAGAAACTGAGGCAGGTGCAGGAGGGTACCCTGTGGGAGCTGAGCACTTGGAAGTCTGGCCCTGGGGTCTTCTGGAAATCTACCTGATAGCCCCAAAGCGTGCTGGGGTACATGCTGTGAGGTACAGCTGGGTGTCCGCAGGGGCATGGGCACGGCTCAGGCTGGCTGACAAATGGCAGACACGCCGCTGCTGGGAGCTCACCATGGCATGACATGGCCCTCCCAGCTCCCGTGCCCACGTTCTCCCTGTGAGAGCAGGCAGGGGGGCCTGGGGCGCTGGTAGAGAGGGCTGGCTGCCTGAACCTGCCCCAGGGGAGATGGCCGGGGGCAGGGCTACTGTTTGGATTTGCTTCCTGCTGTTGCTGAATTAGGTTGCCAAAGGTGGTGCCCTGCCTGGGTGACAGCCAAATGACCCCTTCCGTCTCAGGGCCCTATGCTGGGGTGATTCTCCCCCTCCCCTTGTGGGACATCTGCATCCCCTATGCCTCAGCCGAGCAACAGATGGGGCCGCAGTGGGGGGCAGAACACCTCCCAGTAGGTGTCAAATACGGGTCTCCCCAGGGCCCATCAGCCAGGCCTGCAAGCATCCTAGGTGCTTGGCCAGGCAGATACTACCTCACCCTCGCCAGCCAGTGCCCCAGGCACCCAGTTCCCTGCCCCAGGGCTTGCAAGTGACATACTCAGCCGGTGCCAGTAGCAGCTGAAGTACCATGGGTCGTTTCCCTCCTGCTGGCAGGGCCTTACCTCCCACTGAGTCAGCCCAGGGGTGCACCTGGGCCCACCTCCTGCCCCATCGGACCAGCCTGAGAGGCCCCTAGTCCCATGTGCCACCGGAGGGGGGATGGGCCTGGTGCTGCAGAGGAAGGAGAAGGCAAGAGCGAGAGGCACCAGGACAGTTCCCGTCTGCAGCGTCCCATGGAGGTGGATGTTAGACACTCCATTGCACCGGGCCCAAGCTTCTGATCCCAGACGTACTGGTAGACAGGGACCGTCATGGGGGCTAGACACAGGCAGCTGCTGCATGTTGTAGCAATCCAGCCCTGGGCCAGCGCCCCAGCTTCCCTGCGGGAGGCCAGCCCTGGGCCAGCACCCCAACTTCCCTGCTGGAGGCCAGCCCTCGGCCAGCACCCCAACTTCCCTGCGGGAGGCCAGCCCCACCTCGGGCAGACCTCTGGACCAGACTGTCCCCAGCCACACTCAAAGCCACGGGGGTGGGGAAGGGCTCTCTGCTTCCTAGCAGGGAAGGGAGGGTGCTGCCCATAGAAAAGCCACCCCCAAAGTGGATGGCGCCCCCCATGGCTCCCTGGGAGACCATGGCTAGCTGCAGCCCTGCCCTGGTGCCCTGCTTCATTGGAGCTGCCCGAGCAGTGACAGCACCAGTGATCTCTGGTGCTGTCTGGGAAGGTGGGAGGAGAAGACAGAAAATGCTGCATACACTTTGGTGCCCTCCCGTAGTGCTGCTGCCTGGACTAGGGCAATGAGCATCCCCCTCGGCCCAGCTCCAGCCTCTCCGCTGTGCAGTGAGCCCCGTGCAGGAGCAGGGAGAGCAGCCTCAGCCCCCGGCCATGGGCGGGAGAGGGGAGCCACAGGAGAGGGCCCAACACCTGACATCTTGCCCCTGAGAAATGCCGGCTACATCCGCGTGGTTCCAGTCTGGCCAGTGCCTGCTCCCCGGGACCCAGAGTGAGAGCCCGCAACTAAGTGACTGAGACAGGTTTGCTGTTTTGTCCCACGGGGCCAGCCCAGCCACGGGAGGGAGCCTAGTCCATGGTCCATGCGGCTGGCTGTGACATGCAATTTATTCAGTCTGGGAATGAACCCAGCTTGAGTCTGTCGGGCTGCCAGGTGGAGAAAACGACCTTGCTAGCTGCTACCTGAGCTCGTTTGCTCTGGAGTCACTGTTAGACTCTGTGTGTATCTGTCTCTCTGTGTGTCTGTCTGACTCTGTGTCTGTGAGGATGTGTGTCTGTGTGTGTGTCCTGGTACCACTTGGAGCAGGGTCACCCCTCCAGGCTGCACATGAATGCACCCGTGGTATCTGGCTGATCAACAGGCTGGTCTGAAATGTGCAGCTTTATTTCCAGCTGTGCTGCCAGGAGCTGTGTGGGCCGGTGGCACTAGCTGGAGGTGACCGTGGGCAGGGAATCAGTTCAGTGAGCTGGTGCTGGCAAGGGGCTGCAGAGGGCAAGGCTGTGTGGGGCCCCCTAGGGAAGGTCACCCCTCCCGGCCAAGGGGCTAGACCTCTGGAGGGGGGTCTGTGGTAGCTGAAGGGAGCCGGGGGGAGGAGGGGACGGGACACCATGCAGCACAGAGACCCTCCCTCTTTCCGCTGTTGGCCCTGACTCTGCTGCCCTGTCTGCCCCGGAGCTGTGGGTTCAATGGGACGTGAGCGGGCTGGGCAAGCCCTGGACCTTGTGCAGTTCAGCCACGTCTCCGTGGAGTCCCGTGCAGGCTGGCACACGGTGGCCGAGGGGGGGGATGTTTTTGATTCCTGTCTGTGCCCCACACCAGGGTTCAGCCATGCCCTGCCCGACCCCACCCAGGCCCCAGACTGGCAGGTCCCTGGGCCCCACAGGAGTCCCAGGTCCACTCTGCAGTTCTGTCTCATGCTCCTGGGCATAGCAGAGCCCGACAGCGACTGGGGAGAGCACAGGCGGGCATGGACAGCCCCGCCCTGGGACTCTGGTGTGAGCACTAGCCAGAAGGGTTCAGCTGTTGCCCAGTGCCAGGAGCTGATCTGGCCCCTGCATTCTCCAGAGGATCCCCCAAAGTGCAGTTGCACCCTCCCCTGAGGAGATCAATGGGGTCCCCTGTTCTACCTCAGTGCGTCTCCATCACCAGCAGCCTGACCCAGGACCCTGCTGGCCCCCTGCTGAGCCTGACCCATGGGGCCGGGGGCAAGCAGGCAGAGTGGGACTCACCATCCTCTGCATGTTGGCAGCGGGCGGCTGGACTTTGCTCCGCAGTTTGTTGTGCAGCGAAAGCAGCAGGAAACGTTCCTTCACGCCTGGAGCTGGGCAGGGGGAGCAAAGCAGGGAGTCAGGGAACACGAGTTCGAGATAACCCCCCGGTCCCCAGCAGAGCATGGCTGGGCTGGGATCCTGCAGTCAACTCTGGGAGTTGCAGCCTCCTGGCCCAGGACACCTCCATCAGCAGCAGCTCAGGAATCCAAGCCAAGCCCGGCCCCAGCCCCTGGCTGGAGGGTAATCCTGCAAACAGCCAGGAAGGGATACGGGTCTCCATGGTGACACGGGGAGAGAAGAAAGCCTGGCTTTTAGTGGAATACAAAGCAGGCAAGGCCTGCAAGCCACTGACACCAGCTCCAGAGCCAGCCCGGGCGTCTCGCTGCTTGGGTACAAATAGGGCGATCCACACCAGGCTCTGGCCCCCTGGCTTTAACTGACCAAGGGCAGTGCTGAGAGCCCACAATGAAAGGGGCGGGGGCGGGAGAGAATAGCTAGAGAAAAGGGAGAACTAGTGGCGTCCTTGGGTGCTCTTGCAGCAAGTTTGCTGGGGGGTTTCTGGATCACCCACATGGTCCATAGGGGGCTGACGGGAAGGGCAGGGGGAGCTCTGTATCCCTGCTGTATCTCAGGCACAAAGAAGAGTCCCGGCAGGACGGCTCCACCTGGTTAGCAGCACCCTTTAGAAAATCATTCCCTTTTTCTTGGCACCTGCTGGGTAAAAAATCTGGCCCCGGTTGTGGCCCCCTTGACTGGGCCTGGCCATGTGGCTAACTGCCCTGCAATGTGGCAATCAGACCCTGGGAGCAAAGAGATTGCAAAATGAAAATAATATTTTATGCTAATGATTGAAACCCATGATCTGTTTGGGGAGAGACAGGCTGGGGACTCTCCTCCAGCCCAGATAAACCCTGGCCGTGCCCTGACTCCCCCCACGAGGGAATGGATTTCCCTGCCTCTCTGCTGGCCTGAGGTTTGGACTCTTCCCTCATTCAGCAGCTCCAAGACCTTCCCTCCCACCAACAAACCATCCATTAACCTCACTGTGCAACAGACCCTTCCCTGGTGTAAATAGAGGCCACCAGAGCGGCGCCGATTTACATCACCTGGCCCAGCAGAGTGAGGGTCTGATGCTGGAGAGTGCTGAGTGCCCTCAGCTCCCATCGGCTTCCGTAGAGGCGGAGGGTGCGCCAGGAGGCGTAATGAGCACTGGGTCAGCACTGGCTGCAAGGATATATATTGATGGGCTCCCCAGGTCCGAGATCAGATATGTGCCCCCCACAACCAACTTAGCTGGTGCTGGAAAATCTTGACCAGCCCCTTAGTCAGTTATTTCAGTGGAATTTGTCAGTTACCTTGCTGCAGCAGCACCAGGGGGGGCCGCTTCTCAGGGTGTTGGTGTACCCGGAACTCCCCCAAAGCAGAGCCCAGCAAGCTGCAAGCCAGTGCCAAGAGCTGGCACGCCAGCATCCGTTTATCCTTCATGCAGATGGCTCTGTGCTCTCTTCTGCCAGGTTAAGGGGCGGATCCCCATGAAGCAGGAGTGTTGTGCCACGCAGTTATCCTGGGCTCCTGCAGCCCGGGCTCCAGGATGTGTCTCTCTCTGGCTGCTTCCAAGTTTTGCTCCTATTCAAAACTTCAGACAAGCACTGCTGGGCGGTTAAACAAAAGGGGGACTGGTGAGTAATGGCTCTGTCCAGACTCTTCCGCCAACTGCTCGCTGGCATGAAAGGAGAGACAGCTCCTGTGCAATCCTCCCTCACAGGCCCCCCCGGCCTGAGCCCTGGCGCTGTGCAGGCCCGGCTGATCACTGGAGCATTATTCTTCGCGTCGATCCGCGCGGGGGCAGGCTGATTGGGCCGGGGAACATTCCAAAGGGGCGGATTAATGAATGGGAATCTCGTCTCCCTTTATGCTGCGCTGTTCTCAGCTCATGCAGCTTTGTTTACCACCAACCTGCCCCCCCAGGGTGTATGTGCCTCCCCCTTCCCTTACCCCTCCCGTGCTCTAGTCAGTGACTAGTTGGGTGACTGCAGGGGATGGGGCTTATCATGATCCTGCTTGGGGCTGAGGGCCCTCAACTCCCACCCATGTAGGACCTGGTTTGTTGCCTGGGAGCCTCACCCCTGCCCTTGTTTTGCCCTATAAATTAACCTGCTGGAGCTGTAATATACACCGTTGGGAAAGTGGCCCATGGCAGGAAGCCATGGCGATGCAGAGAGGTTACTTGGGAAAAGGCCGGTTGCAGGCCAGGGGGACGTGCTCTGCTGGGACGAGACACAGGCGGGGAGGGGAGAATCTGTTAAAATAACATGCCCTTTGTGCAGATGCCCCAGGGACACGTCCCAGGGTGGCAGGGGGCTGCCAACCAGCAATTGGTTAGCACTCCACACGCAGTGGGGAATTCAGCCCATCCTTGGGAGTCACATCCTGTGTGGCTCAGCACGGACGGGGTTCTGTAACACACACTGCCCACTGGAGTTACACTTACAAGTAAAATAAATAAGACAAAGCATGGGAGGGGAAACTGAGGCATGGAGAGGGGAAGGGGCATGCCCAAGATCGCCTAGCAGGTTGGCTGAGCTGGCATAGCATGCAGATCTCCTGAGTCCTAGCCCAGGTCACTGGCCCACAGCACTGGTTCTTTGGAAGCAATAACTATCACCTCATCCTTTGCCTCCAGCGGGCTCGGCAGCCCACCCAAGCGTTGGAGAACGAAGCTGCCCAGCCGCCGTGGGAGGGGGAATCTGATGGCGAAATGGAGGCACAAGGAGAGAAGGGGCCCAATGGGGCTACAATACCCCTGAGATTTCCACTGGCCGGGGGAGGAGACGCTGAGGGCCTGACTTCCCAGCGGTGCTCGTCAGCAGAGAGAGCTACTCAGCACCTCCAAAATCAGGTCCACGCTGCCATCAGTGAACTGGCACCCCCAGAGTCAGAAGCCACCACTGAAGACGCTGGCCTCCGTGATCTCCCCAGCATCCCGTGGGCAGGCCATGCGGAGCCAGGTCTCCTGACTCCCAGCCTGGGGCCTCTATCACAAGGTTCTGTGATTATCAGAGGGCAGAGGGCTAGGAGAGATGCCGAGCCCCTGGGGCACCCCCACACCCACTACCACTGGGCCTTCAACACCCCGGCACCGGGAACATCAAAGCAGCTGCATCTGAACCCTGGGCTCCCTTGGGCCAGCTTGTCGGCTCCTTGCAATTGTCCCTCGGTCACACAGCCGCCATGCTCCCCTCCATCCTTACCGCCTCCCCGTGAGCGAGGCGGGGCGGGAGCTGCAGGGGGTGGAGCAGGGGGCAGAGGAGCCGGCCTGAGAGGGAAGACGAGAGGTTCTGTCCTTGGCCGCAGGCACTGATCCCGTCCCTTCCTGCCCCCCAGCTCCCACCTCCATGCAGCCTCCCCCAAACCAGCTTCCTCCCTTCCCACCGCAAGCCCTGCATGTCCCACTGCCTTAGACCCAGCACAGAACCTCTCATCTTCCCTCTCAGGCCGGCTCCTCTGCCCCTTGCTCCACCCCCCGCAGCTCCCACCCCACCTCGCTCACGGGGGCAAGGAGCCGACAAGCTGGCCCTAGGGAGCCCAGGGTTCAGATGCAGCTCCTTTGACGTTCCCGGGTGCCGGGGTGTTGAAGGCCCAGTGGTAATCTGCGCGATAAGGTCTTCTGCGTTGGCGTGGGAGCTGCACACCCCCCCCCACCCCCACGTCCTCATCCACTGCCCATCAGCGCCTGCTGGGTCGGAGCCAGCTCCTACTGACAGGGCATCCCACAGCAAGACTGGCCCCCAGCAGCATGACAGAGCAAGGCTGATGGCCCGCCGGGGGCCAGGGACAGAGGCAGCAAATGGCCCTGTGTCTCTGCCAAGCACGGGCAATCCCATGGCAGGCTTGGGAACGCAGGGTTGGCAGAGACGCGTGGGCATCCTGTCACAGAATGGGGCCTGGGGCCTGCCCATTTCTGCTCCTCCTTATGGAGCTGCCCTCATGCTGCAGGGGGTTCCCCGCGGCACGGGACGAGGGGGCCACCAGCACACAGGAGGGCTGCCAATGGCTTGGCTCAGGGTGGTGGGCAGGAGCCCGGGGTCTAGCCTCAGCTGCCCCACAGGTGCCCACGTGACAGCCTGTTCTAAAATACACTCTGCACATCTCTCAGACTCAGAGCCATCGTGGCCGGTCACCTCGGGGCTTTACTAACCTTGGGGTGGCTTCCGTGTTCCCGGCCAGCAAGAATGGCTAAAAACGCCTAGTGACAGGGTCATGAAGTGAGCAGCCCTGCCGGGAGCCCCACATGGCAGCGCTCCATGTCTAGTCAAAGAGAACCAGGGTGTCTGTCTGGGTCCCTGTAACATTCAGTGCAGCTGAGCCCTGCCTCTTCTCTACCATAGGGACAGCAGTGGAGTTTCCCTATCAGACTCAGACCTTGCCTGCTGCTTTGTTGCCCCCGGGCAGACAGCTGCATGGCACCCTGCCTAGTGCCCGTCGACAAGGGAAGAATGTAGCTACCCCGGGTATTCCATTACACCCTGGCACCTGTGCCCACTGCGAGGACCATTGTGCCTTTGAGTTGAAGATCTCAATGACAGGGAAACTGAGGCAGAGAGCGCTCAGTGACTTGCCCAAGGCCATGCAGTCAGTCAGTGGCACTGCTGGGAAAAGAACCCAGGAGTCCTGACTCCTACCCCTGGGTTCTACGACCTGTAGATGACACTCCTTCCAGATATGCCCTGCCCCACCTTGAATCACCAATTCCTTTCTCTTAATTCTCCCAGGGAAAACCAATTCCACTGCAGCAGCGGCTCCCAGCCACAGTGCTGTGTGAAGAGAAGGAAGACATGAAGCAGGTGCTGCCACACGTCCGTGTACATACGGTGACCTGTTTTACCCAGGGCCCCAGGCACTGCAGGTCCCCGAAGCTGTAGCATTTGCCAAAGAATCCATCCCTTGCTGCAGAATTTGCCCCGGAAGCTAATGTCTCCTCTACAAGAAATGCTAGGCAGCTCCTCAGCTGGGGTGATTGGCATGGCTCCATTGGTGCCGATGCTAGGCTGCCGTAGCCCAGCGGCGTGTCGGGCCTACCTTTCTAGCTCTTGTGGTTGATGCCAACACTGTTAGCTGTTTCCCTCTTGATCATTTTAGCAAACGATCCAGCCAATGTGCTTATCTCACAGTCCCAAAGGCCAGAGGCCAGAACAAGCTGTTTCCCTAAGCCTCCAGCTTACCCCTGTCGGCTTCCGGAAGGCCGTGGTGTGTTTTAATGCACAATTCTGCAGCCCCTGGCAAATTCAAACTCACGGGGCAGCGTGAAACCAGTCGACTCGGGTGGCAGATTAAACAACAGGAGGGGGACCCTGCTGACTGTAACATTAACTTTCAGTTGGAATCGAATTGACATTTCCCTCACTGGCTGGTGCAGAAGGAGCATCACCCTTGCTGCACAGCGTGCGGGGGGCCTTGCTCTTAGGTACCACGGCTAAGCCATGGAGACTGAAAACGTGAACACCAACACCGGCTTGTGTCCAGTTTGTGTTAGGCACTCTGGCACCTGCAGGGGGCACTATTCTCTCTCCTATACCACATGCAGCTGCCCAGACGCAACCTGAGCGGCCTGTGGACGTGTTAGTTATTTCCCATTGACGAGATAGTGAGCAGCACCCAGAGGGCATTGGGCGAGACACCCTGGCTGAATCCCCCCCATCCCATGTGCCTGTCCAGTGCTCGTTGGCACTGAGATGAAGCTGGAATGTTTTCAGTCTGGGATGCAGGGGGTCAGAAGCCACCAGTGTAATGATTGCCTGGACTCTGATCATGCAGGGATCCCCCAGCCTGGCTTGAGAGGTGTCAGATCCCAGAAACCCCCCAATTCATGCCCACAAGAGGAAGATACTTCCCTATTCATGTCCCTGTATTTGGGGCCTGGAGTAGTGCTTTATATGAACTGCACTTGGATACACTGCATAAGAACATAAGAACGGCCGTATGGGGTCAGACCAAAGGTCCATCCAGCCCAGTATCCTGTCTACCAACAGTGGCCAGAGCCAGATGCTCCAGAGGGAGTGAACATAACAGGTAATGATCAAATGATTTCTCTCCTGCCACCCGTCTCCACCCTCTAACAAACAGAGGCTAGGGACACCATTCCTTACCCATCCTGGCTAATAGCCATTAATGGATTTAACCTCCATGAATTTATCTAGTTCTCTTTTAAACCCTGTTATAGTCCTCGCCTTCACAACCTCCTCAGGCAAGGAGTTCCAAAGGTTGACTGTGCGCTGTGTGAAGAAGAACTTCCTTTTATTTGTTTTAAACCTGCTACCTTCTCTGAATCATTAAAAAAGGGATAAAGAATAAGACAGAGAATATCTTATTGTCCTTATATAAATCCATGGTACGCCCAAATCTTGAATACTGCATACAGATGGGTCTCCTCATCTCAAAAAAGATATAGTGTCATTAGAAAAGATTCAGAGAAGGGCAGCTAAAATGATGAGGGGTTTGGAACGGGTCCCATATGAGGAGAGATTAAAGAGGCTAGGACTTTTCAGCTTGGAAAAGAGGAGACTAATGGGGGGATATGATAGAGGTCTATAAAATCATGAGCGATGTGGAGAAAGTGAATAAGGAAAAGTTATTTATTTGTTCCCGTAATATAAGAACTAGGGGCCACCAAATGAAATTAATGGGCAGCAGGTTTAAAACAAACACAGCGCACAGTCAACCTGTGGAACTCCTTGCCTGAGGAGGTTGTGAAGGCTAGGACTATAACAGGGTTTAAAAGAGAACTGGATAAATTCATGGAGGCTAAGTCCATTAATGGCTATTAGCCAGGATGGGTAAGGAATGGTGTCCCTAGCCTGTTTGTCAGAGGGTGGAGACGGATGGCAGGAGAGAGATCACTTGATCATTACCTGTTAGGTTTGCTCCCTCTGGGGCACCTGGAGTTGGCTGCTGTTGGCAGACAGGATACTGGTCTGGATGGACCTTTGGTCTGACCCAGTATGGCTGTTCTTATGTTCTTATTCCTAACATCCTGTTCGTTTTTTTGACTGCCGCTGCACACTGCGTGGACGTCTTCAGAGAACTATCCACGATGACTCCAGGATCTCTTTCCTGATTTCCCACTAGCCCTGTCAATCAGCCCCACCTCTGCTAACGAACAGAATCTTAGCTAGGAGCGGGGCAGGACTAACTGGGCTCAGGTAATGGCCTGATAAACCCCTGGGCAGAGACCCCAGTTTGGAGGGGAAGCCCAGGGAGTTCCTGTGGAAGGCCCTGCAGGAGGCCTGGAAGAAGCTGCCCTGTCCCAGAGGCTGGAAGCTGCAAAGGCAGCCCAGAGCGGCTGATATGGGGAAGGTCGCTAGGGAGTCAGCCTGCAAGTCAGACCCTGAGAAACCGGGGGAAGCCAGGAGAGCAGCAGAGGGCATTTGCCTGCTGGCCTCTTGGAGCTAGAGGTAGACAAGGCAGGCAGAGGCCTGTGAAAGGACTCCAGCTAGAAAGGGCTGGGAGTGGGTTCTCTGGGGATTGTGCCTGGAAGGTTGTTTTGCCAATAAACCCCAAGTGAGGGGAGTTACAGGATGGAAAACTGCTGTGAACTGGATGAGAGGAAACTGAGGCAGAGCCATACTCGGCCAGCGGGGGCGCTATGGGGCAGCCAAGCCCTATGACACCATCCTGGTCACTTGACAAACCCACTCGACCCTAGGGATATGCTGCTGAATGCTTGCTAAGCAGGCTCCAAGCTGGTCACTACATGGATGGGAGACACTCTGGAAAACCCACTGTGCCCTGGTCAATCAGCTGCAGGCGGATGCTGGCATGCCAGAGAGCCAGCTGCCCACAGGGGTGCTGCCCAGCTATGGCTGTTGAATAGGCAGGAGTGTGTCTGCTGGAGGAGGGGTGTCAGTCGTGCCAAACGGCTGTTTGGGGGCCTCTATGCCCACTTCTTGAAAAGGCCTAATTAGTGGCTAAACTGGGGCTTCCATGCAGCCCATATGGTTTCCCACATGGCCAGTCCCTCCTTCACTCTGCTACTGGGCCAGTCAGGGAATTCATGAAAGCTGTGACACTCTAGCTGGGGTTGGCCCCAGCTCGATAATGAGTTATGCCTCTCCCCTGGGAGCGAGGGGTGCTCCCGGGGGTCCATTCCTGTTCCACACTCCCCACCCCCGTCCCTTTTTCTGTCTTGCTGGACAGAGTTTAGATGGGAGCTGGGTGCCTTCACCACCTCTGAGTCACTAACTTCACCCCCTTCATCATTTATTCAGTACCCAATCTCCTCTGACTGCGTCTCCCCGCCTCCACTTGGTATACTTGTAAAAGCCCTTTTTTGCATTCACTTGCTCTGTGTTTCTGCAGCCTGTATCGTTTCCCTGCAGTTCTCTAGCGGGTTCCCTGGGGGCTCACAGCCTAGTGGGAGGTACTGTTGTTTAAGTCAGTTCTTCAATATTTATACAGCACTGT
This sequence comes from Chelonia mydas, assembly GCF_015237465.2. Taxonomy (NCBI): domain Eukaryota; kingdom Metazoa; phylum Chordata; order Testudines; family Cheloniidae; genus Chelonia; species Chelonia mydas. The sequence goes on along the minus strand of NC_051252.2, from coordinate 3,380,550 downwards.
GTGTGCATAGCACTATACAGACAAATAACAGCTGGTGTCCTTGCTTTGAAGGCCTTGCGAGCTCCGAGTGTGATCCCCGTAGGCAGCTATACGGTGGGAGCTGGGGTGAGCTATTGGGCTAGGAAGATGTGGGAATTGCCCCTGAAATCAGGGTGTGGGAAGGGGCAGCGCGGGGAATGGCCCCAAAGAATGCCCCAGCCCAGGCCCTGCTTTCTAGCTGCAAGCGCTGGCGTGAACAGCACCTTGCCCAGGGACCCTAGAGCACTGAGTTCCTCGGGCAAAGCCGGCATCTGCTGATTGCGTGACCAGCATTAGCAACAGACTCTGCAGATGAAAGGCCCAAAATGTCCTGATCTGGGGGGGGGGGGGAGAAAGGGGCTGGTGCCAAGGGAAAAGTTTCCTACCACTCGCTGCCCTTCCTCCGCCGGAGCCCGGGGAAAAACCAACAAACACATGGTTGGGGAGGATAAATTGCAGCTCGTGGTGGGCAGGAGCGAGAGTAAGGGGTTGCAAGCCAGGAACCTGCATCTTACAAACAACCTCTGCTTTTCCGCCCGCGGGCTGGCCTTCCCCTGTGCCAGGGAGAGGCCCCTGCTGCTGCAGCAGGAGCTCTCCCTTCTCAGAGAGCCCAGGGGCTGCAGGAGGCTCTGAGCCAGACCTTCCCGGAGACTCCGCCACAGCTTGCTCGGTCTGTCTGCCTGCCACTGGCTAAAGCAGGGTCTGCAGGGGCCCCAGGCACAAGGGAGGGGAGCAGAGCGCCGCATCTTCCTGCAGGGCTCTGAGAGAGAGAAGACAGGCCTCCTTGTGCAGGGGCCTCCTGGGCCTGCAGGGGCACTGGCCCGGTGGGGGGAGCTCCTAGCCTGGCTGGAGTTCGGGGAGCAGTGCAGCGGGCATGGCCGCTGACAGAGGAGGGAGGCTGGGATCTTCCCTGTGCCGGCTCCTTCTAAGGAACAGAGCTCTTCCCACTCACTGGGGTGCTGGCACCTCTGCCGTATGCCAGCCTGGTCCGGTCCTCGAGAGCTGCCCTGAAGACTCCCACAGGCCCTGGCGGCTGGGACAGCAGCAGGGGTGGGTGGAGGGCATGGAGCGAAAGGGCCACAGCTCCTCAAAGGCTGCTCTTGGCCACGCTCCTGATTCACCAGGACGATGCCCTCACGGGGGGATGCCATCGCAGGGGGAGATGCTGGGAGGGATGCCATGGCAAGGGTGGAATGCCAGGGGGATGCCATCACCAGGGGGTGGTTTCGGGGGGGATGCCATCACAGGGCAGATGGCAGGGGGATACTATCACAGCGGGAATGCCAGAGAGATGCCATCGTGGTGGGGAGGTTGCCGGGGAGGGATGCCATCACAGGGGAGGGTTGCCGGGGGATGCCATCGTGGGGCAGGGTTTCCAGGGGATGCTGTCATGAGGGGGATGCCTTGCGGATGCCATCACAGGCTGGGTTGCTGGGGGCATGCCATCGCAGGGGGTGGCTGCTGGGCCAATGCCATCACAGGGGGCAGTTGCCGAGAAGATGCCATCATGGGGCGGGGGGTTGTGGGGGGATGCCATTGCAAGGGGAATTGCCGGGGGATGCCATTGCAGGTGGGGTTGCTGGGGGGGATGATGTTGCAGGGGGGATAGCTGGGGGATGCCATGAGAGGGAGGGTTTGCTGGGGGATGCCATTGGGGAGGGGGCAATGCTGGGTGGATGCTATCACAGGGGACAGTTGCTGGGTGGATGCCACTGCAGGGGTGGTAGCCGGGGGGGATGCCATCGCAGGGGGCAGTTGCCAGGGCAATGCCAGCACAGGGGGAATGCTGGGGGGGATGCCATCACAGGGGGGTGGCCATCACCGGGGGGAGGTTGCCGGGGGGATGCCATCACAGGGGGTGTTGCCAGGGGGATGCCATCGCACGGGGTGGAGGATTGTCTTGGGGGTTGCTGTGGGGATGCCATTGCAAGAGGTGTTGCCAGGGGGATGCCATCCCTGGGGGCGTTGCTGGGGGGATACCACCGCAAGGGATTGCCGGGGGTATGTCATCACTGGGTGGGGGTTGTCAGGGACATTGTCAGGGCGATGCCATCGCTGGGGTGGTTGCCGGGGGGATGCCATTAGGGACTGGCTGGTTGGTCAATTCTGAGCGGTATTTGGGGGGGGTTCTTGTGATTTTTCTGCCTCCAGCAGGTTATTTCTGAAGGCCCCTCTGGTGGGGAAGCCTCATGAAGGGTGTGGTGCTTGCAGTGGGATGGGGATGATGGGTTGGGCATTGGGCAGCAGGTGACAATGCAAACCACAGGGAAACCTGGGGGAAAGACCAGGGCCCACTTCCCTCTCCTTGCACCCCTTCCCCAGCTTGGGGGTTGGTGCCAGGGCAGATGGGGCCAGTGGAACTGACCCTAGTCCATGAGCTGCTATCCCCCTTACTGTGTGTGTTCCCTCATTCCCATCTGTGTAGTTGATTGAGCCATTGCCAGGAAGGAGCCAGCCCTCAGCTGTCCCCGGGTGTCACAGGATCTTCACCCCCAGCCCAGCTCCTGCGTGATGTGGCTCCTTGTGGTGCAGGCCCTGGTGGCCCTGTGTGTCCTGCACCTGCCACTCAGCAGCACCCAGGTAAGGAGAATGACCAGAGAATTGCTAACAAAGCCCCGCTTTTAAAGAAAGGGGAAAAAGTGATCCGGGAAACTCCAGGCCCGTTAGTTTAACCTCAATTGTATGCAAGGTCTTGGAACAAATTTTGAAAGTGCAAGTAGTTAAGGACATAGATGTGAAAGGTAATTGGAATAAAATATAACACAGGTCTACAATGGTGCCAGACCAACCTGCTCTGCTTTGAGAAGAGAACGGATGTTTTTAGATGAAGGAACTGTACTAGATCTAGTCTGTCTGGATTTTAGTACAGCACTGGATACAGTTCCACTTTGGAAATTATTAATTAAACTGGGATTAATCTGAGAATTGAAAGATGGGAAGGGAACTGGTTAAAGGGCAGACTACAACGGGTCACACTGAAGGGGGAACTGTAAGGCTGGAGGGAGGTTACCAGTGGAGTTCCTCAGGGATCCGTCTTGGGACCAGTCTTATTTACCATTTTTATTAACGATCTTGGCACAAAAAGCGGGAGTGTACTAATAAAAGTTGCGGCTGACACAAAGCTGGGAGGTATTGCCAGTACGGAGGAGGACCAGAGTGTCATACAAGAAGATCTGGAGAACTTTGAAAACTGGAGTAATAGAAATGGGATGAAATTTAAGAGTGCAAAATGCAAGGTCATGTACTCAGAGACTCACAACAAACAAGCAGTTTTGCTTTAAGCTGGGGACTGGTCAGTTGGAAGTGACAAAGGAGAGAAAGACCTGGCTGTATTGGTTGATCACAGGACGAGCATGAGCCGCCAACATGATGTGGCCATGAAAAAGGCTAATGCAACCCTAGGACACACCCTGTCCCCTGCACTACAGTCCGCATACACCTCCCCCCAGCTGGGGAATGGCCTGCGGAGCAGCTGTACAGCAGCTGTGGCCGCAGTACGCAGGAGGGGAGCGGGCTGCAGGAAGCCCACACGAGGAAGGACCTTGCTGTGGAGCGGGGCTCTGTCTGCAGCAGTCCCAAGAGTGTGCCGCAGACAGTGGGTCTGGAGAGCTGGGGATCCCTGGAGCACGTGGGCCTGAAGCACAGTTGTGAAGTGTCTTAAATCCGATGCGGAAGAGAGGACAATCAGACGGAGGCAGCCGTGTGGGCTTTGTGCTAGTGATGAGGAGCACCAACCAGCAGCGTCCCCAAAGGGGCTCCCAGCCGCCCCGCAGCAAGCCTCGGCAGCCCTTGAAACGACAGCCGAGCTCAGGCTTCGAATGCAGGGCGCTGGGGGCTCTGGGCAATAGTTACCTGGCTGAAGTATCTGAGCGATCTCTGGAGTCGCCCTTCAGAAAACACAGCCTGCGGATTCCAGCTCTGTGTCAGCTACACCTGTGTCTCTGCCCCACCGACTCTAAGGTATAACTTGGCCCGAGGGCCCGCTCTTGTTATCCTGCCTCTCAGCCCATCAGGGTACCCCCGGCACTCAGTGCTGGTGCATAAAGAGGTGTTAAGAGATGCTGAACTGCAGCCTGCTGAAATCAGGGCAGGAAATTCCCTGACGCCTCTGCAGTGCCCCCGATCCTGCCCCATGTCCCTGTCTTTGCTCCCTGTGATGCTAGGGCAGAGGCTGAATCTCCTGGCTGCCTGCCTGGGCCGGAGCATTCTGACAGCCCTGCTGAAAATCTCAGTCACGGGCCTGGATCCTGCCCCAACATCCTGCCTTTCCCTTGTTCATAGAATCATAGAATATCAGGGTTGGAAGGGACCTCAGGAGGTCATCTAGTCCAACCCCCTGCTCAAAGCAGGACCAATCCCCAACTAAATCATCCCAGCCAGGGCTTTGTCAAGCCTGACCTTAAAAATATCTAGGGAAGGAGATTCCACCACCTCCCTAGGTAACGCATTCCAGTGTTTCACCATCCTCCTAGTGAAATAGTGTTTCCTAATATCCAACCTAAACCTCCCCCGCTGCAACTTGAGACCGTTACTCCTTGTTCTGTCATCAGCTACCACTGAGAACAGTCTCGATCCATCCTCTTTGGAACCCCCTTTCAGGTAGTTGAAAGCAGCTTGTCACGGAGTCCCTGGAACTGTTCCCCATGAAGCCAGTCAGGACTCTGGGGAAGTCTCCTTTCTGTGAGCAGCCTGTCTCCAGGGCACACAGCTCACACAGCTTCCACCTTTCTGGGTCTGACCTCGGAGCATTCAGCTGCCCCTCCGTGCGCTTCCCCCAGCGAGTCCGCCCAGGCGGGGTCCTGGGGAAGCCAGAGGGTCCTGCACCCCAACTCCGCAGTCAGACGTAACTCTCAGCCAGCCAGTAAAACAGAAGGTTTATTACACGACAGGAACATGGTCTAAAACAGAGCTTGCAGGTGCAGAGAACAGGACCCCTTAGCTGGGTCCATTTTGGGGGGCAGTGAGCCAGACAACCACGTCTGCACTTCACTCCACGTCCCAGCCAGCCCCAAACTGAAACTCCCTCCAGCCCATCCTCCTCTGGGCTTTGTCCCTTTCCCGGGCCAGGAGATCACCTGATTCCTTTGTTCTCCAACCCTTTAGCTCTCACCTTGCGGGGGGGAGGGGGGGAAGGGGGGAGAAGGGCCCAGGCCATCAGTTGCCAGGAAACAGGGTGTCGGCCATTCTCTGTGTCTCTGCAATGATCATACACCCTTACCCCACCACCTAGATTCTTAAGAACTGCCCAGGGGAAACTGAGGACCCCGACAATATTCAGAGGAAACATTAAGAACAGTCCCGCTTCGTCACACAGCTATCAAATCCCCCCTCATTCTTCTCTTCTGCAGACTAAACAAGCCCAGTTCCCTCAGCCTCTCCTCATAAGTCATGTGTTCCAGTCCCCTAATCATTTTTGTTGCCCTCCGCTGGACTCTTTCCAATTTTTCCACATCCTTCTTGTAGTGTGGGGCCCAAAACTGGACACAGTACTCCAGATGAGGCCTCACCAATGTCGAATAGAGGGGAACGATCACGTCCCTCGATCTGCTGGCAATGCCCCTACATATACATCCCAAAATGCCATTGGCCTTCTTGGCAACAAGGGCACACTGTTGACTCATATTCTGTTTCTTGTCCACTGTAACCCCTAGGTCCTTTTCTGCAGAACTGCTGCCGAGCCATTCGGTCCCTAGTGTGTAGCGGTGCATGGGATTCTTCCGTCCTAAGTGCAGGTCTCTGCACTTGTCCTTGTTGAACCTCATCAGATTTCTTTTGGCCCAATCCTCTAAATTTGTCTAGGGCCCTCTGTATCCTATCCCTACCCTCCAGCATATCTACCTCTCTTCCCAGTTTAGTGTCATGTGCAAACTTGAACAAAACCGGCCCGAGGACTGACCCTTGGGGCACTCCACTTGATACCGGCTGCCAACTAGACATGGAGCCATTGATCACTATCCGTTGAGCCCAACAATCTAGCCAGCTTTCTATCCACCTTATAGTTCATTCATCCAGCCCATACTTCTTTAACTTGCTGGCAAGAATACTGTGGGAGACCGTATCAAAAGCTTTGCTAAAGTCAAGGAACAACACGTCCACTGCTTTCCTCTCATCCACAGAGCCAGTTATCTCGTCATAGAAGGCAATTAGATTAGTCAGGCATGACTTGCCCTTTGTGAATCCATGCTGACTGATCACTTTCCTCTCTTCAAAGTGCTTCAGAATTGATTCCTTGAGGACATGCTCCATGATTTTTCCAGGGACTGAGGTGAGGCTGACTGGCCTGTAGTTCCCCGGATCCTCCTTCTTCCCTTTTTTAAACATGGGCACTACATTAGCCTTTTTCCAGTCATCCGGAACTTCCCCCGATCGCCATGAGTTTTCAAAGATAATGGCCAATGGCTCTGCAATCACATCCGCCAACTTCTTTAGCACTCTCGGATGCAGGGCATCCGGCCCCATGGACTTGTGCTCGTCCAGCTTTTCTAAATAGTCCCGAACCACTTCTTTCTCCACAGAGGGCTGGTCACCTCCTCCCCATGCTGTGCTGCCCAGTGCAGTAGTCTGAGAGCTGACCTTGTTTGTGAAGACAGAGGCCAAGAAAGCATTGAGTACATTAGCTTTTTCCATATCCTCTGTCACTAGGTTGCCTCCCTCATTCAGTAAGGGGCCCACACTTTCCTTGACCACCTTCTTGTCGCTAACATACCTGAAGAAACCCTTCTTGTTACTCTTAACATCCCTTGCTAGCTGCAACTCCAAGTGTGATTTGGCCTTCCTGATTTCACTCCTGCATGCCTGAACAATATTTTTGTACCCCTCCCTAGTCATTTGTCCAATCTTCCAGTTCTTGTAAGCTTCTTTTTTGTGTTTAAGATCAGCAAGGATTTCACTGTTAAGCCAAGCTGGTCACCTGCCATATTTACTATTCTTTCTACACATTGGGATGGTTTGTCCCTGTAACCTCAATAAGGATTCTTTACAATACAGCCAGCTCTCCTGGACTCCTTTCCCCCTCATGTTATTCTCCCAGGGGATCCTGCCCATCAGTTCCCTGAGGTTGTCAAAATCTGCTTTTCTGAAGTCCAGGGTCCGTATTCTGCTGCTCTCCTTTCTTCCCTGTGTCAGGATCCTGAACTCAACCATCTCATGGTCACTGCCTCCCAGGTTCCCATCCACTTTTGCTTCCCCTACTAATTCTTCCTGGTTTGTGAGCAGCAGGTCAAGAAGAGCTCTGCCCCTAGTTGGTTCCTCCAGCACCTGCACCAGGAAATTGTCCCTACCCTTTTCGAAAACGTCCTGGATTGTCTGTGCACCGCTGTATTGCTCTCCCAGCAGATATCAGGGTGATTGAAGTCTCCCATGAGAACCAGGGCCTGCGATCTAGTAACTTCCATGAGTTGCCGGAAGAAAGCCTCATCCACTTCATCCCACTGGTCCGGTGGTCTTGTGAGTAATCCCACCAAGTCTCTGTTATTCCAATCACATCAATGGCTCCATGTCTAGTTGGCAGCCGGTGTCAAGTGGAGTGCCCCAGGGGTCGGTCCTGGGGCCGGTTTTGTTCAATATCTTCATAAATGATCTGGAGGATGGTGTGGATTGCACTCTCAGCAAATTTGCGGATGATACTAAACTGGGAGGAAGTGGTAGATACGCTGGAGGGGAGGGATAGGATACAGAAGGACCTAGACAAATTGGAGGATTGGGCCAAAAGAAATCTGATGAGGTTCAATAAGGATAAGTGCAGGGTCCTGCACTTAGGACGGAAGAATCCCATGCACCGCTACAGACTAGGGACCGAACGGCTAGGCAGCAGTTCTGCGGAAAAGGACCTAGGGGTGACAGTGGACGACAAGCTGGATATGAGTCAGCAGTGTGCCCTTGTTGCCAAAAAGGCCAATGGCATTTTGGGATGTATAAGTAGGGGCATAGCGAGCAGATCGAGGGACGTGATCGTTTCCCTCTATTCGACATTGGTGAGGCCTCATCTGGAATACTGTGTCCAGTTTTGGGCCCCACACTACAAGAAGGATGTGGATAAATTGGAGAGAGTCCAGCGAAGGGCAACAAAAATGATTAGGGGTCTGGAACACGACTTATGAGGAGAGGCTGAGGGAACTGGGATTGTTTAGTATACGGAAGAGAAGAATGAGGGGGGATTTGATAGCTGCTTTCAACTACCTGAAAGGGGGTTCCAAAGAGGATGGCTCTAGACTGTTCTCAATGGTAGCAGATGACAGAACGAGGAGTAATGGTCTCAAGTTGCAGTGGGGGAGGTTTAGATTGGATATTAGGAAAAACTTTTTCACTAAGAGGGTGGTGAAACACTGGAATGCGTTACCTAGGGAGGTGGTAGAATCTCCTTCCTTAGAGGTTTTTAAGGTCAGGCTTGACAAAGCCCTGGGTGGGATGATTTAACTGGGACTTGGTCCTGCTTCGAGCAGGGGGTTGGACTAGATGACCTCCTGAGGTCCCTTCCAACCCTGATATTCTATGATTCTATGATTCTATGATTCCTTGACTGTGCCAGGACTTCCAGTTCTCCCTGCTTGTTTCCCAGGCTTCTTGCATTTGTGTATAGGCCCTTGAGATAACTCGCTGATCGTCCCTTTCTCAGTATGAGGCAGGAGCCCTGCCCTCTCGCGCTCTTCTGCTCGTGCTTCCTCCCGGTATCCCACTTCCCCACTTACCTCAGGGCTTGGTCTCCTTCCCTCGGTGAACCTAGTTTAAAGCCCTCCTCACTAGGTTAGCCAGCCTGCTTGCGAAGACGCTCTTCCCTCTCTTCGTTAGGTGGAGCCCATCTCTGCCTAGCACTCCTCCTTCTTGGAACACCATCCCATGGTCAAAGAATCCAAAGTCTTCTCTCCGACATCACCTGCGTAGCCATTTGTTGACTTCCATCATTCGACGGTCTCTACCCCGGCCTTCTCCTTCCACGGGGAGGATGGACAAGAACACCACTTGCGCCTCAAACTCCTTTATCCTTCTTCCCAGAGCCACGTAGTCTGCAGTGATCCACTCAAGGTCATTCTTGGCAGTATCATTGGTGCCCACGTGGAGAGGCTGGAAGGGGTAGCGATCCGAGGGCTTGATGAGTCTCGGCAGTCTCTCCGTCACATCATGAATCCTAGCTCCTGGCAAGCAGCAGACTTCTCGGTTTTCCTGGTCGGGGCAGCGGATAGATGACTCAGTCCCCCGGAGGAGAGAGTCCCCGACCACCACCACCCGCCTCCTTCTCTTGGGAGCGGTGGTCATGGAACCCCCAACCCTAGGACAGTGCATCTCATGCCTTCCAATCGCCGGAGTCTCCTTCTGTTCCCTTCCCTCAGACGTATCATCTAGTCCACTCTCCGCATTAGTACCTGTGGAGAGAACATGAAAACGGTTGCTTACCTGTATCTGCGTTGCTGGTACATGGACGCTCCCCTTTCTTCTTCTGGAGGTCACACGCTGCCAAATTTCTTCACCGTTGTCCTGTCTCTGCAGTGCAGCCTGCTCTGAATCTTCAGAACATTGTGTCCGTAGAAGCATATCCTGACGTCTGTCCAGGAAATCTTCAGTTTCTCTTATGCAACGCAGGGTCGATACCAGTTGCTCCAGACCTTGAACCTTCTCTTCCAGTATGGAGACCAGCTTGCACTTTGTACAGACAAAGTCTCTTCTGTCCTGTGGAAGAAAGACAAATGTGGCACGTCCAGTGCAGGTCACAACAGCTGAACACCCCCCATCCATATTACCTTCCTTCTACGAGCTTCCTCAGGAGTTGTAGTAACTACTCAGAGAAGCCGGCGAGATGTAAGCCTCAATGGGCTCTCCCCGGGCGAACTCCCTCTGTTCGCCTCTCTGCTGTTCGCTGCTCAGCTGGTCCACAGCTGACTGGCTTTTTAGAGCAGTCAGGCCCACTCAGGGCTCACCTGGAACAAAGCACTCCCAATTCACACTTTTCAAACCACCAATCAAGCACAAGGTCAAACTGTCCCCACAACAGACACTCAGATACTCACCAACACAGCCTCCCTAATGCAGCCCTTAACGTACCTCCTCTCAGACAGATCCCAGGCAAATTCCCTCTGTTCGCCTCTCCGCTGTTTGCCGCTCCAATGAATGGGGTTTTCCAGGGTGTGAGGTGATGGGGATGGGCCATGGCTGCCAGGGGCGTCTCCCAGGACTCAGCAGCATTTGGCTACAGCCTTTGGGGAGATTTCTGTGCACTCCGCTCAGGACTGGCCCTTAAGGGTACGTTTACACTGCACTGTAAGCCTGGAGCTTGAACTCAGGCTTTATCCTTCTTCCGTCCACACACAAATCATGCTAAACCAAGGCTCAGACCCAGGCTCCCAGGACCCCACGAGGATGAAGGGTCCAAATCTGAGTCAAGTCAGGACCCAGGGTTCACACCCTCTTGCTTTGCAGTGTAGATGCAGCCGCACTGGACTCATGTCCCGCAAACTTATCCCACAATCCCGTGGGCCGACTTTCGGTGACCTCTGGACTGTCATGTTTCCCGACACCGCACCGCGAGCAAAGGGCCCAGGGGCCATGTTTTGAGCGGGTGGTAGGAAGTCGGGGAGATGGGTGGCTGGATGTGGGCCCATGTAAGGCAGTGCCCGAGGTTGGGACCCAGGGTTCCACAGTTCCTCTGTGGGGTTACAAATGGGTATAGCTGTTCACACCCTAGGTTAGCATGCCCGGGGCCTGCTGACTCGAGTTCTGTTACTCTGGCCTTGCACTGCAGCGCAGCCAGACCCCGGGGGACACGTGTGTTTGCCCCCAGGACTGCCTGAGCAAGCGCCAGGTGCTGAGCACCATTCAGCAGATGCAGAAGCTGCTGTCCACGCAGGAGGCCATCCAGCTGCAGGGGATGCGCAGCCTCAAGAAGCAGCTCACGGTCCTGCAAAGCAACATCCACAAGCAGGCCACGAAGCGCAACGGTAATGCAAGCTCTGGTGCACCGGTCTCCCCCGGCAGAGCTGGTGCAAACGCCTCTGGTGGGTGGCACTGGGTGCTAGGGTTGCCAGGTGGCCGGTTTTCGAGCGGAATGCCTGGTCGAAAAGGGACCCTGGCATCTCCGGTCAGCACTGCTGTTAAGAGTCCGGCCGGCGGTGCTGCAGGGCTAAGGCAGGCTAGTCCCCACCTGTCCTGACACCGCGCTGTGCCCCGGAAGCAGCTCCTAGGCGGAGGGGCGGGAAAGACCCACGGGGCTCTGTGCGCTGCCCCACCCCAAAAACAGACTCCGCACTCCCATTGGCCGGGAACCGCGGCCAATGGGTGCTGGGGCAGGCAGTGCCTGCGGGCGAGAGCAGCGTGCAGAGCCTCCTGTCCTCCCCTCACCCCGCCTAGGAGCCGGACCTGCTGGCTGCTTCCGGGGTGCAGCGCGGTGCCAGGACAGACAGGAAACCTGCCTCAGACCCGCTGCACCGCTGACTGCCAGCCGCCCACAGTAAGCCTGAGCCCCAACCCCCTGCCCCTGCCCCTGCCCCGAACCTCCCCAAACCCCTCATCCCCGGCCCCACCCCACAGCCCGCGCCCCCAGCCCAGAACCCATACCCCCTCCTGCACCCCAAAGCCCTGCCTCAACCCGCAGCCCCCTCCCGCACTCCAAATCCCTTGGCCCCACCCCACAACCTGGAGCCCCCTCCTGCACCCCAAACCCCTCATCCCCAGCGCAGAGCCTTCACCCCCTCCCACACCCCAACCCCAACCTACCTCAACCCGCAGCCCCCTCCCACATTCAGAATCCCTCGGGCCCCAGCCTGGAGCCCCCTCCTGCACTCCAAACCCCTCGTCCCAAGCCCCACCCCAGAGTCTGCACCCCCAGCCAGAGCCTTTACCCCCTCCCACACCCCGACCCTCTGCCCCAGCCCAGGGAAAGTGAGTGAGGGTTGGGGAGAGTGAGCCACCAAGGGAGGGGGAATGTGTTGAGTGGGGTGGGGCCTTGGGGAAGGGGCGGGGCTAGGGTGTTCGTTTTTCTGCAATTAGAAAGTTGGCAACCCTGTTGGGTGCCCCGGTGCTGTACTGCGGACATTGGCTTTGTGGGGCTGCCCTGAGCCGGTTGCCTCCAGCACACCCCTGCATTGCACCTGGGCACGGGTGTCCCTCGCTCTCTGGCTCTCTCCTGCACTGCCAGCTCCATCCCTACCTACTGCTTTGAGGCCTGGGCCACGCCTAAAAATTAGGCCAACCTGGAGCGGGTAGATCGCTCGAGGCTGTGAACACGTCGTGCCCCGTGGGATGTAGGTAGGTCGGCAAAGAATTCTCCAGACCGGGGCGGCTGAGGCCAAAGGGGCCGTGGTGAGCTGCAGCCATCATCGGGCTGGATCCTGCCTAGCTCTCCGTGGGCTAGCTGGCCAGCTGGGGTTAGCTGAGCCCCCAGATCTAAGTGGGTGGAGCTGGTGGCGTGCCAGGGGGCTCTGCTGACTCTGCTCACCCAGGGTGGGTGGGATGTATTGGGAAAGGGGCAAGAGTCGGCCTGCGGTGTCTGATCCCTGCTGCAGCATGCTGAAGGGCGCTGACGGGGGATTAACCCTAACCCCGTTCCCGTTCCCCTTCCCCAGACAGCTGTCCCCACCTGACGGCACCCCTCAATGGCAGGAAGCTGGGCGAGAAGGCCACGGTGGGGCATGAGGTGCACTTCCTGTGTGAGGCCGGCTTCCGGCTGGTGGGCTCCGAGTCCCGCACCTGCCTGCAGGACCGGACGTGGAGCGGCCAGCAGCCCTTCTGCCAGAGTGAGTACGGCTGCGGGGCCGCCCCGGGCGGGCAGAGCACCACGCTGGGAGAGGGGCCGAGGGGCCTCCAGGGACTGGCAAAGGGACGGAGCCACGGCTAGGGACTGTGGCAGCCATCCTGGGCAGAGCTGCCACTGCCAGCACCTTTTGTTCCAGAACCCATGCCCGGCCCGATCCCTGCCCCACCTCCGCCCCGATTCCTGCCCCTCGCCTGCCCCGATCCCCGCCTGCTCCGATCTGCGCCCCACGCCCGCCCCGATGTCTGCCCGCCCCAATCTCTGCTCCACCTCCGCCCCGATTTCCGCTCCACGCCCGCCCCGAGTCCCCACCCACATGCCTGCCCCGATCCCTGCCCCCCACCTGCCCTGCTCCACGCCTGCCCCAAGTCCCCACCCACATGCCCACCCTGATCCCTGTCCCACCTCTGCCCCGATCCCCACCCTGATCACTGCCCCATGCCCCATCCACCCCAAGTCCCTACCCACACGCCCGCCCCGATCCAAGTCCGCACCCACACACCCGCCCCGAGTCCACACCCACATGCCTGCCCCATTCCCTCTGCCCCCCCGCTCTGATCACTGCCCCACACCCCTATCCACCCCGATCCTCACAGACACTTTTGCCCCGATCTCCGCTCCACGCCTGTCCTGATCCCTGCTCCATGCCCTGATCACCGCCCCATGCCCCTATCCGCCCTGATCACCGCCCCATGCCCCTATCCGCCCTGATCAACGCCCCATGCCCCTATCCACCCCGAGTCCCCACCCACATGCCTGCCCCGATCCCTGCCCCCCACCTGCCCTGCTCCACGCCTGCCCCGAGTCTCCACCCACATGCCTGCCCCAATCCCTGCCCCCTTGCCTGCCCCAATCTCCATTCCACGCCTGCCCCAAATCCCCACCCACACGCCCACTTCAATCTCTGCCCCGCCTCTGCCCCAATCCCTGCCCCACACCTGCCCCGGTGGGAGGCAGGACGGGTGGAGGCGGGGGATGGGGGAGGCAGGACAGGTAGAGGGAAGGGGGAGGCAGGACGGCTAGAGGCGGGGGATGGGGAGGCAGGATGGGTAGAGGGAGGGGGGAGGCAGGACGGCTAGGGGCGGGGGATGGGGAGGCAGGACGGGTGGAGGCGGGGGATGGGGAGGCAGGACGGCAGGTGGGACAGCTGAGTAGCATGGTGAGTAGGAGTCAAAGATGACACTGAGCGATCCCAGTGTTTGTGCCTGAGTTGATTTATTTAAGTTTAGAAGTGTGAGCAGCAAGAGTGATGTAGTGGTGGGAGTCTGCTATAGACCACCGGACCAGGGGGATGAGGTGGATGAGGCTTTCTTCCAGCAACTCGCAGAAGCTACTAGATCGCACGCCCTGGTTCTCATGGATGACTTTAATTTTCCTGATATCTGCTGGGAGAACAATACAGCAGTGCATAGACAATCCAGGAAGTTTTTGGAAAGTGTAGGGGACAATTTCCTGGTGCAAGTGCTAGACGAGCCAACTGGGGGGGAGCTCTTCTTGACCTGATGCTCACAAACAGGGAAGAATTAGTGGGGGAAGCAAAAATGGACGGGAATCTGGGAGGCAGTGACCATGAGTTGGTTGAATTCAGGATCCTGACACATGGAAGAAAGGTAAGCAGCAGGATACGGACCCTGGACTTCAGGAAAGCAGACTTTGACTCCCTCAGGGAACTGATGGGTAGGATCCGCTGGGGGAATAACATGAGGGGGAAAGGAGTCCAGGAGAGCTGGCTGTATTTCAAGGAATCCCTGTTGAGGTTACAGAGACAAACCATCCCGATGAGTCAAAAGAATAGTAAATATGGCAGGCGACCAGCTTGGCTTAACGGTGAAATCCTAGCGGATCTTAAACATAAAAAAGAAGCTTACAAGAAGTGGAAGGTTGGACATATGACCAGGGAAGAGTATAAAAATATTGTTCGGGCATGTAGGAATGAAATCAGGAAGGCCAAATCGCACCTGGAGCTGCAGCTAGCAAGAGATGTCAAGAGTAACAAGAAGGGTTTCTTCAGGTATGTTGGCAACAAGAAGAAAGCCAAGGAAAGTGTGGGCCCCTTATTGAATGAGGGAGGCAACCTAGTGACAGAGGATGTGGAAAAAGCTAATGTGCTCAATGCTTTTTTTGCCTCTGTCTTCACTAACCAGGACAGCTCCCAGACTGCTGCACTGGGCATCACAACATGGGGAGTAGATGGCCAGCCCTCTGTGGAGAAAGAGGTGGTTAGGGACTATTTAGAAAAGGTGGATGTGCACAAGTCCATGGGGCCGGACGAGTTGCATCCGAGAGTGCTAAAGGAATTGGCGGCTGTGATTGCAGAGCCATTGGCCATTATCTTTGAAAACTCATGGCAAACGGGGAAGTCCCAGATGACTGGAAAAAGGCTAATGTAGTGCCAATCTTTAAAAAAGGGAAGAAGGAGGATCCGGGGAACTACAGGCCAGTCAGCCTCACCTCAGTCCCTGGACAAATCATGGAGCAGGTCCTCAAAGAATCAATCCTGAAGCACTTACATGAGAGGAAAGTGATCAGGAACAGTCAGCATGGATTCACCAAGGGCAGGTCATGCCTGACTAATCTAATCGCCTTCTATGATGAGATTACTGGTTCTGTGCATGAAGGGAAAGCAGTGGATGTATTGTTTCTTGACTTTAGCAAAGCTTTTGACACGGTATCCCACAGTATTCTTGTCAGCAAGTTAAAGAAGTATGGGCTGGATGAATGCACTATAAGGTGGGTAGAAAGTTGGCTAGATTGTCGGGCTCAACGGGTAGTGATCAATGGCTCCATGTCTAGTTGGCAGCCGGTGTCAAGTGGAGTGCCCCAGGGGTCGGTCCTGGGGCCAGTTTTGTTCAATATCTTCATAAATGATCTGGAGGATGGTGTGGATTGCACTCTCAGCAAATTTGCGGATGATACTAAACTGGGAGGAGTGGTAGATATGCTGGAGGGCAGGGATAGGATACAGAGGGACCTAGACAAATTGGAGGATTGGGCCAAAAGAAATCTGATGAGGTTCAATAAGGATAAGTGCAGGGTCCTGCACTTAAGACGGAAGAACCCAATGTACAGCTACAGACTAGGGACCGAATGGCTCGGCAGCAGTTCTGCGGAAAAGGACCTAGGGGTGACAGTGGATGAGAAGCTGGATATGAGTCAGCAGTGTGCCCTTGTTGCCAAGAAGGCCAATGGCATTTTGGGATGTATAAGTAGGGGCATAGCGAGCAGACCGAGGGACGTGATCGTTCCCCTCTATTCGACATTGGTGAGGCCTCATCTGGAGTACCGTGTCCAGTTTTGGGCCCCACACTACAAGAAGGATGTGGATAAATTGGAGAGAGTCCAGTGAAGGGCAACAAAAATGATTAGGGGTCTGGAACACATGACTTATGAGGAGAGGCTGAGGGAACTGGGATTGTTTAGTCTGCAGAAGAGAAGAATGAGGGGGGATTTGATAGCTGCTTTCAACTACCTGAAAGGTGGATCCAAAGAGGATGGTTCTAGACTATTCTCAGTGGTAGAAGAGGACAGGACAAGGAGTAATGGTCTCAAGTTGCAGTGGGGGAGGTTTAGGTTGGATATTAGGAAAAACTTTTTCACTGGGAGGGTGGTGAAACACTGGAATGCGTTACCTAGGGAGGTGGTGGAATCTCCTTCCTTGGAAGTTTTTAAGGTCAGGCTTGACAAAGCCCTGGCTGGGATGATTTAGTTGGGGATTGGTCCTGCTTTGAGCAGGGGGTTGGACTAGATGACCTCCTGAGGTCCCTTCCAACCCTGATATTCTATGATTCTATGATTTGAGCTTTGTCCTCACGTTCCCGGTTATCGATAACCAGCATCTCTCCTCTCCCCACAGCTACCAGCAACTGCGCCAGCAGCCCTTGTGCCAATGGCGGGACCTGTGTGGAGGACGTGCGGCGGTTCACCTGCTTGTGCCCCAGCAGCTGGTCAGGCAGTAACTGCCAGACCCCCATCTACTCCTGTAGGTACAGACCAGGCCCCGGCCCCTCGCTCCTCTCACCTCTGGAAGGGGCATCTGCAGAGAGGATCAGTCGTGTGTGTGCACACGTCTGCGATGCAGAGAAGAGGGGGTGTCTGTGTGCGCGCACGGTGCAGGGAAGAGGAGTGTTGTGTGTGTGCAATGTGCAGGGAAGAGGGGGGTATGTGTGTGTTTGGTGCAGGGAAGGTGTGTGTGTGTGTGTGTGCAAATGGTGCAGAGAAGAGGGGGGTGTATGTGCAAACGGTGCAGGGAAGGGGTTTCTGTGTGTGCACCCAATGCAGGGAATGGGTGTGTATGTGTGCATGGTGCAGGGAAGAAGTGTGTGCGCGTGCGCGTGTGTGTGCAGGGAAAAGAGGGGGGTGAGTGTGTGGGCGTGGGAGTGCATGCTGCAGGGGAGAGCTGTGTGTGTGTGCATGTGTCACGGAGTCCCGGGGCGCTGCTCTGGAACTGCTCCCTACGGAGCCAGGCAGGACTCTGGGGGAGCCTCCTCTCTCTGAGCAGGCTGTCGCCAGGGCAAGAAGCTTCCACAGCTTCCACTTTCCTGGGTCTGACCTCGGAGCATTCAGCATCCCCTTCCACACCATGTGCTTCCCGCAGCGAGTCCGCCTGGGCGAGGCTCCTGGGGAAGCCAGAGGGCCCTGCACCCCAACTCCGCAGTCAGACGGGACTCTCAGCCAGCTGGTAAAACAGAAGGTTTATTAGTCGACAGGAACACAGCGTAGGGCAGAACTTGTTAGCACTGAAATCAGTGACTTTCAGCCAAGTCCATTTTGGGGGGAGGGGAGCCCAGAGCCAGGGCTCTGGCCCTCCCCCTGCGCCCCAAGCCAGAGGAGACTGTCTGGCTGCCAGCAGCCTGGGCCCTGCCCTGCCCGTTGCTTCTCCTCCGGCCTGTGTCTCGCTTCCCGGGCCAAGAGCCACCTGGTCATATCCCCCTCCTGGGTCTCAGGTTACCAAGGGGCAGCCATAGCATCCATGCAGGCAGCTGGAGCAACCCCTGCAAAAGTCACACACCCTTATTCCCACCACCTAGACCAGGGGCGGGAAAACTTTTTGGCCTGAGGGCTGCATTGGGTTTCGGAAATTGTATGGAGGGCTGGTTAGGGGAGGGGGTCGTGGCCCAGCTCCCACCTCCTATCCGCCCCCCCCCCCGACTCCTGCCCCATCCAACCCCCCCTGTTCCCTGATGGGCCCCCCCTGGACCCCGCCCCATCCACACACCCCCGCCGCCCCAACCAACCCCCCTCCCCTCCGTTCCTGGCTGCCCCCCCCCAGGACCCCTGCCCCCATTCAACCCCCTGTTTCTACCCCGACCCCTATCCACACCCCCACCCTCTGACCACCACCCCAAACTCCCATGCCCCCTAGCCAACCCCGCCGCTCCCTGCCCAACCCACGGCAGGGTGGTGCAGGAGGTGGGAGGCCCCCTGCCTCAGGAGCGGCTCCCACACGGTGCCCAGGGCTGTGGGACGCCCAGAGCACATGAGCGAGCTCGTGCCATGCCCCAGGCTGGGCTCCGCCTGCCGCCGACCAGGGGAGCTAACAGCTGTCTCCCCCTGCCGCTGCAGCCTGGGTGACGCTGAGCCCCTCGTCCTTCAGTCGCCAGCCCCGCTGCACAGACGCCCGCCTGCGCTCGCCCCACTGCACCTGTGACACCGGCTTCCAGCTGCGGGCCGGCGGCGTGTGCCAAGGTACCCTGGCTCCCTCGCCACACTCTGCAAACCGGGCTGGGGCATGTCTAACCCCCTGCAGGCCCAGCCCCACCGAGGCCGCCCCAGCAGCGCCCTGCACTAGCTTTGCCCCTGCCCCTCCCAACAAGGGACCCGCCCAGCGTCAGCACCCCGGGGCCCAGGGACGTGGCCTGGGAGAGCCATGAAGGAGTGGCCAGCACCAGCCAGGGAACCCCAGGGGAGGCTCTTGCATGGCACTGGGGTACCCTGGACCACCCATTGTGGGGTGGAGGCTGGGGGGTTTCCAGCACCGGCCAGGCTGTGAGGGCCCAAGGTTGGGGGGTGGTCTGGGTGTCACACTCTTCCTGAACCCCCACTCCCCAGAATCTCCACTGTCTATTCCATGGCCAGATGTTGACGAGTGCCAGCTCTTCCAGGCCAGCTGGCAGACCCGCCTCTGCGTGCACGATTGTGTCAACCTGCCCGGCTCCTACCACTGTGTCTGCCCCCAGGGCTACCTGCTCCATGCCGACCAGAACACGTGCACCGGTGAGCAGCACCTGCATCAGGGGAGGGGAGAGAGGCCTCATGCCCTGCGGGGTCACTGCATCACAGCTTGCAAATGGAACCCAGCTCTGAGCTCCTGTGCAGCCCTGCCCCTGCCCAGAGCCCGCCTCTGCACTCAGCTCAGCCACATGGCGAGCTGAAGCCCCTTTGGGTGCCCATGGGCATGGGTCTGACACCGCTCGGAGGTCTGGACCCTTCTGTGGCATCATCCCACTCTAAAGCCCCCTCAGTACCCATGGGCCCGGGATCAGCTCTGCCCCTCTGCCTGAGTGCCAGGCTGCTGCCAAAGCCCCCTAGGATACCGAGGCCTAGTGTTACCTGTGCCCCCCTTGGGACCCAGGGCTCCATGGGTACCTGGGCACCCCTTGCCTTGGCACCAACCTAATCCTGAAGAGGCAAATGTCCACTGGCCCCCATCTTCGCCCCTGTGGCAGACACCGGCTCAGCACCCGGGGGTTAAACAACACTGGCAGGGTGTGTGGCCACAGCTGGGTAGGCCGGGGAAGGGTGAGGCCCTGGCCCCACCGTGGAAGGGAACCAGTTGCATTCACACCAGGATCTGGGGGATTTTGTTTGCTCTGCCAGATGTGGACGAATGCACCGACAATCAGCACAACTGCAGCCATGGCGAGCTCTGCGTCAATGTCTTTGGGGGCTACTGGTGCGTGCGCCCCAAGTGCCCCCAGCCCAGGCTCAACACCAGCTACGTCAAGACCTCCGTCTAGTAAGTGTTTCCATGCGTGCAGACCAGCAGCCCATGGCTCCCCTGCGGCACCCAGGCTGGGAGGAGTGCCGAGTCCCTGCAAGCCCCTTGGGTAGGTGCTATCAACAAAAGCTGACAGTTGGCAGTTTTTCAGAGACATGATTAAGGGCACAAGAGCAAACTATCCCCCTGCGTAGGAAACACAGGAAGTCTGGCCAGAGACCACGCTGGCCTAACCAGGAGACCGTCAACGGTCTGAAACTCAAAAAAAGAGTCCTACAAAAAGTGGAAACTTGGTCAAATGACAAAGGGTGAATATAAACAAATAACACAAGTCTGTAGGGACAAAATTAGAAAGGCGAAGGCACAAAACGAGATCAAACTATTTAGGGACATAAAAGGAAACAAGAAAACATTAGAAGCAAAAGGAAGACCAAGGACAGGGTAGGCCCATTACTCAATGGGGGGGGAGACAATAACAGAAAAGGTGGCAATGGCAGAGGTGCTTAATGACTTCTTTGTTTCGGTTTTCACCAAGAAGGTTGGTGGTGATGGAACGTCTAACACAGTGAACGCCAGTTAACATGAGGTAGGATCAGAAGCTAAAATAGGGAAAGAACAAGTTAAAAATTACTTAGACAAGTTAGATGTCTTCAAGTCACCAGGGCCTGATGAAATACATCCTAGAATACTCAAGGGGCTGACTGAGGAGATGTCTGAGCCATTAGCAATTATCTTTGAAAATTCATGGAAGACGGGAGAGATTCCAGAAGACTGGAAAAGCGGAAATCTAGTGCCCAGCTATAGAAAGGGAAATAAGGACAAGCCGGGGAATTACAGACCAGTCAGCTAAACTTCTGTACCCGAAAAGATAGTGGAGCAAAGAATTAAGCAATTGATTTGCAAACATTTAGAAGATAATAAGGTGATAAGTAACAGTCAGCATGGATTTGTCAAGAACAAATCCTGTCAAACCAACCGGGCAGCTTTCTGTGACAGGGTAACAAGCCTTGTGGATGGGGGGAAGCGGTAGACGTGGTATATTTTGACTTTAGTAAGGCTTCCGATACTGTCTCGCATGATCTTCTCATAAACAAACTAGGGAAATGCAGCCTAGATGGAGCTACTATAAGGTGGGTGCAAAACTGCTTGGAAAATCGTTCCCAGAGAGTAGTTATCAGTGGTTCAGTCATGCTGGAAGGGCGTAACGGGTGGGGTCCCGCAAGGATTGGTTCTGGTTCTGTTCAATATCTTCATCAGTGATTTAGATAATGGCATAGAGAGCACACTTATGAAGTTTGTGGACGATACCAAGCTGGGAAGGGTGGCAAGTGCTTTGGAGGATAGGATTAAAATTCAAAATGATCTGGACAAACTGGAGAAATGGTCTGAAGTAAATAGGACGAAATTCAAGAAGGACAAATGCAAAGTACTTCACTTAGGAAGGAACAATCAGTTGCACACATACAAAGTGGGAAATGACTGCCTAGGAAGGAGTACTGCAGAAAGGAATCTGGGGGTCATAGTGGACCATAAGCTAAATATGAATCAACAGTGCAACTCTGTTGCAAAAAAAGCAAACATCATTCTGGGTTTGTTGTAAGTGTTACAGGAGTGTTGTAAGCAAGACACGAGAAGTAATTCTTCCGCTCTACTATGCACTGATTAGGCCTCAACTGGAGTATTGTGTCCGGGTTCTGGGTGCCACATTTCAGGAAAGATGTGGAGAAATTGGAGAAAGTCCAGAGAAGAGCAATAAAAATGATTAAAGGTCTAGGAAACATGACCTACGAGGGAAGATTGAAAAAACTGGGGTTGTTTAGTTGTCAAGTACATAAAAGGTTGTTACAAGGAGGGAGAAAAATTGTTCTTAACCTCTGAGGACAGGACAAGAAGCAATTGGCTTAAATTGCAGCAAGGGAGGTTTAGGTTGGACATTAGGAAAAACTGTCAGGGTGGTTAAGCACTGGAATAAATTGCCTAGGGAGGCTGTGGAGATTTTTAAGACCAGGTTAGACAAACACCTGTCAGAGATTGTCTAGATAATACTTAATCCTGCTAGGAGGGCAGGGGACTGGACTAGATGACCTCTCGAGGTCCCTTCCAGTCCTACACGTCTATGATTCTGTCTCCCCCCAGTCAGTGTGAGCGCAACCCATGCCCCATGAACAGCAGAGCCTGCCAGTTGGCCGCCAACTCCATCTCCTTCCACTACCTGCCGCTCCAATCCAACCGCACCGTGCCCAGGGTGCTCTTCAAGATGTCCACCACCCACCTGGTGGGCGACAGCCTGCGCTTCGCCATTGTGGGTGGCAGGGGCCAGGGCGTCTTCGCCGTGCAGCGCTCCGACCGGCACACTGGCGAGCTGATCCTCACCAGCCCGGTGGTGGGGCCGGCCACCTTGGAGGTGGAGCTGGAAATGAGCAAACTCGCCCGGAAGGTTCTTCTTGGGAAGCACATCTTCAGGGTCACGGCCTTCATCTCCCAGTACGAGTTCTGAGCCCCCCCGAGCTGCCGGCCTCACGCATTCCAGCAGAGATGCCCGCCTCAGAGCTGAGATGGGGCTTCCAGGGCATCCAGCCAAGCTAGCCGTCTGGGGCACCCCTGCTGGCTTCTAGCAAACGTCCGGGGGAGCTGCCTCTTTGGAGACCCCCGTTCTTCACCTGGCAAAGACCTCACCCCTTGTGTCCTGCCCGTATAGCATGTCACGGCCTCACTGGGGCTGGCTGTGGGTGGCAGAGAAATCGCAATGGCCAGTGCCTAGGAGCGCAGGGCCGAGGGTGGCTCCCTGAGTAGCTTAGCTGCTCCCCAGCCTGCGGTGGCACTGGCCAGCTGACATGCACACAGCCAGCGTGGGCACGAGCCCCCAGGGTGTCCCGTGTCAGCCGCCAGCTGCGCGTCCCGGCCGCCCCTCCAGCTTGCATTCCCCTGCTCTCGTATGTGCCCCGGGCTTAGACGCCGCATCTGCCTAGGGCAGCAACAGCACAGTGAGCCCACCCAGGGCAGACGAGCAGGACCTGCCAACTGGGGATTTGACTTCTCGTACGTAGTAACATAAAATAAACCGGTAACGTCTCCAGCAGGAGCCCTCTCCGCTCATTGCTCCCCATCGCCGGCACAGGACCCAGAACTCCTAGTGAGCCAGCAGCAGATTGGTGTGCCACGCTCTGCCCTCCTCCCCTATGGGCTGGCTGACTCCAGCCCCAAGGCCCCCGCACCGCTGCCCATCCACAGGGTAGTGCCCAAGACCCACCTCGGCACCCATCTGCTCTGATCACGCCCCCCGCCCCTCAGCGTGAGCTGGCCGTGTGCTTCCAGGCCAGGCCGACTGGGCCTTGACTGCCCACCTGCAAACTGGGGCTGATGCTACCACCTGAGGGCCTGGCAAACGGGCCGCTAGCCCAAGGTGCCAGGGGCCCATGCTGCCCTTCATGGCTGCACCCACACTGCCTGGCAGGCCCTGCGCTAACAGTTGGGCAAAGGTTAGCTGACTGCCCAGGCCATGGCCTCTGCAGAGCCAGGGCGGGAGGGGCTGGGGGGTGAGCCGTGGCCGAGGGGGGTGGGTGCATGCGCTGCCCTGAGGGGCTGGGCGCGTGTGCGTGTGTTCCCTGAGACACCCTAACCCACTTCCCCAACGCATCAGGAGGCCCTGGGGGGACCCCTTGTAGTTACTGTCTGATCAGAAACCACCCAAAGAGGGTTGGGGGGTCCTGCTACATTCCCAGACTCACCCCACGGAGCTGGCCTGGAGCCTTGTGGGGCAGGGTGTAGGGCTGCGAGCCTGGCTCAGGAGCAGGAGGGAGCAGGCTGCTGTCAGCCCTCCCCAGTTCCACATCTCCCCACACAGCCTCTTTCAACCCACTCCCACCCCGGTACCCGGACCCTGACAGCTCCAGAGAGCCCAGGGACCATGGACAAGGAGCCTGCTCCAGAGACACCCCCCGGGTTCTGTTTTGTGTGATTAGAAAGTTGGCAACCCTCCCCGCACCTGAATTTCCGACTGGAGGTCTGCTCACCTCGCACGCCCTAGCCCCAGAGAGCTCATAACTGCCAGACAGCTCAAGTGTGATATGTGATGAGTTCTGTGCTGCTTCCTGGCTTCCCCCTTGGGGCAGGGAGTTTGTTTATACACAGAGGCTGGGTGATTAAGATAACAAAAGGCTTGTCATTATATTAAATTAAGGCTCGTTAGATGATCCTGAAAGCACTGCCAGGCACTCCAGTTAAAAGACAGGAAACAAAGGGTAGGAATAAATGGTGAGAAGGGAGAAAAGTAAATGGGGTCCCCTAGGGGTCTGTTTTGGGACCAGTGCTGTTCAACATATTCATAAATGATCTGGAGAAAGGGGTAAACAGGGAGGTGGCAAAGTTCGCAGAAGATATAAAACTACTCAAGATAGTCAAGTCCCAGGCAGACTGTGAAGAGCTACAAAAGGATCTCACAAAACTGGGCGACTGGGCAACAAAATGGCAGATGAAATTCAATGTTGATAAATGCAAAGTGTTGCACATTGGAAAACATCATCCCAACTATGCGTATACAATGATGGGGTCTGCATTAGCTGTTCCCACTCAAGAAAGAGACCTTGGCGTCATGGTGGCTAGTTCTGTGCAGCGCAGTCAAAAAAGCGAACAGAATGTCGGGAATCATTAAGAAAGGGAGAGATAATAAGGCAGAAAACATCCTATTGCCTCTATACACGCCCACATCCTGAATACTGCGTGCAGATGTGGTCGTCCCACCTCTAAAAAGATATATTGGAATTGAAAAAGGTTCAGAAAAGGGCAACAAAAATGATTAGGGGTATGGAATGGCTTCCATATGAGGAGAGATTAATAAGACTGGGACTGTTCAGCTTGGAAAAGAGATGACTAAGGGGGGATATGATAGAGGTCTATAAAATCATGACTGGTGTGGAGAAAGTAAATAAGGAAGTGTTATTTACTCCTTCCCGTAACACAAGCACTAGGGGTCACCCAATGAAACTAACAGGCAGCAGATTTACAACAAACAAAATAAAGTATTTCGTCACAGTCAACCTGTGGAACTCCTTGCCAGAGGATGTTGTGAAGGCCAAAACTATACCAGGGTTCAAAAAAAAACTAGATAAGTTCATGGAGGACAGGCCCATCAATGGCTATTAGCCAGGATGGGCAGGAATGGTGTCCTGTTTGCCAGAAGCTGGGAATGGGCGACAGGGGATGGATCACTTGATGATTCCTGTTCTGTTCATTCCCTCTGAAGCACCCAGCATTGGCCACTGTCAGAAGACAGGAAACCGAGCTAGATGGACCTTTGGTCTGACCCAGTGTGGCTGTTCTTATGTTCTTATATAGAACCCAGATGTATCTGCCCCCCGCTGTAATCCACTAGACCCCCCACTCTCTTCCCAGAGCTGAGATAGAACCCAGGAGTCCTGACGTGGGCTCTCTCTCTCTCTCTCTGCAGAATTAGTAACAAAGTAAGAAAATACATTACAATTTTAAACCCAACCAGCGTCCCTTAAGTGACTTGCCACAAAATGTCAGAATATGTTAATATTAGAGCTGAGTGGGACTAATAGTTATTTACTTTTCTTTCTTTTTGATAGGAATTAGATCCAGGGCTCCTGTCAGCTAATTGCTAAGTTATCTGCCAAAACACTAGAGTTTTCAAGTGTCTAAGTAGCCCCTGGAATCACGGTTAAAGTTGCACCCCACCCCCCCATTTCTTTTTTTTAAATGGTGCCTCTGGGAGGCTGCACGCCGGGGTGAGCTCAGGTGGGCTGGGAACACAGCAATGGGTCTATCAGCACAGCCCCTTTGGGATCCCAGGGGCAGCAAGGGGCGGCTGGGCCCCCACACTCTGCCTGCCTCCCCATTGAGCTGGAGGCTGCAGGGGGTCAGGCCCCACTGGAAAATGGCCAATTCCCCTCCAAACAGGAACACTGCTCCTGGCAGCAGGCACCCAGGTGCTTCGAACACTGCCCAGGAGTCCCTCTACAACCCCCTGGATGTAGGGCAGTCCCCCAGCCAGGCACCAGCACCAGGAAGGGCCCAAAGGAGGAACCCGCCTGGCTTGGCCCTTGCTGTAGTGTGTACCGGTCCGTGGAAGAGGAGTGGGCAGCCCAACTCTGCACTATGCCAGGGCCCGCTGGGCACAGGTGAGGCCTGCCCAGTCAGGGTGGGCAGCAGAGATGTTACCTGCTGGGAAGCTGAGCCTTGGGCAAGGCAGAGGAGCAGCATGGCACTCTGGCCCTGCCAGCCCCCATGGCCAAATGCATTTGCCTCAGATGACTCCCTTCCAGAGAGGTTTTCTCCCCACCCCAACAGCCCTGTCTCTGCAATATTTCTTTTGGGGGTGTCAGGAAGACCGAGTCTCCAGCGTAGGGGGCCAGCAGCTCCACAGGAGGCAGAGTTGGAGCATGCTCCTGCCCACGGAGATCCCACTGGGACCCAAGACAGGACAGTGACTGAAGGGCGGGGAAACTGAGCCACAGGCACATGGCGGGAGTCCCCAAAGACTCAGTGATGATGCTGGGATCAGGGCTAGCCGCTAGGATGACCAAATGTCCCGCTTTTATAGGGACAGTCCCGATATTTGGGGCTTTGTCTTATATAGGCGCCTATAACCCCCCAGGCCCTGTCCTGATTGTTCACACTTGCTGTCTGGTCACCCTACTAGCGGGCTCCTATTAAGCCCTATGCTTAATGCAGGAGGCCACATGCCCGAGGTCCTAGCCTGAGAAAACCGGATCCCATGCTGGGCCGGAACAAACCCATACACACCCCTCTGTGCCCAGGGCTCTGGTACAGCTCAGCCAGGCCTCCCTCGGCAAGAGCCCAGCTCCCTGGCAGGAGCCAAGTGCTTGAGCGCTTACAGCCACAGCGCTACCAAGCACAACCCACAGCGGTTTCACACGTGTCTTGAAAGCACACAGGCAGCAGGCTGCTGCAGGGCCTCCCACGCCAGGGGGAGCCCAGAGCTGGGGGGAGGGTGAAACCCAATGAGTGGCTCAAGCTGGTGTTTGGGGGTGGGCACAGTGGAACCCCCCTGTTCCCTGATGCAGCGTTACCCAATGATAACCACTGGCGAGAGCCAGCCCTAGCTTTCCTGCCTGGGGCTGATGCTTAGAGGCAGCGGACTGCCCTCCTGCCCAAATAATGCCCCATGCCAGGGGGGCAACACTGAACATGGAGCAAGGGCCGACACTCCCTGCTGGAAAACGCCTGGGGCTCTGAAGGGTAAGAATTGACTACTGGGTCACGCTAGCCGAGAGCGTGGTGTCTGGGGCCGCAGTCCAGCATTGCCTGCAGTGTGTGCCACTCCTGTTTTGCTCTTTTCTGAACAGGTCAGCAGGAAAGCCAGGCTCTGTTCTCAGGCCTGCCAGGCCCAGAGCCGTCCAGTGCCCAGCTGCAGATCAGGGCACCTGGCTGCAGAGATCTATGGAAACCAGTGACTGCCTTGCCTGCAAAGTATATTTCCCAGCAGTGCGGCAGGCGCACTGCTCCCACACTGACCTTGCCCTTTGCATCACTCGCCTTTGGGGAGGACGCAGGGCGCCCCAGAGAGTCCCTGGAATCACAACAGAGCCCTGCTCAGAACTGGCTCAGCCAGGAGGCTGGGAGTGATGTGCAGACTTAGGGGGAATTCCACAATGCTGTGGAGGGGACAGCCCCCTTCCCCCACCTCACAGGCTGGGAGGGGGCGCCCTTCACACTCTGGGGCGGGTAGAGCTCCTGGCAGGTCCAGGGTGATGGGGTGAGAAAGGGCTCAGGACAGAGGGCGGGAGGGAGAATCCAAAATCACTGTGACACTCCACCCCATGCAGCCCCCTCCTCCTGTGCACACGCCACCCATTCTCTGCCTGTGCGGCTCCCTGGGGCTCGGTCTCCCCCCAAACAGCCTGGTTAGCAGCCCTGCTCACACCAGTCTGACCCAACACATTCCTGCACCCCTCACACAAAGCTGCTCCTGTGTGCAGAGAGCACAGAAACCAGCCCACAGAGGTCTCCTTATATAACACACAAAGAACAGGAGGACTTGTGGCACCTGAGAGGCTAACAGATTTATTTGAGCATAAGCTTTCGTGAGCTACAGCTCACTTCATCGGATGCAAAAAAGCTCACAAAAGCTCATGCTCAAATAAATTTGTTAGTCTCTAAGGTGCCACAAGTCCTCCTGTTCTTTTAGTGGGTACAGACTAACACGGCTGCTCCTCTGAACCCTGTTATATAACACAGAGCACTTTGCTTCAGGCCAGCCAAGGACAGGGCATCTCCTCCAGCACGTGGCACAGTTTATTGACTGACAGGGAGCAGCCTGGCTCCAGGAAGAGCGGCACTGCTGACAGACACACAGACGACCGTTAGGCAGCCTTTCCTTCACGCCCAGGGCACATGACTAGCCTGGCCCATTGCTAGTCAGTTTCACTTCCTGCCCCTGAGATTGAATTAAATTCCCACTCCTAAAGAGAGAGATGGAAGCAGTTGATGCATGATGGTTTAATAAAAAGGCATTCAGTATTGCAGGCATTCTCAAACTTCATTGCACCGTGACCCCCTTCTGACAACAAAAATTACTACATGACCCCAGGATGAGGGACTGAAGCCTGAGCCCACCTGAGCCCCATACCCCAGGTAAGGTGGCCCAAGGGCTTCAGCCCCAGTCAGGAGGCCTGTAACCTGAGCCCCGCCACGCAGAGCTGAAGCCCTCTGGCTTCAGCCCCAGGCCCCAGCAAGTCTAACGCCAGCCCTGGTGACCCCATTAAAACCAGATTGTGACCCACTTTGGGTTCCTGACCCAGTTTGAGAACCGTGGCAGTATTGTCATCAGCCCCCCCAAAATCACAGGATTGGCTTAAAAACCAGGAGAGTTTTAAAAATAATTAGGTGCTTTTGATTTGCCTTCTGAGTTTTGAACCCCTAAGGTTGATGTTTTCTGGTTTGCTCTGCACCTGGGAGGGTTAGAAAGGTACCTTGCTACTAATGAAAGCAGAGACTTCTCAGTTAACCACAGGACTCCAGGGGCTGAGGGGTTAAAAAAAATCACTAGGGTGAGACTTACACTCAAATCACATGAGTGTGCAATCCTGTGCCTTGAGGAGAGCGCTTTGGGCATGATCAGGCCTAGAACCCTCTCGCCAGCCTTCACGAACTGGCACCTGAGCACTGGGTTCAAAAAGCCACAGCCCTGCTGCTCTAAGCCCCGCTGCAGGCAACTCTACGTAGACGGTTCAGTCCATTGTGGGCTTTTGGTTGCTTTGCTCCAGGTTCCTTTATTTGGGGCAATACAGGAATCTGCAGCAAGAGAATCAGAACCCTGTAGCAGAGCAGGAGTTAGCCAGTGCGGTGCTGCTGCCCACTGCCAGGCTGGGGCGCTTTCTGCTCGATCCAGCTCTTGTACGTGTAAGTGGGGGAATGGGCCCGCTCTTGCGGGGAACTTTCCTGGCTCATACATGACCCTGGTGAAGTGGGCTAGCGAAAGGATCTGAGTCCTCGCTCCCACTTCCTTTACCCAGAGACCTGCCTGACTTGAGGGCTCCCCTTCCACTCTCCTGTGTGGCAGAGTCCTCGTAACCCCCAATACGGCTGGGCCCAGGATTCCTGGGGGCCTCGACCCCCAACCCTGTCGTGGTCACTTACGACAGGGGCTAGGGTGTCCCCACTCCGGGATGCTCTCTAGTCTCTAAGGTGCCACAAGTACTCCTTTTCTCCGCACTGGACACTTCCCTGACCCACTGATCATTACATACAGTTCAAAGCAAATAGAATTTATTAAACAGCAACTAATTAAAAAATAAGGAGAAAATGGCAAAGGTGAAAGGAAAACCCATCACCCAGCTCTGCGGCCCGGGGACGTCACAACCAGCATCTCTGGGATGTCAGGGCAGTTCAGTCTGTTCCTCACACGTCCCAGGTCCCTTCTCCGGCCCTGGCTGTGCTGCAGGGATGCTGCGGGTCGGACACTCGCTCTGGTGGTGGCCACACACCCTCAGGCTTTAGGTGGCAGGGCCCTGCTTCTCGGCATCACCCCCGCCCCATCAGGGTTCTGATCCCCCAAGTCTGGCCTGTGCTGGGCCCGCTGCCCAGGGTCCCCCTCGCCCTCCCCAGCTGCTCACCGCACCCGGCTCCGGACAGCTCCAGCCCCAGCCCCAGCCCCAGCTCCAGCTCCACCACTCTGCCTCAGTGCCCTGCCTCCAGCTCCCTGGGCTGCTGCTCTGGCCCCTCTGGCTCTGGCTGCTCAGCTCTGCTCCCAGCACACGTCTGCTCTGTGGGCTGCTTCCGTGACTCTGCTCCCAGCACAGCTCCGCTCCCTGGGCTGCTTCTCTGGCCCCTCTGGCCAACACAGCTCTGCTCCCCGGCTCAGCTCGGGCCCCTGCTCTCTCCTTAGTGTAAGGGGACTGTTGCCCCCGCACTAACATTCAGTGGGGGTGTTTTAGTTGCTAGCTCCCAGTACTAAAAAGGGGGAAGGGTCGATCAGGAATCAGGACCCTGAGACTGACAGCCCCCCAGAACAATTGGGGAGAGACCAATGCTCCAGCTCAGCCTGAATGACAGGGCGGGCAGGCTAATCAGGGAGTCAGGAGGCCAGGGGGGTCCCGTCCTCTGTGTGAGCTGGATTTGCCTGGGTCAGACAGAGTGAGGCCGAGCTAAGGAGAATGCAGGGGCCCGAGCTGAGCTGGGGAGCAGAGCTGGGCCAGATCCAGAAGGACCAGAGAAGCAGCCCAGAGAGAGCAGACTTGCCCTGGGAGCAGAGCTGCAGCAACCAGAGCCAGAGGGGCCAGAGAAGCAGCCCAGAGAGCTGGAGGCAGAGCAGCAGAGACCGAGCGGTGCAGCTGGGGCTGGAGCAGTCCGAGCTGGGTGCGGTGAGCAGCTGGGGAGACCGAGGGGGACCCTGGGCAGCGGGCCCAGCACAAGGAGACGCCTCAGCCAAGGGGCTCTGCAGGCCAGGCTTGGATCATAACCCCGACAGGGCGGGGGCGACACTGGGAAGAAGGGCCCTACCACTTAGAGCTTGAGGGCGTGTGGCCACCACCAGAGCGAGTGTCCGACCCACAGCATCCCTGCAGCACGGCCAGGGCCTGAGAAGGGGCCTGGGACTTACAAGGAACAGACTGTGAACTGCCCTGACGTTCCACAGACACTGTTTGTGATCTTCCCTGCCACAGAGCGGGGTGATGTGTTTCCTTTAACCTTTCCCGTGTTTCCTTATTCTTTTTACAATTAATTGTTGATTAAATAACTTGCATTTGCTTTAACTTGTATGTAATGGTCAGTGGGTCAGAGAAGTGCCCAGTGCAGCAAGAGTACCCTGGAGTGGGGACACCCTAGCCCCTGTCCTAGGTGACCACAGCAGGGTTGGGGGTCGAGCCCCGCAGGAATCCTGGGCCCAGCCTTGTTGGGGTTACGAGGACTCTGCCAGACAGGAGAGTGGAAGGGGAGCCCTCAAGGGCAGGGAGGCCACTGGGTAAAGGAAGTGGGAGCGAGGACTCAGATCCTTTCACTAGCCCACTTCACCGGGGTAGTGCAGAAGCCAGGAAAGTTCCCCACAATAACGGGACTATTCCCCCGCTTACATTAGCTCAGCCCCACTCTGTCTGACCCAGGCAATAGCTCACACAGAGGATGAGACCCCCCTGGCCTCCTGACTCCCTCATTAGCCTGCCTGCCCTGTCAATCAGGCTGACCTGGAGCATTGGCCTCTCCCTATCGCCCTGGGGACTGTCAATCTCCGGGTCCTGATTTCCCATCGACCCTTCCCCTTTCTTTTGGTACTGTGAGCTAGCAACCAAACCCCCCCACTGAGTTTTAGCAAGGGGCCAACAGTCCCCTTTCATATGCACAGCACTGGAAGCTGCCATGTGCTGTATCACCAGCCCTTCTAGAGCTGGGGGCTCCAAGCTGCAGGTGACAGACGCAGGGTCCCACACAAGGGACAACCGTACGCCCATCTCTAGTTCCTCCCGTCAGAGGATCTCAAAGCACTTTACTGGCATAAATGACTGGACCTGCTTAGCCCACCGGGCAGGTGGGTCAGTAGCATCATCCCCGTTGTACAGATGGGAACCACGGCGCAGCGCTCTCGGAGGCCCAGGCCGGTGCCTGGCCACTGCAGGAGAAAGAGGGTCTCAGGTTTCAGAAGGGCCCTAGTTTGGCATAGCCCTGGCCTCCCAGCGGACTCCATTCTGATCTCTTTCCTACAACTGGGCCTGCCAGCTGCGGCCCCAGGAGGCCATGCTGCCCCTGGCCCGTGTAGGGGTTTGCCTGTGCACCTCATACCCCACTGGCCGCACTGCCACAGAAGCTTCTCCCGGTTCGCTGTGGGAAGCCAGGCCCCATTTCAGCTGTGCAACGTGGGTCTCTGGGGCTGGCCAAGGCAAAGCCCAGGAGACACGCGCCTAGCTCATGTGTGGCTGCTTTACGCCCTAGCACATCCCTGACTAGGCTGGGCTCTGCCAGCCATGGCGTTTACCTGGGCACCAGCCTGGGCCTTTGCAGAGCCCACAACTCATTGCGACCGGTGCCGCGGGGCTGGGCTGGGGACGGGGGATTTCCTAGCTCTCGCTTTGGGTGGCGTTTGGAGCTCCATGGTGCCATCTGCTGGGCAGCAGAAGCTGTTGGAATAAGTCCATAATGTAACTGTGGCTAGAAATACCTGTTGTTAACTCTACAACAGTTTAAAAAGACCATCTCAGGTTCAAAAAGACCAGGCCAATCCTGCTCCCCATTGCACAGGTATCATTCAGGATTGGCTCAGTCGCAGTCAATGGAATTATGTCACCTAACACCTAATCTATGCAAATAATGCAAGTTCCCTGATCTCCATTGTTGACATCTTCCATTATTAGAAGGAAACATTTAACAATTGGTTTCATTTTTTACTAGTGAGCCTGTTAATTCCCTTGTTCCATTTCTCTTGGCCTCCCCAGTGAAAATAGACTAGTCAGCTTTTAGGCATGTTCTAGGGGCTAGCACAGTGCTGCAATGTTTTCATTGCAAACTGGAAAGGGGGAATATTTTTTTAAAAATGTCTAGTTTGACTGTTGACAATAAATGCTGGAACCATTGCAAAACCAGCCTTTTGGAGTGTATTTCGTGTCCTTTACCCTCCCCCCCACAAAGCAGCAGTTGTAACCTATTCAGGAAGGACTGAATGGGCAAAAGGGGTGGGGAAGTCACAGTCTCTCTCAAAAAGGGCATTACTTATTTGAGTGACTGACGCCTCCAATGCTTCTGGCTCAATGTCCTAACTGATAAAGCACAAGGATGGGGCCTAGCTGGTGTCTGTACTGACACCAAATCACACTAGGGATCAAGGCATGGTGTCAGAAACAGCTACCCAGCAGCCTGCCTTACATCAGCCAATGACAGAGATGCTCCATGAGATGAAAGGGTCAGAGGTGATCAGGGCCAGCTACAGTGCTTGGGCAGGACCTTTTGCACATGAGGCAGACACGGTAACTGCTACTCTACGGAAATGGTGGGCAGCTCTCACTGCCCCGTTCCTCACCTTCCCCCCCTCCTAGATCGCCCCATCCCCTTTCTCAGCACAGCGTCCAGCAACAGAAGAGCTCTGTGGTGCGGTGTGACATACCATCAACAATCCAGACCAATGAGTAGCTGTGTCAGCCCTGCCCTCTAACCCAGGGTGCCCTTGCTGCTGTGGCCTCCGGCCTCGACTGCTCACAAACAGCCTCCAGCATGTAAGTCACTCCCAGCTACGTCTGGGTGTGCTGCAGCCAGCCCGCCACCCCTTGGCTCCTACCCACCTGGGTTATGCTGCAGGGTGACCCCAGTCCTACACTTCCCCCTGAAATGAGTGTCCTGTACTGCCCAGCCCTCCCCTGGGCAATACAAGCTTGTACAGAGTCTGTTGTTGGATTAATAGAAATGATATGCACACTTCTTGTTACCCAAATGGAGTTTCCCAGCCACTTCAGTTCAAACACACTGGATTAGATAAAACAATAAAACAAGTTTATTAACTAGAAAGAGAGAGATTTTAAGTGGGTCAAAGTAATGAGGCATAAGAGGCAGACATGGTTACAAGAAAAATAAAGATAAAACACAACTGGTGTCTAACTTAAACTATGTTAAATTCACAGGAGTCCGTGGTTTTTGTACCCTTCCCCAGACAGCCATCTTGCAAGGAAAGAGAAGAGTCAGGCTGGGGCTGCAGGTGCAAGAGACCAACAAGGGCAGTACTCTGAGAAGCGAAAGTGCTCGCACTTTCTGTGATTTCTGTAGGAGCATCTGGCAGCAATGATTCCTGCCTTTCATCCAGCTGGCTTCTTCCCCACCCTGAACATAACAGCACTGAAGTGCCAGAGGCTCACTGATATCAGGTGGTGAGATTCAGCTGGCTTGACCAGCTCATCCTGCCCCAATTCACTGATGTCACAATCTGTATCTAACAGGTGTCCTGTAATGTGTCACTGGAAGACTAATATCTCACCGATCCTTACTGTTCTTGCACGATGTATGTACTTGGGGCTATTACGAATTGGGGCTAGATGCTGGAATTATGACTAAAGTGTGCTTAAACCAGGCAGGTCAGGGGAAGTGGCTAAACAACTGTGCCCTAGACAAAAGCATGTGTATTTCCTTCCCTGACCAATGCGCTCATCAGGCAGAGACAATGAAGAGCCATTTACATATTAGGTAAACAAAGCTATCACGTGGGGGAGGGGTCAGCATGGCATCTACACTCCAGTGAGAGCGAGAAGTTTGGTCTGGGTTTTTACACTGCAAAGGTTTACTGCTCTATAGTGACGAGCAATTGACTCAATTGATTGTACACAACATTACTGTATTATAAAAGCATGACGAGTGAAGTGTGTTCTGACAGCCTATGACACACTGGTGATTAATATCAGCATCAAATGTTTCTCTCAGTGCTATATACGGTGTAATGAGGCTGGTTCTGGCGGGACCCAACTGCGAGTGCCAATTCAGGACAAATTGCTTAAAGCAGGGCAGTTACAGCCCAAGGCTGGGGTTCCTTTGCATGCCAAGGCAAACCAAACCAGCCAAACAGAGAAGACTTCAGTTTTGCCCCACTGGCTAACCACAAGTCACACAAGCAATTCCCTTAGACACTCCGGTTTCCCAGGATCACACCAGCGCCACTCGTTATGGGGACAAATGGTTATGAAAACCAATACCCTAGTAAAAGAAAAAAGGTTCCCTCCATCCCAAAGGACCAAGCCCCAGACCCAGGTCAATATACAAATCAGATCTTACGCACAAATCACACTGTTGCCAATCCTTTGGAATCTAAAATCTAAAGGTTTATTCATAAAAGGAAAAGGTATAGGTGAGAGCTAGAATTGGTTAAAGGAATCAATTACACACAGTCATGGCAAAGTTCTTGGTTCAGGCTTGCAGCAGTGATGGAATAAACGGCAGGTTCAAATCAAGTCTCCGGAGAACATCCCCAGCTGGGATGGGTCATCATTTCTTTGTTTAGAGCAGGGGTCTCAAACATGTGGCCCGTGGGCCGCATGCAGCCTGCGGGGTTATTTTCTGCGGCCTGCCAGCTCCCCGCGGCACCCCCACCCCCACAGCATTTACCTAGAGCAGCTCTGGCCTAGTGCACACCAGGGGCAGGGCAGGCTCCCTGCCTGCCTGCCTGCCTGCCCTGCCCCCATGCCGCTCCAGGAAGCAGCCGGGACCTGGGGGGGGCACAGGGGGTCTGTGTGTTGCCCTGGCCACTCCTCCAGATACCTCCCCCGAAGCTCCCATTGGCCAGGAATGGGGAACTGCGGCCAATGGGAGCTTCGGGGGAGGTACCTGGAGGCACGGCCAGGGCAACACAGAGACTCCTGTGCCCCCCCAGGTCCCAGCTGCTTCCCAGAGCGGCGCGGGGCAGGGCAGGGCAGGGCAGGGCAGGGCAGGGCAGGCAGGCAGGGAGCCTGCCCTGCCCTCAGTGCATGCTGGGCTGGACCCGCCCCCCAAACACCTCCTGCACCCCGACCCCCTGCCCTGAGCCCCCTGCTGCACCCCACACCACAACCCCCTGCCCTGAGCCCCCTGCTGCACCCCGCACACCTCCTGCACCCCAACCCCCTGCCCTGAGCTCCCTGCTGTACCCCACACTCCTCCTGCACCCCAACCCCCTGCCCTGAGCAGCCTGCCCCACCCTGCACCCCGACCCCCTGCCCTGAGCCCCCTGCCGCACCCTGCACCCCTCCTGCACCCCCTGGGGCAGGGAGGGGCAGAGTTGGGGTGGGGATTTCAGGGAAGGGGTTGGAATGGGGGCAGGGGTGGGGCCTCACGGAAGGGGTGGAGTGGGGGCGGGGCCAGGGCAGTGTGGAGGGGTGGTCAGTGGTGTGGCCCTCGGGCCAATGTAATAGTCCCCATGTGGCCCTTGTGGTCGAGTTTGAGACCCCTGGTTTAGAGCTTCTGTTTGTAGCAAAGTCCCTCTAGAGGTAAGAAGCAGGACTGAAGACAAGATGGAGGAGCTGCAGCAGTTTTTTATATTCTCTTGCCATGTGGTCTGTCTTTCTTTGTTCCAAAGACAAGCTGCCCATCACATGGCCTGGGAAAACCTCAGAGTTCTGTCCATAGGCACCTCCCTGCATACCTGGCTGAGTCCCAAGACTTGTCTGCCTTCTCTCAATGGGTCAGTAGTATAGCTGATGGTCCTTAATGGGCCATCAAGCAGGCTCGGCAGAGCTGACACCAACTTGTCTGGGGTGTCACCCAGAAGCATAGCACATGTTCGAACTACAGACTATAGAGCCAATACTATAGAGCCAATACTTATAATTTTAAATACAAAAATGATACACACATATAGACAGCATAATCATAACCAGCAAACCATAACTTTGTCTTAGACACATTATTTGACCCCTTTATACAAGAGTTGGTGCCACTACAGGACCTTGGTTGCAACAATGATCTATACGGTCCCAGTTCATGTCAATAATGTCACATACGGACTCATGGCTACTTGGGAATATTCGGCTTTACACACAAAGGGTGACACGTGTTTCCCAAAGAGGAGGGAATGTCACATCTAGTCACCTGCCTGGTGGAATCAAAACAATGGAAGTCCATTTACATACAGGGGGATGGGAAGCCCATTGAAACCAGGTCATTGAACTTTGGCAGACCTAAGCAAAGACCAAAGCCATCTTTGGCACCCCTCACTAGCCAGACACAAGGGAACAGAGATCTCGCAAGCTGAGAAAGATGGGCCTTTCAACTAAGCGGGAGGGCTGAGATTCCTGAATATTTTGAATCTAGGTGAGAAACCTGCCTAGGCCAAGATCGTTCACCAACAAGCCAAGGGAAGCCAGCCCCTTGTTCCTCTGTGGAAGTCCTGACTGAGGGAAAGTCAGCCATGGCTGGGAAGAAGGACGACTGATAAGAAAGCTGCCTTGAACAAAGTCTGTAGCTTGTTAAGTCTTAGTCAGTAGAAAGTGCATTTTGGTTTGTTTTATGTGTGACACTTTCTGGCTTCATTCCTGATATTTGAACTGACTTTATGCTCAGTATATTTTGGTATTACATTTGTTTTATGTTTACTATAAACCAGCTCAGTGCTGGGTTTGAAAGGAAGGGGGTATTTACCCCAGGTACGTTAACAGGCTGTAATGTGTGTTTGTCTTGTTAAGGAGCAACCAACCCCATTATTTCTCCAAGTGTCCATGTGAGGACTAGACACTACACACAGTTTGGGAGAAATTCAGGCCTGCGAGTGTGTTGGGGACACCCTGCTGGTGGTAGCCAGAGTGGAGCTGTAGGCAGGCTGCTGATCCAGGGCTGTCTAGCACACAGACACCCGGCAGGCTGGGCTAGGAGCTACAGCAGCAGAGCATTGCTAGGCATCCAGGTTTGCTGGCCTGGATCGTGCCCCCACAAGCATGACACCCACTCAGAAGCAGTTACTCTCCGCAGCTCCCCCGGGAAAGGGTGCAGCTGTTGTCACATCAAAAGCCTTCCTTTGGCTAAGGGAGGTTCACAGGGCTGCCAACGCCCAGCACCGAACCAGGGATCCTGGAGGTTGCAAATTAGCAGCCTCTCTGGCTGCTGTTGCCTCAGCTCTCCTGCGCTCCTCAGGGTGTTCCTTCAGGGCTCACGCAGACAAAGAACAATATTCAAGGCAGCTCTTGTGTAGCTGGGTTTATCAGAGCCAAGGAACGTTTTCTCCCTGGTCTGTGTCACGATACAGGTTTCCTGTACCCAGGACTGGGGGAAAACTGCTACCGCCACCACACTCTGCACTTGGAAACTTGATCCTGTGTCACCCCCTCACTCTGCTCCCTTTTGCAAGGACCTGGTCCCCAGAGTCAAGTGACTGCTGATGAATAGGAAAAGTGCTCCTCAAAGGCCACTCCAGGAAAACCCTGTCACCACAGCTCGCCTAACACACTAACACCCTAACACACACAGCACGCCTAACACAACTAACCCGACAAATGAACTCCTGTATTGTTAATCTAGACGTGCCCTCTTCACCTTCTCAAGTCCTGGAAAGCCTTACAACAGATCCCAGGTCAGACGTCCTCCTAAGAAGCTTCTGGGTCCTACGCCCCCAGCCCTGGTCTCAGTGCCGCTTTTCCTGATGGACAAGTTTTTGGTGTCCTGAGCATCCAGCTCAGGATCTTCAGCCAGGTCCTGGAAAAACCCACTTCTCGTCGCCCAGCCTCAGCTCCCCCTGGGCCTTCCCCAACAGCCGGCATTTGAAGAAGCAGTCCATGGCGGCTCCTAGCAACTGAACAGGTCTTGACAGAGCCCTCAAATGGCCAACCCTGGCTTTAGTTCCCTCAGCATCATGCGAAAACCAGCAGTAACTCCCTGTCACGTGACTGGGCTGGGTGGTTGGAGCAGGAGTCAGGTCTAAAGACTGGAGCAGGACTCAGTGGCCAGGAATAGAGGCCCAGGGACAGAGCCGGAGTCCGAGGCCAGCCCCGAGGGTCAGAGCCGGTTACCTGGAGTGAGGCAAGGCAGGGGAAGGTTGCACCAAGGTGGGCACAGGCATGGTCCTAGCTGGGCCAAATGCTTTGACCAGCTGCTGAACGGCTGGTTTAAGAGTCAGTCTGCTGACTCCTCCAACCAATCAGATGGCATAGCCAATCAGGCAACCTACAATAGGCTAGCTGTGCTCCTTAGGTTGCCCAGAGATGGTTCTGCTGCAGGCCCTGAGGCCTGACACTGAGTGACCATATTACCTAACCACAGGCTGTATCTGCTCTAGCGAACTATTGCTGTAATTCTCCCCCAGGGCTAGCAGCAGTGGAAGCTGCAGCATGGATGGAGCCCGGGTACTTATACCTCCATGCTGTATAGCTTACCCAGAGCAGCTGTAGAGACAGGGTGACAAAGCCGCCGGAGAG
This sequence comes from Chelonia mydas, assembly GCF_015237465.2. NCBI lineage: Eukaryota > Metazoa > Chordata > Testudines > Cheloniidae > Chelonia > Chelonia mydas. The sequence continues at coordinate 3,341,531 of NC_051252.2, read as the reverse complement.
CTCTCTGGGCTGCAGTTTCTAGCGGTGGTGTTGCTGCCTTGGTGGAGAATTACGACTCCAACTTTGCTCGACCAGGCCAGCAAGGAAGGACGGCGAGGTGGCAGAACAGATACACATTTTAAGAAAGCGGTGGCCAGACTAGGGAGTGTTCAGAGGAGAAGCCACAACAATGATCAAAGGGTTAGAAACCCTGAACGGTGAGGAAAGGGTAAAAGACCTGGGTATGTTTAGCGTTGAGAAAAGACAACTCGGGGTGGGGGTGGGGTGGGTAACGCTCTTCAAACATGGTAAGAACTGTTACAAAGAACATAAAAATATAAGACTGGCCAAAGGGCCATCCAGCCCAGTATTCTGTCTGCCGACAGTGGCCAGTGCCAGGTGCCCCAGAGGGAGTGAACCAAACAGGTAATGATCAGTGATCTCTCTCCTGCCATCCATCTCCACCCTCTGACAAACAGAGGCTAGGGACACCATTCCTTACCCATCCTGGCTAATAGCCATTAATGGATTTAACCTCCACGAATTTATCCAGTTCTCTTTTAAACCCTGTTATAGTCCTAGCCTTCAAAACCTCCTCAGGCAAGGAGTTCCACAGGTTGACTGTGCGCTGTGTGAAGAAGAACTTCCTTTTATTTGTTTTAAACCTGCTGCCCATTCATTTCATTTGGTGGCCCCTAGTTCTTATATTATGGGAACAAGTAAATAACTTTTCCTTATTCACTTTCTCCACAGCACTCATGATTTTATAGACCTCTATCACATCCCCCCTTAGTCTCCTCTTTTCCAAGCTGAAAAGTCCTACCCTCTTTAATCTCTCCTCATAGGGGACCCATTTCAACCCCCTAATCATTTTAGTTGCCCTTTTCTGAGCCTTTTCTAATGCCAGTATATCTTTTTTGAGATGAGGGGACCAAAGAGGACAGTGATCCATTGTTCTCCAAGTCTATTGAAGATATGACACAAAGTAATGAGCTTAATCTGCAGCAAGGGAGATGGAGGTTCGATATTAGAAAAGCTTTCTAACTCTAAGGGTGGCTAAGCTCTGGAACAGGTGTCCAAGGGTGGTGGTGGAATCCCCATCACGGGAGGTTTTGAAGAACAGGTTGGACAAACACCTGTCAGGGCTGGTCTAGGTTTAATGGTCCTGCCTTTGCGCAGGGAGCTGGTCTAGATGCCCTCTTGTGGTCCCATCCAGCCCGACATTGCTGTGATTCCGAAAGGCAGGCTCCAGCTCAGCCCAAAGTGAAGGGCTAGCGGCAGGACTAGGCACTGAGTGACGTGCTCCGGTCTGTGTTCTGCAGAAGGTCAGAGGTCTCTGGTACAGCTGGTGTGAATTGTCATAGCGCCATTGACTTCAATAGAGAGCTGAGAGCCACTGTGAATGTGTGAACACAGCCGCCTCGCCTCACCTCACCTGCGCCCCCGGGTGAGCCTGGCCTGAAAGGTGGCGCATGGCAGCCGGCTGGGCTGCAGCCACACATGGGCAGCGGTGAAGGACAAGGAAGAAGCGAAAGCAGGATGAAGAATTAAGGTGCGTGAGAGAGAGAGAGAGAGAGAGGAACTAGGGCAGGTTGTTTCTCTATTTTTACAGATATTTTACAATTCAGTGTTTTGCTCTCTATGGTTTGCAATGTCCACCTGGAACTGAGACCCGGTTCTTTACTGCACTCTATTCCCCCGCCCTGCCACATGCACCCATTGGTTCGTCTCGAGAATGGGGCTGTGGCTTATGTATCGGAGAGCAATACGGCGGTGCACAGACAATCCAGGAAGTTTTGGGGGACTGTAGGGGACAATTTCCTGGTGCAAGTACTGGAGGAACCAACTAGGGGCAGAGCTCTTCTTGACCTGCTTCTCACAAACCGGGAAGAATTAGTAGGGGAAGCTAAAGTGGATGGGAACCTGGGAGGCAGTGACCATGAGATGGTCGAGTTCAGGATCCTGACAAAAGGAAGAAAGGAGAGCAGCAGAATACGGACCCTGGACTTCAGAAAAGCAGATTTTGACAATCTCAGGAAACTGATGCGCAGGATCCTCTGGGAGAATAACATGAGGGGGAAAGGAGTCCAGGAGAACTGGTTGTATTTTAAAGAATCCTTATTGAGGTTGCAGGAACAAACCGATGTGTTGAAAGAATAGTAAATATGGCAGGCAACCAGCTTGGCTTAACAGTGAAATCCTTGCTGATCTTCAACACAAAAAAGAAGCTTACAAGAACTGGAAGATTGGACAAATGACTAGGGAGGAGTACAAAAATATTGCTCAGGCATGCAGGAATGAAATCAGGAAGGCCAAATCACACTTGGAGTTGCAGCTAGCAAGGGATGTTAAGAGTAACAAGAAGGGTTTCTTCAGGTATGTTAGCGACAAGAAGGTGGTCAAGGAAAGTGTGGGCCCCTTACTGAATGAGGGAGGCAACCTAGTGACAGAGGATGTGGAAAAAGCCAATGTACTCAATGCTTTCTTGGCCTCTGTCTTCACAAACAAGGTCAGCTCCCAGACTACTGCACTGGGCAGCACAGCATGGGGAGGAGGTGACCAGCCCTCTGTGGAGAAAGAAGTGGTTCGGGACTATTTAGAAAAGCTGGACGAGCACAAGTCCATGGGGCCGGATGCGCTGCATCCGAGGGTGCTAAAGGAGTTGGTGGATGTGATTGCAGAGCCATAGGCCATTATTTTTGAAAACTCATGGGGATCGGGGGAGGTCCCGGATGACTGGAAAAAGGCTAATGTAGTGCCCATGTTTAAAAAAGGGAAGAAGGAGGATCCTGGGAACTACAGGCCAGTCAGCCTCACCTCAGTCCCTGGAAAAATCATGGAGCAAGTCCTCAAGGAATCAATTCTGAAGCTCTTTGAAGAGAGGAAAGTGATCAGGAACAGTCAGCATGGATTCACCAAGGGCAAGTCATGCCTGACTAATCTAATTGCCTTCTATGACGAGATAACTGGCTCTGTGGATGAGGGGAAAGCAGTGGACGTGTTGTTCCTTGACTTTAGCAAAGCTTTTGATACAGTCTCCCACAGTATTCTTGCCAGCAAGTTAAAGAAGTATGGGCTGGATGAATGGACTATAAGGTGGATAGAAAGCTGGCTAGATCATCGGGCTCAACAGGTAGTGATCAATGGGTCCATATCTAGTTGGCAGCCGATATCAAGCAGAATGCCCCAAGGGTCGGTCCTGAGGCCGGTTTTGTCCAATATTTTCATTAATTATCTGGAGGATGGTGCGGATTGCACCCTCAGCAAGTTTGCAGATGACACTAAACTAGGAGGAGAAGTAGATACACTGGAGGGTAGGGATAGGATACAGAAGGACCTAGACAAATTAGAGGACTGAGCCAAAAGAAATCTGATGAGGTTCCACAAGGAAAAGTGCAGAGTCCTTGCACTTAGGACGGAAGAATCCCATGCACCGCTACAGACTAGGGACCGAGTGGCTAGGCAGCAGTTCTGCAGAAAAGGACCTAGGGGTTGCAGTGGACGAGAAGCTGAATATGAGTTGACAGTGTGCCCTTGTTGCCAAGAAGGCTAACGGCATTTTGGTCTGTATAAGTAGGCACATTGCCAGCAGATCGAGGGACGTGATCGTTCCCCTCTATTTGGCATTTGTGAGGCCTCATCTGGAGTACTGTGTCCAGTTTTGGGCCCCACACTACAAGAAGGATGTGGAAAAATTGGAAGGAGTCCAGCAAAGGGCAACAGAAATGATTAGGGGGCTGGGGCACATGATTTACGAGGAGAGGCTGAGGGAACTAGGATTATTTAGTCTGCAGAAGAGAAGAATGAGGGGGGATTTGATAGCTGCTTTCAACTACCTGAAAGGGGGTTCCAAAGAGGATGGATCTAGACTGTTCTCAGTGGTAGCAGATGACAGAACAAGGAGTAATGGTCTCAAGTTGCAGTGGAGGAGGTTTAGGTTGGATATTAGGAAAACCTTTTTCTCTAGGAGGGTGGTGAAGCACTGGAACAGGTTACCTAGGGAGGTGGTGGAATCTCCTTCCTTTGAGGTTTTTAAGGTCAGGCTTGACAAAGCCCTGGCTGGGATGATTTAGTTGGTGTTGGCCCTGCTTTGAGCAGGGGGTTGGACTAAATGACCTCCAGAGGTCCCTTCCAACCTTGATATTCTATGAGTCTATGATCGGCTCATTTGTAAGTGTGGGGCGACACAGCCTGCATTGTTCCTGTGGGGCTGCTCACGAACTCCGGCTCTGCCCAGCCTGGTTTGATATTGGAGGGCTGAGTGGCTGTCTTTGTACCCTCCCATCCCCAAAGGGGTGCTGGCCTTTTCCCGGAGCAGCGACGGGCGTGGCCAGTGACCTGGCTGCGTCTCTTTAAGAAACCAATGAACTGGCCAGCCTGCCTGAGCACAGGGCAGCGGTCTGATAGGAAGTTTGTTGTGGTCCATGGAATCCCAGGCATGACTGGGGGAGTTCAGAGGCCTGCCTGCAGATGTAGGCGCCCACTGGGGCTTGAAACAGGGAGCTCGACTCACCTCTAGGCTGGCGTCTCCTCCTGGCGGCTCTGGGGATTCGCTTCGCAAGGTCCATGCCCCTTCCTGAGTTTGCAGGCTGGCTCTCCAGCCATTTCTCTGGGTCTACAGCTCCCTGCCAGGACTCAGCTCCCTGGCCGGGTCACGCTCCATGCTTTCCCCTTCTGTGCCACGAAAGGCTTGTTTCTGCAGCCCTCGGCAGGCCTCCCATTCACTGCCCCAGGTGCTACCCCTCAGCAACGGGCAGGGACCCGGGCCCACCCTCTGCTCTGGGCTCTGACTCAGGGACCCTTCAGGCAGCAGCCAAGGTCTGTTTCCTCTGGGCCCTCACTGCCTTTCCCTGAGCCCTTTCCTTAATGCCTGGCACTCTGGGCTTGCCAGTCTCCTAGCGCCCTCTTTCCAGGCTGCCTCTGCAGCCTCCAAACCCTTCCCCAGCAACCTCCTCAGCTGCCAGGCTCCTGCCTCCTCCTGCCAGGCTCCCTCCCTCCCTCAGGGGATTGCTGAGCCACCTGCTTCCCCAGCAGTGCCCTGCTGGGTTAATTAGCCCCTTTCTCAATCTACATTTACCCCTTCAGAGCAAGTGTGGAGAGCGTCCCGCTTCTGCCCTAGTCCTGGCTTAGCCTGCAGCCGGACTGGAGCAAGGGAAAGATACCAACCTCCTCGAAGATGGGGGCACTCAGCTGTTTGCACCCCCCCCGCCCCTTTCACTGAGCACCTGGGTCTGGGCTGTTTGGTCCATTGTGTTTGGTGATTCAACAGCCTGGAGGCCTCCCTAAGGAAGCAGGGTCCAAGTTCTCCCCGGGGGGGCCTGCTCCCCTGGTGAGGACGCTGTCAAAGCTGCTACTGCCACTGCCCCATGAGGAATCATCGCAAGGCCCTGGCCCGCGTGGCTGGAGATGTGAAGGGGGATTTTCCCTGGAAGAGACCAGAGTCTCCCATTTCAGACCTGAAATTCACAGAGCTGTTGAGCTGAAACCATCACAAGCTGCGACAGGCTGCATGTCCATTGTCCCCTTCCAGGCCAAGGATGGCAAGCTGCTGCTGGCTCTGTGCAGAGACCCGGCTCTGCGGGAGCGCCGGGCCGGGGGGGCTGTACGGGGCAAGCAGACTTGGTTCTTTGCACTCCCTCTGGGAGCTGCGCTTCTCTTCTGAGAGGTGGCTGTGGGGTGCAGGCGCGTGCTGGTCTCAGCTTTCCCCATGCACCTCACTGCTGACCTGCCTCATCCCCAGTTCTGTCAGCATTGCCCATCTGCCAGAGCTGCTGTTCTCCATTGTGCACCACAGGCCTGCCAACCCCTTCTCCTCCAGCCTGATCCGCAGCATCGCCCTATTATCCCAGTGCTGGGACCCCCACCCACACCGCCTGGTCAGCGTGTTAGCCCCAGCCTGCAACATCCACCCCAGCTAGGGACAGTGGGGATTAGCCAGTCATCCTCCACTCCGCAAAACAGGCTTGCTTGTCTCTGTTTCGACCATATCCATGGCATGAGCGTGGTGCATTTCATCCCCGTTTTGATGCTGAGCACCCCTGGGCATTGAGATTATCACATTAAAAAAGTGAGGCCGAGGAGAAGGCGCCCAGTGGCCCTGGGCGAGAAACGAGGAGAAGGAAGCTGTGCCATAATGGAACTAGAAGAGGGGCAGGCCCGATTGCGTGGACTATGTCTTAATGATCATGCCAATACAGATAGGAGAGGGGCAGCTCCCAATATCCTATGCATAGGAGCAAGTCTGCCACTAGTTACGCATCCAAACCACTTTATGTCCCACAATATTTTTGGTGTCTCAAGTTCAGAGAAGAAGCCAATAAAAAAAAAAAAAAAAGGCCTCAAAAGTTTTAAAATAGAATACTGCAGCAGTTAAAAATAAAAATAATGCTAATTACGTCATTTAACATCTTTTAATGTTTGAAAGGCAACTCTTGCATGAATAGACCATAATTGAATTTTAGAATTTCTTAACCCCTGACTTAACCACTCAGCACTAGCAAAATGAGAGATTTGTTTGGTAATACCATCCCAACTAAGGTTCAGGAACTATCATAGGCCAGAACCAATTTGCTGTAAAGCCTTCGAAAAGAACAGTCACCCCAATGAAGCATGTCCAGATCAAGTGACACATTGTCTCCTGTTCGCTAACAAGAATCAGCCACCTCTCCGTGGAATCATAGAATATCAGGGTTGGAAGGGACCTCAGGAGGTCATCTAGTCCAACCCCCTGCTCAAAGCAGGACCAATCCCCAACTAAATCATCCCAGCCAGGGCTTTGTCAAGCCTGACCTTAAAAATATCTAAGGAAGGAGATTCCACCACCTCCCTAGGTGACGCATTCCAGTGTTTCACCACCCTCCTAGTGAAAAAGTTTTTCCTAATATCCAACCTAAACCTCCCCCACTGCAACTTGAGACCATTACTCCTTGTTCTGTCATCTGCTACCACTGAGAACAGTTTAGAGCCATCCTCTTTGGAACCCCCCTTCAGGTAGTTGAAAGCAGCTATCAAATCCCCCCTCATTCTTCTCTTCTGCGGACTAAATAATCCCAGTTCCCGCAGCCTCTCCTAATAAGTCATGTGTTCCAGTCCCCTAATCATTTTTATTGCCCTCCGCTGGACTCTTTCCAATTTTTCCACATCCTTCTTGTAGTGTGGGGCCCAAAACTGGACACAGTACTCCAGATGAGGCCTCACCAATGTTGAATAGAGGGAAACGATCACGTCCCTCGATCTGCTGGCAATGCCCCTACGTATACATCCCAAAAAGCCATTGGCCTTCTTGGCAACAAGGGCACACTGTTGACTCATATCCAGCTTCTCGTCCACTGTAACCCCTAGGTCCTTTTCTGCAGAACTGCTGCCGAGCCATTTGGTCTGTAGCGGTGCATGGGATTCTTCCGTCCTAAGTGCAGGACTCTGCACTTGTCCTTGTTGAACCTCATCAGATTTCTTTTGGCTCAGTCCTCTAATTTGTCTAGGTCCCTCTGTATCCTATCCCTACCCTCCAGCATATCTACCTCTCCTCCCAGTTTAGTGTCATCTGCAAACTTGCTGAGGGTGCAATCCACACCATCCTCCAGATCATTAATGAAGATATTGAACAAAACCGGCCCGAGGACCAACCCTTGGGGCACTCCACTTGATACCGGCTGCCAACTAGACATAGAGCCATTGATCACTACCCGTTGCGCCCGACAATCTAGCCAGCTTTCTACCCACCTTATAGTCCATTCATCCAGCCCATACTTCTTTAACTTGCTGGCAAGAACACTGTGGGAGACGGTGTCAAAACCTTTGCTAAAGTCAAGGAACAACATGTCCACTGCTTTCCCTTCATCCACAGAGCCAGTTATCTCGTCATAGAAGGCAATTAGATTAGTCAGGCATGACTTGCCCTTGGTGAATCCATGCTGATTGTTCCTGATCACTTTCCTCTCCTCTAAGTGCTTCAGAATTGATTCCTTGAGGACCTGCTCCATGGTTTTTCCGGGGACTGAGGTGAGGCTGACTGGCCTGTAGTCCCCAGGATCCTCCTTCTTCCCTTTTTTAAAGATGGGCACTACATTAGCCTTTTTCCAGTCGTCCGGGACTTCCCCTGATCGCCATGAGTTTTCAAAAATAATGGCCTATGGCTCTGCAATCACATCCGTCAACTCCTTTAGCACCCTCGGATGCAGCACATCCGGCCCCATGGACTTGTGCTCGTCCAGCTTTTCTAAATAGTCCCGAACCACTTCTTTCTCCACAGAGGGCTGGTCACCTCCTCCCCATGCTGTGCTGCCCAGTGCAGTAGTCTGGGAGCTGACCTTGTTCGTGAAGACAGAGGCAAAAAAAGCATTGAGTACGTTAGCTTTTTCCACATCCTCTGTCACTAGGTTGCCTCCATCATTCAGTAAGGGGCCCATGCTTTCCTTGACTTTCTTCTTGTTGCTAACATACCTGAAGAAACCCTTCTTGTTACTCTTAACATCTCTTGCTAGCTGCAACTCCAGGTGTTATTTGGCCTTCCTGATTTCACTCCTGCATCCCCGAGCAATATTTTTATACTCTTCCCCGGTCATTTGTCCAATCTTCCAGTTCTTGTAAGCTTCTTTTTTGTGTTGAAGATCAGCAAGGATTTCACTGTTAAGTCAAGCTCGTCGCCTGCCATATTTACTATTCTTTCTACACATCGGGATGGTTTGTCCCTGTAACCTCAATAAGGATTCTTTAAAATACAGCCAGCTCTCCTGGACTCCTTTCCCCCTCATGTTATTCTCCCAGGGGATCCTGCCCATCAGTTCCCTGAGGGAGTCAAAATCTGCTTTTCTGAAGTCCAGGGTCTGTATTCTGCTGCTCTCCTTTCTTCCCTGTGTCAGGATCCTGAACTCGACCATCTCATGGTCACTGCCTCCCAGGTTCCCATCCACTTTAGCTTCCCCTACTAATTCTTCCCGGTTTGTGAGCAGCAGGTCAAGAAGAGCTCTGCCCCTAGTGGGTTCCTCCAGCACTTGCACCAGGAAATTGTCCCCTACACTCCCCAAAAACTTCCTGGATTGTCTGTGCACTGCTGTATTGCTCTCCCAGCAGATATCAGGGTGATTGAAGTCTCCCATGAGAACCAGGGCCTGCGATCTAGTAACTTCCGTGAGTTGCCAGAAGAAAGCCTCATCCACTTCATCCCCCATCCATATTACCTTCCTTCTACGAGCTCAGTCAGGAGTTGTGGAGCAAGGAAGTGGGACAGGTGAAAGAACAGGTGAGACACAAGAACAAACGTGAGTCCCAAGTATTAATTACAGTACAACTTTTATTAATACTGGAATCTTCACAGTGCATTCGTTACTTGTAGCAGTGACTATTTAAATCAAGGGCGGGGTGGGGAACAGGATAATTATCCAAAAAACAAAAGAAAAAGAGAGGGTGAGGAAAGGGTAGCAGGGGTGGGGGTGGGGGGGGGAAATAAATTAAAAAAAGGAACAAGTTAACAACAGCACCAGAAAAGTTACTTCAGTCGAAAGACATTTTTTTAAAGGAAATTTTTTTCTCTGTACAAAATGAAAAATAAAACCAAAAAACAAACAGTTGTCACGCGTCATCATCAGCTCTGGTCACAATAAGAGGGGCAGGAGAGACGGGACGGAGAGAGGTTATAACTAATCTTTATTACACAGTGTAAGAGTAACAGGGTTGAGATGCGACACACACATACACACACACACCCACACACCCCTGGGCTGGTGGGGCGGGCTGGGAACTCTCCTTTGGAGCTATGTACATCGTGGTGATCTGCTGTGCTTTGCATGAGGAGCGGGAGAGAGAAGGCGAAAGAAAAGGCCAGGGAGGGGGGAAGGAGAGGTTGTGCTTTCTTAAATGCCTTTTACAGATCCTTAAAATAACCATTTTCAAAAACTAAGACCTTCGGAGCCCAGGGACGCGGCTCCTTGGCTGCAGTTCAGAGACCTTTGCTTTTCACATCAGAGGTGGATTGTACATGCTACTAGCTTGGCCTTTATTCTTAATGCAATCCCCCCTCTCCAGCCCCGCCCATCACACATCTACTTCAGAGAGGCACAGGGCTGCTCTGCTTGGCTGAAATGTTTCTCAAGGAACAGGAGAGCCAACCCCCAGCATGCTGTTGAAAGCCTGGCAGGCTACAGGAGAGATGAACAATAAGATCAAAACCATGGGAGTCAACTACAGTGCGACTCCACCAAAATCAACGGGCCCTGCTCATCTCCGGTGCAACTCACCAAAACCAACGGGCCCTGCTCATCTCCGGTGCAACTCACCAAAATCAACGGGCCCCGCTCATCTCCGGTGCAACTCACCAAAACCAACGGGCCCCGCTCATCACCGGTGCAACTCACCAAAACCAACGGGCCCTGCTCATCTCCGGTGCAACTCACCAAAACCAACGGAGATCCCCAATCACTGGGCCATTCTATCCATAGTAGCTCAGTCTGCTTATCCAGGGTCTGACATGGCTCCCATCGCTGCAGGATCCCCTCTGCTCAGCTACTGTTCAGTGCAAAATACACCAGGCCAAGGGTAGCCCTCGTGTGGCTCCCTTCTCCTGTAATAACCAAATGGTGGTTCTCTGTCCCCATCCCACTGCTGTCGGCCATCTGGTGACGATGGTACCCTGAGCTATCGGTCCTTCGAAGGGATCCTGGGTGTAAGGCCAGTGCTTCTGGCTTCTTAAGGTAAAGTGGTGAGGAAGAGAGGGGGGTGGATTAGACCAGCTCTCAACCAATCATAACTCATCATTTCTCTAGCAAGCTGGTTGAGTACTATTCATTCCTATCCAATCAGATGCAGGGAAAGACCAGCTCTCCCCTTTCCAAACCCAAACCCTAAAGACCACATAGCCACTGCCGTTCAGCCAGGACACCCTGCCCCTAGCTTCCTCCCCTCCAGTCACGCACTCACTCATCACAAATCCCTCCTCCTTCCCAACGTCACCTTCTGTCAGCCAGTACAGATGTTGTAGGTTTGGGGGGGGAGGAAGGCAGGGAAGGGCAAGAGGCAGACAGCTTGAGCACCCTCACACTCTACCCAGCTCAACATGCATGGCATGGAGGAGGCCAGGCATAGATGCAGATTCCAAGGCCAGAAGGGCCCACTGGGATCACCTGGTCTGACCCCCCAGCATGGCACCAGCCATAGGACTTCCCCACAGTAATCCCTAGAGCAGAGCTTTTTAAGAAACAGCCAGTTCTGATTTTAACATTGCCACTGATGGAGAATCCACCTCGACCCTTGCTTAATCACTCCAATGGCTAATTACTCTACCCATGAAACATGTACACCTCCTTTCCAGGCTGAATGGGTCTAGCTTCAACTGTCAGCCACTGGCTTGTGTTAGACCTTCATCGGCTAGACGGAAGCACCCATTATTCAACGGTTGCTCCCCACGATCGCAATCTATAAGTATCTACAAGTCACCCCTTAACCTTTTCTTTGTTAGCTAAATAGACTCAAGGAGCTCAGTCTGTCACTCCAAGGCAGGGTTTCTAAGCCTTTAATCAGTCTCGTGGCTCTTCTCTGACCCTTCTCCAATTTACCCACATCCTTCTGGAATGGTGAGCACCAGACCTGGACACAGGATTCCAACAGTGGTCACACCAGTGCCAAATACAGAGACAAAAGAACCTCTCTGCTTCTACTCATCATTCCCATTGATGCACCCCAGGATGGCATTAGCTCTTTTGGCCAGAGTTGCACTGGGAACTCACGTTCACTGATTATCCACCCACACCCCCAAATCTCTTTCAGTCCCTGCGTGCCAGGAGAGAGTCCCCCAGGCTGCAAGCATGGCCTATGTTCTTTGTTACCAGATGTGTACATGGACGTTTACCCTTATTAAAATGCGTATTGTTGGCTTGCACCCAGTTTACCAAGCGATCCAGATCATGCTGAATCAGCGAGCCCTTCCTTTGGCACGGCTGCTGCAAGGTCTTTACGGGAGTGCGCTGGCCTGCAGCAGCTCCCCGTTCCTGTTCTCTCACTGTATTTATCCAGCCACCATGGCAAAGCCCAGCTTATAAGCAATGAGGGAGGTGTGTCCATCAGACCAGGTTATGAACAGAACAGACGGTCATCCCTAAATCTGTCCCCCCGCCTCCAAAATTAACCCTTCGGTGGCTCTCCTGCCTCTAACTCAAAATCCAGTTAATGCGGGGACAGTGATTGTGCCACACCACTGACTTCTGAGGAAGGACGCAGCACCTCATCAGGTTGGCAGCCGTGGGAAAGCAGGTGCTGGGAGATGCCACGAGGCCGTGATTATTGGGATGCTCATGATCATTAGCCCCCGGGGGCCTTGGGCTAAGCAGCGTTAAATTTACCATCAGAGCTCAGTGACAAGGAGCTGTGATCTAGGGTCCCCAGGAGAACCATGTCCTCACTGAGAGGCCTCCAGCGGGGCTTATGGGCTCTGGCCTGCCAGCTCTGCCCACCTTGTATCCAGTCGGTCCTTTCGCCGGCCGTGGCCACTGAGGCTAACGGCTGTTTTGTAAAAGAGGCAGGTCTGACTCTGCCACCTTTACTCCCACTGAGTAACACCTTCCTGTGTGGGGAGTCCCCATGCTTTTCAATGGGACCGTGTGTGGAGTAGGTGAGACTGGCTGTGAGTCTGGAGGGGCAGGGGGAGAATGGCCACTGAGCAAGACCCGAGATTCCCATTCCTCATGGGATGGCATCTTACTGGGACAGGGAAGGCACAGGGCACCGAGTCCCCGCGGCACAGCCCTGTGTAGCGTAATGCCAGGGATGGGCCTCCCAGCTCCAGGGCACTTCACCATGACAAATCCACCGGGGCCCGGTGCTGGCTGTCCCGTTCCAGGTCAGCGTTCCGTGTTCGTGCTGATCTGGCGGCTACGACTGTTAGGGGAGAGCAGGAGTAAGTGTGGGCAGATGCACCCCCCACCCCCTGCTGCAAAACCCTGCATCCATCCACAGCCAGGCACACGTGCAACCCCCCAGCTTGACACACACTCATGCAAACACCCAGTTAGGGACTATGCTGCACGAACAGCCCCAGGCCACCCAACCCCAGATCCCCCCGCACACTCCGAGGCACACCTCGCAGAGGCCTGCTGGATTCCTAGCTGTCTGGCAACCCCTTTACCCTGTACTTCGGTAACCAGCCCCAGGGCAAATGCGGGCTGTGAAGCTGGATGCGGGAAAGGGTAACCCTTGAGCAGGCCGGTTCCTTTAAACTACCAATGCTGCTGGTTGCTAGCAGAGCTGTGGATGGGCACCCCTACCCCTGCCTTGTCACTCTACGGCTAGAGACCCACACAAGCAGTCTAACCTCCTGAGAAACACACGTACCCAAGGCCCCTGGCCTGAGGTCTGGGCAGAGCCGGGGAAGTCCTTCCACATCTCAGCTACTCAGGAGGGGAAGAGAGCCTGGCTTTTGGTACAGTGCCAAGTTTTCAACCGGAGACTATGAAGTGCTAGCCTCCAAATCCACTGCCGGGGGCACACATGGAGGGGCAGCTGCTCCGCCAGCAAAGGCATATTGGGGAGGCGGTGACAGCCAAAGCACCTCAGGGGATAGGGCCGCGTGAGCCAGGACCTCTATCCACTCCTCTGATGCTTTGGTGAGTCATTTCACTGCAGCCCAGGAGGGAGGGAGGAGAGAGGAGGGGGACGGTCAGAGGCTTAGCACAGGACTAACAGTGCATCTTGCATCCAGCGGAAGAGGAGGGAGGTGGCTTGTGGGGGGAACAGCAGCCAGCGGTCCTTGGCGTTGTGTGTGTGTGTCTGTGTGTGTTCTTTATACTTATTATGTAGCTGCTTATTTGAGTCCAGGTTCGTGCTCCCCCTCCCCCCCGCAACACCCAGTGGGGGTGGCCCCCTCTTGTAGCGCTGCCTCCTGCTGGCAGCGAGGAGTCTTTAACAGCCAGCAGCAAGGTGTGGGGAGGGGATGGGGAACGAGGAGGAGCAGAAGGGCGTGAGAAATGAAATACAAAATAGGCTCCAAAACCAGTTCAGTGCCTCCTAGGCGGCGCCTTGCGAGTTTGTTAGCGAAGACTTTTAAATTTCCATTTAAATCTAAACTCGTCTCTAGCTCCATAAAGTGGCTTTGCCTCTGTGATTCTTTATTGGATTGATTTCTCTTCTGTGCTCAGTCCGGACCCTGTGTTTGCTCTCTTCCCATGGGACGCGGCGGGTGGGGGGAGTGTCATCACAATATCCGGGGGGCGGATCTGTCGTTGGTGATGGTCCTGCGCAGGCGCACCCCGCGCCGGATGGCTACCAGCATGTCTTCTGCAGGGGGGTCGCTGGAGGCAGCTGGGGGCAGAGTGGGCATCTCCTCTCCAGGGCCAGGGACAGAGAGAGCGGTGGGGAAGGGGAATTGGCCCTCACCCAGGGCACGGGCACTGGCCACCAGCTCGCCAATCTTCTCCACCAGGCTGTGCCGGTTGGCGGCCAGCTGCTGGTCCTCCTCTTCCTCCGCAGAGAGGTGCTGCCCTGCACCCGGGTACACCGAGATCTCCATGGCGTTGCTACCCCAGGCTGTGTTGGGGAGGCTGAGCCTCTTGGGCGAGGCTTTGGCGAAGTCCATGGCGTTTGGCGAGGCGTCGTCGGCGTAAAATACACACTCTTCACTGCCCACCCGGGTGGGCCCTGTGTAGCCCGGGGAGTCTGGAACCGTGGGGGTCTTCACCGGGACGATAGGGGGCCGGATGGGGATGGGCCCGGCGTTGGAGAGGGTGCGGCGCACCGAGGGCTTGGTGGAGGGCGTGCGGCGGATGGTGGCCACGCCAGGGGGGGCACTAGCCGGCAGGGGGGTCCCGGTGGGCAGCCCAGCAGTGGAGGCGGGGCGCTTGGTCTGGATCATGCGGCGGTAGTTCTGGGCGATGTTGCTGTTGCGCGGGATGGTGGAGGATTTGTCAAACTCGCTCTGGCTGTCGCACTCCACGTCTCCGTTCACCGAGTAGCAGTCGTAATCCGAGCCTGGGGGCAACACGCAGCGTCAGCCACCGCCACCACCGCGTGCAACGCACTCGCCGACACACGCAGCGTCAGCGCGACACACGCACAACCAGCGCCACCACCGTGTGCAACGCAATCACCAACAACACGCAGCGTCAGCCACCGCCACCACCGCATGCAACGCAATCGCCAACAACACGCAGCGTCAGCACGACACACGCACCACCACCGCCACCAACGCAATCGCCAACAACACACAGTGTCAGCGCGACACACGCACAACCACTGCCACCAACGCGTGCAACGCAATCGCCAACAACACGCAGCGTCAGCACGACACACGCACCACCACCGCCACCAACGCAATCGCCAACACACAGTGTCAGCGCGACACACGCACAACCACTGCCACCAACGCGTGCAACGCAATCGCCAACAACACAGTGTCAGCACGACACACGCACAACCACTGCCACCAACGCGTGCAACGCAATCGCCAACAACGCGCAGCGTCAGCGCGACACACGCACCACCACAACCAACGCGTGAAACGCAATCGCCAACAACACGCAGCGTCAGCACGACACACGCACCACCGTCACCAACGCAATCGCCAACAACGCGCAGCGTCAGCGCGACACACGCACCACCACCACCACCAACGCGTGCAACACAATCACCAATAACACGCAGCGTCAGCGCGACACACGCACAACCACCGCCACCAACGCGTGCAACACAATCGCCAACACGCAGCATCAGCGCGACACACGCACAACCACCGCCACCACCGCGTGCAATGCAATCGTCAACAACGCGCAGCGTCAGCATGACACACGCACCACCACCGCGTGCAACGCAATCGCCAACAACGCGCAGCGTCAGCATGACACACGCACAACCACCGCCACCACCGCGTGCAACGCAATCGCCAACAACGCGCAGCGTCAGCATGACACACGCACAACCACCGCCACCACCGCGTGCAACGCAATCGCCAACAACGCGCAGCGTCAGCACGACACACGCACAACCACCGCCACCAGCGTGTGCAACGCAATCGCCAACAACGCGCAGCGTCAGCGCGACACACGCACCACAACCAACACATGCAACGCAATCAACACCACATATCAGCATGGCACCCACACACCACAACGACACCGCCAGCAACAACACAACCACATGTGCAACACAATCAACACAGCATCAGCATGACACCCCACCAGGAACACAACCAGAGCCACAACAGAATCAATACATAGTATCAGCATGCCACACACATGCCACAACCACACCAGCAGCAACACAACCAGAGCCATAATACATGCACCACAATCACCAATGTCAGCATGACACACAAACCACAACCTCCAGCTACACAACTACCAGCCACAGCATGCACAACACAACCACAACACATGAACCAGCAAGACAACCACAACCGCATTACATACTCAGAACCACCAGCAACAAAACCATTCCACACACAAGGACCAGCAACTCAACCACACCACAGAGCCAAAACGCTAGCACCTATAATCAGCATGATCCAAAATACACATCACACATAATACAACCACAACATACTATAAAAAAAACACAACACAAACATAACAACCAGACTACACACCACACAATCAAAACATCACACACCATCACATTACACGCAACACAAAAATCATACAAAACACACACACCACTTACAACATAGCCACCACACCCCACACCACAGTCATGGGTGCAAACGTGACCAAAGCCCACCCACCGCACCACAAACCATCATGCAAACACAAGCTGGTGGACAAATGGAAAACCACATTTTGCAACAGAGGTTGAAAAAGCGGATGTCATTGTCTCCTCCAGGTTGTGACAAGGAACCGTTTTTATTTATTCAGAACCAAGGCCACCAAGGAAACCCCAGCTCTGGAGGTTGTAAGAGCAAGTAGGACAAACCCCTGTGCGGGCTGGTCTCAGTGTACCCGGGGGGGACGCACGGACGCGCTCTCGAGGTCCCTTCCAGCCCCACAGTTCTATGAATCTAAAATACTGTTTGCGAAACTGGATGTAGAGAATGCCCTGCGGCACGATGGGAACTCCCGGCTCCCTCCCAGCCCCCAGCTCGGCCCCATCCTGCAGCTCCTGATTTATCCTGCCCCATTTGATCCCTTCGGCAGAAGGAACCCAGTGGCTCCATCCTGAGATCCCTGCAGCAGGACCTGCCATGCGAGCAGTGGAACTCAGCGAGTCCTGGGCATCAGCCCTGGCTGAGCACGTCGCTCCAAGGCCTGGAAAACCCAGCCCCCTTGCCAGCCCGGCTGCATGGAGGCTACCTTGAGACGGGATGGTGTCTTCTGAGCAGGACGGTGTAGTGGTCTGGGTGCTGTAGCCACTGGAGTACTGCAGGGAGTCCCGGCTGCTCTTCTGGTGTTCGAGGCTCAGGCCACGGGTGAGCACCATGGCCAGGTCGCTGGCAGCAGGGGACACCTCCTCACCATGCTGTTGGAGAACCAGAGGGACCCATCACAATCTGCCTTAGCTTCCAGTCAGAGGAGTTTGCTCCTCTCACCCTGGTCTCTGGGCATGACTGGGAGTCAGGAGCAACTGACATGAATATTGCAAGTCGGGCTCGGTTCACCAGCAGCACGGGGCGGGACCGATTCCCAGCCAGCAGGTCTGTGCACTCAGATGGGTTTGTAAGCACACGGCCATCCCAGCGAGGGGGAGGGCAGCAAACAAGCCGCAGGGCGGGAGGGCAGGATCTGGACATCCAGGCACTCCCAGGGAACCACGAAGTGAACTGGGCAGGAGCAGGGCTCGAACCCAGCACTCAGTGGGGCAAACAGTCTCCATGGTCCCACGTTGCCCTCCCCTCGCTCCTTAACAGCTGTACCTTGGCGGCGATGGTAGCTGGGGACATCCTGGGCCTGGGCACGTCCTCCAGGTTAATTCCTGGGTACCCCATGCTGGCGGAGCCCATCTCGGCCTCCCGCAGATGCTCCACGCGGTCCTTCCTCCGCTGCAGGGTGGTGACCACCGGCTGGTCGTAAGGACTGGCCTTGGACCAATCCTGCAAAAGGCAAGGCAGGCCTGGTAAGACAGGGGGCTTGGCCTCAGGGGGACAGGAACGTAGCAAAGGATTAGTGAGCATGGAAAGAAACAGAGGGGAGAGTGCGGGGGTGGGAGGGAGGGAAGGGTCCTGGTGGTAACACAGAAATGACTGGCTGCAAATTAGCAGAGGCAGCGGCTGTGTGAACCGTCCTGCCGCCACCCTGGATGGATGGGCTGGTATGCCAGGCTCTCGCTTCTTTGTGTACCAAAGCCTCTGTCCGTGGCCACATGTAGAGTACGAAGGCCATGTGTGTGCACGTGTCTATGTATGTAGGTGTGCACGTGTGGGCATGCGTGTGTACAGGGAGTCCCAAGGGGGATCTAGCCTGGACCATTCAGCCCAATGCCTAGTAATAACCTCCAGCCACAATCACACCATCATCTGGACAAGATACCAACTCCACCCATTCCTTCCCCATCTCCCTCCTCACCTATCCCCACCCATTCTCCTCCCTGCAAATCCCCACCCATCCCCCTCCCTGGTTTTCTTCCCCCCCGCCCCATCTATTTCCCTCCCGGCCACATTTCTGTCCATCTTTCGCATTCTTCACCCCCTATTCCTTCCCTGTGTCCCATCTGACCCACATGTCTGCTCAGTCCCTTGTGCTAGCCCCCATTCTATGTGCCCCCTTCCTTGGCACCACAGAGCCTCCATTTCAGCCTCCTGGCAGTCAGGAAAATGACTGGCTCTCCCGCAACTCCGCTCGTCTTGGGATCGCACTCAAGCCAAGGCTGGGCCCATTTCGGGGCCGTCCCAGCTTCCCTCTGAGGAAGAAAACGTGCACAGAGGATGGCCTGACCCCCAGGCACCAGGGGTGCTGAGCAGCCGAGTGACAGGGCCTGGGCTGGTGATCCCAGGGTAAGGGCTGGGAGGCGACCCAAGGGGAATGCAGCCCTGCTCCCTGTCATACGGGAAGCCGTGGGGTGGCCAACTCTGCTGTCGCAGCCAAGGAGCACAGCGGGTGAAGCCCCCAGGCCAGTGGGCCAAGCAGCGGGTTTGTCGGCCTGGAGCTCCAGGCTGCTCAGCAAGTGCTGGGGTAGCTCAGGAAGCGGGAGAGACAGACACGGTGTGTCAAGCCAATAATCAACACCTACCGTGGCTCTGCTCATCCCTTACTGGCTCACCGGCGCAGAAGCCGCACAGCCCCAGCAGCATTGGAGATATGGCTGCATGCAGCCTGCTTTGCTTTAGACCCACCGGCTAGCTTCTAGGCTGCAGGTCACATAGTGCTGGGCTGCCCCGGCACGGCAAGGACCTGTCCCACTTCTCCACCACCTGGCCTGCCAGCTCACCCCAGCTGGGCTCAGTGCAGGCAGCATAGCACAGCCCAGTTCCAGCCCAGGGGCAAAGAGCCACCCCTCCCTACGCAAAGCACCGGAGAGTCTACCGCAGCCGCAGGGGAGGGCCCTGCCCCAGCCCCCTGCGGGGAGGAGAGACGTGACCCAACGTCTCCCATCTCCAGACCTCTGACAGGGCCTTGCCCACAGACATGCTGGGAAATACACACCAGGCTCAGGCTTCTTCGGGAGCTTCCTTCAGTCCTGGCCACATGAGCTACATTCATAGGTTTCAGCTGAAACACAGCAAGAAACCGGTGGTGAAGAAAACCCTGCACTCACTTCTGTGCCATGTCCCCCCGCAGCCTGGGAGCCGAGCAGCATGGCAGGCAGGGGGAAGGGAAGCCAGACGCACACCAGGGCTTCAGAGCCCGTGACAAAGCACAAAGCCAGTCGAGAGCCAGGGCAGGCCAGGAGTGGAGATGGAGGGGGAGGAGGGGGAGATTAATGGGATGGGAGGTGTGCGTCTCCCAAGAGGCCCCCAGGTGCCATGCATTGTGCTGCCCCTGGGGTATCTGCATGGGAAACGTAACCCCAATGAAGCGAGAGAGACGGACAGAGAGGGGGACGTTGCTGATGAAGGCTTCACCTTTTCACCGCCTGAGCACGCCCCTGCGGTAGAGCTAGAACTAACCGAGGTGGGGGAGCTGCATTCACTAACTGACTGGCAGGTTTCCGAGGCCTCGGAGGATGCGGAACTGGAGGACTTCTGCCATGCCCAGAGTCCGTCAGCGGGAGCGTCAAACAAACACACAGAGAAGGAAGACAAGAAACCTGGTTACAAAGCCAAAGGCATGCAGCAGGAGAGGAGAGAAACGCGCCCCCCAAGCCCGGGAGCATCTGGGCCAGCCCCACAGCCAGCAGTGCAGACACAGCTGGAGTGCCCCGGTGAATGTTAGGTATAGACAGACAGCCTACAGGCATGCACACACACTCCTTCCTTCCCTGTACGTATGTACACACACACACACACACACACGTTCCTTCCCTGTGTACACACACACACATATCCTCCTTCCCTGTACATACATATACACACAAACACACTCCTTCCCTGCGTACACACACGCACTCCCTGACTACACATACATACTGTGACAAAGTTCCGAGCCTGTAATTGTGGGCCCCGTGCTTCCTGGCAGATCCAGGGGCCTCAGAAACTCACTAAGGCCCCAATGTGACCTTCCTTTCACAGCGTAGTGGCCAGAGTCACAGCCTCTTGGGTTACTCTCATCACAGGCCAGTATGGGAGATGGGACGGGGAAACACCCCACGGTCTGTGTTGCTCCGTAGGCACAGTTCGCCCTCCTGAATGGACCGAGTCCTGCGTCCCCTCTCAAGGGGAACTCTGTAGAGTATGGGGGCGGGGGGGACCCGGACCCGCCCTCTACTCCGGGTTCCAGCCCAGGGACCTTAAGGATAGCAGTTGTTGGTGGGTTTCCATCCACCACTAAACACTGCTTTGATTCCCTGGGCCACTTCCCCCGTAGTCCCCTCTTCCTAGCTTCACCCCTACCTCAGGATACAGCAATCCTTCCTCCTCCAGCTCCTTTCACCTGGGCTCTCTCTAGGGAACTGGAAAGGAGAGCTTTTAAGCAGTCTGAGTGAGACCTTGATTGGTTCCACCTGTCCCCGTTAGCCTAATGACCTTAATTGGTTAATTGGTGTCAGGTGTCTTGATTGGCCTGGAGTCGCCTTTGTTTGGCTATCCAGGGAGCAGGGACCTGCTCACTCTGAGGCTGATATATCTGCCTTCCACCACTCTCTTATATCCTTCTGGTCTGACTCCGTCACAACACACAACACACACATTTATCCTCCTTCCCTGTACGTACGTACACACGCCCTCCTTCCCTGTACGTACGTACACCTACACACTTTCCTTCCCTGTGTACACACACACATGCACACACACTCCCTGTGGATGCACACATGTACATGCTCACTGCTTATGAACCCCCACCCACCACGTCACACACCCAACACACAGAGATATAAACACCATAAATACACTCCTGCACACGTACCCAACTACACTCCATATACACTTCTCAGACAGGTACACCCTCCATGTACCATCCAGACACACCCATGCCATCCCCACACAAACATATAGTACAACCCCCCCCATTTACCCATCGAATACCACACCGGATACACACATGCCTTGCACACGCTGCATGCACTCCCCCAGCACAGAGCATACTCACACACACATTCCCTGTACACACTCCCCATCCCTGACACACACAGACAACACACCATACGCACCACCCTGTACCCTGTTGCTGCGTCACCCCCAGACCTAGGCATGATGACACAGTCACAGCATTGGCTGAAGGGTGTGCACGGTGCAGGGGCCGCAGTCTCTTTCCGAAGAGCCTCTCCTGCTGCCTTCTCATGGGAAGGAGGGACAGAGCAGCCCTGCTGCCGCTCCAGACCGCCCCCCCCCCGGCCCCGCCCCCGCCCCCGGGAAGTACACCCTGCTCTGGCTGGCCCCCAGCCCCATCTCCCAGGGCACAGAAATAGAGTGCGGGGTGCTGTGCACTACCCCTCCATTCAGCCCCTCTCCCCAGCTTCAGCTGCCTTCCCTCTGGGCTGGCCTAGGATTCCCAAGGGACAGCTGAGTACGCCACACCCCAGCCACGGCGCTGCCTGGCGCAATGGCCATGCCTTGGCT